>NC_092810.1:141096209-141447060 GCF_040954645.1 Diabrotica undecimpunctata | reverse complement strand
GACAAACCACTATCTGAGAATTAGTCATAAATTAAAGCATCCTCTGAAAATGGTGATGATTCTGTTCTCAAAGAAGTAACTTCCCCACCTCTTGTAGAAAACTTAAAGGAGTAATTCTTCCGTTAAATTCTCTGTGGAACGAAATACTCTCGTTCACAGAGAAGCAACCCCAACAGCTTCGGCAGATTCTACTCACCAGCTCACTATTATCGAGGAAATTACAGCTCCAGTTCCCTCTACTTCAAATCCTTTGTGTTTAGATAAAATCAGACCCTTCCCAAAAGCAACTGTCGAAATTAAGAAAAAAGTAATTCTCGAAAATCTAAGTCAAGAATACATACTGACACGCCTGAGTTGAAAACAGGCAAATTTTAGAAAAAGAGAGGAAAACAGAAAAAGAGTAAAAAGAAAGAATCAGTTAAAAGAGATTTGGTAAGAAACAGTGCCAAAAGAAATATATCCAGTTCAAGTGAATCGAGTATCGATCTTTTGTTAGATGAGTCGTCCGACGAAGATTTTTTGCCGGATATGAAGTTTATTTCTGACAAGGATACTATTTCTTTAGATGTCTTTATAGTTGTAAGATTTGTATTTCCTAAGAAACTAGAAATTTATTACATAGAAAAAATCATTTCCCCACAAGATGCCGATTTTGTAGTTAAATTCTCACAAAATAAAGCAACTAACAGTGTTTTTGTTTCCTGATATTGATGATATTTCAGTTATAGAAAAAAATGATATTGCAGCAGTGTTACCGACCCCGATCAGTAAAGGAACTTTAAGAACTTCGAATGTGTTAACTTTTCGTCTTTGAACGTGAGATAAATTTTTGACCACATTAATGACGATTAATTTTAGTTTACTATACAGTTTGGTGTTTAATGTAATGGTAATAAAAACCTGTGTTTACTTATTTTAATATTTTTTGTATCAAATAAGCAACTTTTAACAAACCAGTAATAAGGGCCTAATGATCCCTACATCGTAGATGAATGTTCCCTACCGGTGGTTATCCTTCAGCAATATCTAAGAAAATCTATAAATCGAATTTTCTATATTTGTTTATAGAAAATTAGTGAATTAGTAAAATTAAATATGAGTAAAACAATATCCCCCATTAACACTGAACAGTGGAACAAGTCATCATTAGTTATATTTTAGATTTTGATCGCCAAAATCAAATGTGCCGAATAATCCCCACTTTCTTCTATACGTACTGTAAAATAATCAATTAAAAATTATCATCAATATAAAGAAGACGCTTATGATAAGAAATAAATTTACATCCTACCTACTTTAATCGTTAGTTCTAATAAACTAAATTAATCTGAAGTTTTGATAAAATACAAAACTGTCTACTAATATATTCTATAGAAAAGTCAATTTTATTTTCAGAAAATAAATTCAGGTTTGACCAAGCACGAAATCAGAATATAGCAGAGACTGAATTATCAGCCGAAAACAAAAAAATGGGCCAGATCCCTAAAACGAAGTGAGGAATTCAATTTAAGCTAAGCCCAGAAATAATTCAGAGGTCTACATCTGATAAAGTATTCAGTTTTCAGTTATCTGCTGAAAGGATGAAAGAACCCGTTTGCAATCTTAGTATTTTTCAAAACGATTAAGCTAAGGAGGATATTTTGCTATTGCCGCAAAACTTTTATCACTTAAATTGTGGAAGTTAAATAATCAGTAGAAGAGTATTTTAATAGAAAACGGTTTTAAAACATTGCATTTTAATTTTTAGAAAACTGTCAAATACTATTGCATCTAGATACAGTGACGTAGCTGGCAAATCCTAAAAATAACGATTGTTAAAATCAATGAAAATCCGATAAACGTATGTTTTGAATAATAAATAAATTAAGAATCATAGTTAATGAAATTGATGTAAATCGTATAATAACAGTTTATTTATTTTTGTTATACATTATGTTAATGAATTAAAATATTTTTTTCTGGCTTTAATAGCGGCAAACTCTGAAATCACAGTTTCTATATTTATGTTTTGTCTTGCTTATTTAGCCTTGTTTGCGTAATTGTTGCTTGCAAGTAATTCTTGATTAATTTTAACTTACTAAAACTTCTCTCACATGAAGCAACCGATACACAAATGGCCATAAAAAATTTTAATGCGATTATTAAATTTGGGAGGTATTCCATGAAATTCCATTCCACATGAATTTTTAAACGTCTACAGCTAACCATTAAGATGCTGTAATATTAGCAGCTTGTAAATGTTTTCTGAGCCTTGGTATTTCTAGCAGGAGGTCTGCTAAAAAGTCACAAAATGTTAAAACAGGAAATTTCAACTCTTCACTGTTTGCAAAAAGCAAAGTGTGTGTCTGCACAACCTCAAATAATGAAGCCATTCGTTTTTAACGTCAAATTCGTCTTTCAGTGTAAATGTCATCGTCCTTACATTTTTTCGTGAAAAAAATTATTGCTTCATCTATAATATGAGCACGTTTTTCTTCAATATAAAGACGAAGTGCCCCTATTTTGGTCGCTGATTGATCAGCGGTTATTTCTTTACTTTGCAATTCAATCTAACAAAAATTTATTTTTCTTAGTACATTATTCCAAAAGTAACGTAAACAAAGAAAGCTGAAATTTTCTTGTTGATGACATAATTCCTTAATTGCACTATCAACACTATTTACCATTGAAAAGAAAGTAAAATTAAGGAAAGAAATTGAACAAAATAAATAGATTTTAATGTATGTTTGGTATACATTTATTTAAAAACACACAAAAACAAAAATTTTTTTTATTAAATTATACACTGAAAAAAAGTTACGTGGTGTATCTCACAAGATACATTGCCCAATAAATCACTTATGATAAAGAGCAAAACAGTTTCTAGGTTGTTTTCCTGACACCAAGCACAAACGCGCTTTACACTTTTCACAGTAAACTGTAGTTTGACCGTCAGTATACAATTTACATCTTCCTTTGTCAATAAACCCTGGAAAGTGACCTACGTTGTCAAAGCGAACGTCATCTGTTGGACAAGGAGCTACAGGAAATTTGATTTTTTTTTTCGGTTGGTGATCCGCACTTAAGTATCGAGATTTTCTTACGTTTTTTGAAATAATTAGGAATGTTAAACGTTTAAACACTTTAATCAAAAGATATTGAATTTTACCGTCGAGCTGATACAAATTTTATTGAACATTGATTTAGCGCGCATAATTGACATTTAAAATCGACGGTCGCTTCAAGCGTTGTTTCTAAGCGAACGGTTCATTCTACATAAAAATACTTACAAACATTTTTGTTTAATATTATCCCAGCTATATATTTTATTTGAAACATTTTTTTCCCTACGAGGGGTGTTTTAGAGGGAGACTTGGGGGTAAAAGTGGTAAAATTTTTCCTTCTTTTTTGGGGCCCCAAAATTAATATTCTCCGCAAAATTCAGCTTATTTGTATGATTTTTAGGGGCAAACTCTCTGACGACTGGACTAAATTAATTAAGGTACCTATTAATTTAACTTTTATGACGAAAAAACGAAAAATTTTCAAATCGATTTTTATTGAAAACGGTGTATTCTACAGAGTTAAAGTAAAAGTACCTTTTAGTACTAGAATACCTAAAAATTTAATAATCTAGTATCACAAATGCTTAAAAGTTAAAGACAAAAAAGTTCTGCGGTAAAATTACTGTTGATCTACCCAAAACGGACTCCTTTGAACGGTACTTGAAATTCGCAATTAATGGAATCGATTTAACTCTGAACGATAAATAATCGTACCAGTTTCCGTTTTTCTAAATAGAAGCGTCCTGAAGCTATTAGGAAAACTACTTACAAGGCGCCATCTTTAAAGAGCACTAGCTCCCTTAGGAAGCATTTTCCAACAGGGCGACTTGAGTTAAATCGTCTTAAAATTATTTGAGGAATCTCCGGTTTTTGTTTGTCAGAAGAGTTTCTGAAAAACCTGTATATTTACTACTTTTTATATTCTTCGTGGTTTTAGTCGTTTTTGTAAATGTATTTAATCCAACGTACCCGTTAATAAAAACTAAAATCATTCTTAAAGTAGGAACTTTATAAAACAATTTACTATGTTATAAAAAAGTAAATTGTACCTAAACTGTCTCATTAAGCTACAGTCTCATTTAACTAATTAGGTTATATTAAGCTTTACCCTACATTTCCCTTTCATTGTCGTATTATAGTTCTTTTCTCTACGCCAACAACCTTGTAAATACCCAACCAACTTCAATTCCACGTTGAAGCATCCCTCCGGAAAGAATACACGGGAAATTTCGTCCAATTTTCTTGATTTATAGAACGTTCTCATCCGGGAGTGTTTATTGGGAAGATGGAAAGGTGCGTCCCAAACTCCTTCGGATGACGCAGCAGGGCCAACTTCCAAAATAAAAATCTCCTTCAAGACGACAGAAAACACGGAGATGGAAATATTAGCCGAAATTGCTGTTAATTTGAAAAGGGCGAGAAAAGTGAATTTAAAAGGAAATCTGCTAAAATATACAACCTAAACTGTGTCAGGTACATTAGTAAATCTTTTTAACGCCGGGCCAAAAATACAGCCAGTTTGCTCTTTAAAATAAAATTATATTTGGTGTATAATGGATTCTATTAGTTAACTGGACTAATATTTTATTTATCATGCGCAGGATGAATACGAGTGTGTATGAAATAATTTCAAAATATTCAAATAATAAAATTTTTATATTTACATGGTTCTCGTCATTGAGATTGTGGAGATTGTTGTCTCAATAAGACTCAAAAACTTTCGAATTATACAATTTTTAGCTTTAAAAATTAAGGATCAGCAATGATGTTTAATTTTGTTTTTCTTCTTCTTCTGCTTTTTTGTAAATAATTTTGCTTGTTTATTGGTGGTTTTTTGCCTTCATAGAAGATTGTCACTCCATCTCTTACGTAGTAGGCCGACACTTCTACCACGTGGTGATTTGTTCCTTGCTATTTTAACAGCTCTTTTGTCCGGAATTTTACTGATGTAATTGTTTCATTATTTTTTCTATATATTGTCCACACGTTTATACTTTGTATATTACATTTTGTTCTGATTTCGTCACTACCTATTCGGTCTCTCAGCATGTTTCCTGTGATTATTTTGAGTATTTTTGTGGTTTTCAGAATTTCTAATAAGAAAGTTGGTATTGACCACTATTACATGACACACTCTGTATAAAAGGTTTTTATGGCAAAAATCTTTTTCCTCTTTTGGTACCTATTCGTTTAGAATATTGGCGATCATTCTAGCTATAATTATTTTATTAACTGCTGCTTTAAATAGATTAAAAGTTGTTTTGGAGAACCATTTCCTCGGGTTTTTTAACCATGATATTCTTCTTCTCCCAATTCCTCGCTTTCCGAATACTTTGCCTTGAAGGATTATTTTCAGTAATCTGTATTTAGTGCCGTTTCTCATTATGTGTCCAAGGTATTCTTACATTCTTCTTTTAATCGTATACATCACTTTTTTTCTTTCCTCATTCTTCGTAGTACAGTCTCCTTGATTATCTTGTCCGTCCATGATATTCTTCTGTATAGCCACATCTCAAAGGCTTTAAGTTTTATCTTCATCTCTTCAGTGAGTGTCCAGGATTCAACTCCGTAGTATAATATCGAGAAGATATAACATCGTAGGAGCCTTACTTTTTTCTCCAAATTAAGGTTGTGGCTTTTAAAGGGTTTGGCCATGTTGTTGAATGCACTCTATCTAGCCTTCTCTATTCTACATTTTACTTCTTGTTAGTGATCCCATTGTCCGTTTATTATTGTCCCAAGATAGGTAAACTGCTTTACGCGGTCCACTGGAGTATTCTTGATAAGTAGTTGGACGTGTCTAATTTTATTATTGCTGGTGACCATAAATTTAGTTTTTGATATGTTTACTTGTAGTCCAAATCTTTCACTTTTCATTTACTTTGTTTATTAGTTGCTGTAAACTGTTTAAACTGTCTGCAAAAATAACGGTGTCATCTGCAGAGTGGATGTCGTTTAGGCGTTCTCCATTTAAAAGGATTCCATGTTCGCAATTTTCCAAGGCTTCACTAAATATTTCCTCAGAACATAGGTTGAATAATATAGCTATAGAATAATATAGCTATAGAATATAATATCGCTTCCATCGGTTTATCACCAAAATTTTGTTCTTATTGTGGCTGATTGGTTACAGTATAAATTTCACAAATGTCACAAATCACAAACACTGGTTCAATATATAATACAGTCCGAAAAATGAAAGATTACCCATGATCAATCATATCAATCACTTATTTTGTATAATTTGCCGTCTATTTATATAAATAACAAACATTTGTTATAGAAAAACACAGCAAATACAAAATAAGTGATTGATATGATCGTTCATGGGTAATATTTCATTTTTCCGACTGTAAATCAGTTCAAATCCTAACCTATGCTGATGATATCAATATTGTTGGGAACACGGAAAACGCTGTACGAGAGGCATATGTAGGAATAATAGAATCAGCTACAAAAATGGGTTTAATAATAAACATCAACAAAACGAAGTATATGAAAATAAGTACGCATCGAAGCAGTGAACGAATTTGTATACCTGGGAGCGCTCCTTAACACTGAAAATAATACTACCGCAGAAAAGAACTGCAAAATTTCCACGCCCAACAGATGCTATTCTGGGCTCAATCTTCTCCTTTGCTCCACAATTATATCAAGAAATACAAAAATAAAACTCTATAAAACAATAATACGCCAGATCAAAATATATGATTCAGAGACCTGGACTCTAACAAAAAAAAAAAAAATGAAAACATGTTAGGTTGTTTCGAAAGAAAAGTACTAAGGCGAATCTATGGAGCAGTGAATGACAATGGAGTGTGGAGAAGACAATACAACTTCGAACTTTATAGAATATAAATATACCAGGAACCTGATATCGTAAAACATATTAGGATAGGACGTCTGAGGAAGAGATGTAATGCGGATGGAACACAATGACCCAGCTAGAAAAACGCTCCTTGATACTCATTGGTCAGAGAAGAAGAGCAAGATCTAGAACAAGGTTCCTTGATAACATCAATGAAGACATGAGAAATATGGGAATATGTGCTTGGCGGAGAAAGGCGATGGATAGGGACGACTGGAGAGAAATTTTTAAGGAGGCTAGGACCCACGTTGTAAAACCAGAATGATGATGATGATGAAGTGTGGTGTGATGATGATCAAAAGTGTAGCGATGTTGCATGTGCAAAGTGTGTAGAACATACTAACAAATTAATTGAATAGTGTTTTATTAGAAAAGAAAATATATAAATTATTATTGGAGATAACAGTTCAGATTCTAAAAGTGATAAAAATGAAAAATGAGAAACCAAAAACATACGTTAAAAATCTTGCAGCAATATTATTTGAGCTGAATAACGTTTCATTCTTTAAATAATTTTACTGTTATCTATTATATCAACACACTATAAATATTATTAGATAAATAATTATATATTTTTTTATAAATTGTTTATTTATTTATTAATCACTAATGATATTAAAATAATTTATTAAGCTACTTCAAATGTAGCTGTGTCTATGCTAATCGGAGCATTATCCACTTTCTTTCGCTTGCTGTTGCGTTGAGTAAATTCCGACTTATTTCGTATGCTTTAAAAATGATGACGAACAGCTAAAGAACCATGGACTCAACTCTAAAATAGAACAGTAAGTATTTGCATTTCAAAACAGTGCAATCATAAAATTAGAATAAATAATTGTAATATTTTTATTGTCTTCAAACATCTTTTAATTATACTTTAGAATTATTATAAACCATAATGAACATTTTAAAATCTATTTCACACTCATTCAAATGCGATAATTTAGGCGGTACCATAAATTGGTTTAGTCGATCCACCCACTTTTATTCTAATGTTTTAATTAGCTACCTAGGTATAAAGAAGTTTTTTTTATTTGACTAAAATATTTTCTAGTACTACCTACTAATCTATCGATTGGTGGCTATTATCAGTACATCTAAAAAGTGTGTTTTAAACACCAATAATTTTACTATGAGTAATTTGTAGGTTCGGTAATTAAATAGCCAGTTTTTCTGCACTACGCCGAGTATTAAAGTAAAGTGTTTTTATTAGAATATCTGTACGGAAATTTAAAATACAAATAAGCCAGTAAAAAAACAGCTGAAAGAGTCTTGAATTTTCTAAAATTTTGCTCATAAAAAGTGAAAAAATCATTTTTTGTCCATAAAACATTCTTACACATTTAGAGAAAAATGGTTTAAATAAAAGTGGTAGATCTTAATAAAATGTTTTTCAATCTACAAGTTTTTAAATTAAAAAACATAAATAATTGACCGATATAATTGTAAAAACCCTTATAAATACTTTAGTAGTCAGAAACTAAAATGCCACTGAAGATATAAAAATCCTACGAACAAGCTGAATTTTGCCGAGAATATTAATTTTGGGACCCCAAGAAAGATGCAAAAAAGTTTACCACTTATCCCCCCGGACTTTTCCCTAAAACCCCCTTCGCAGGGGGGTAAAAACGCAAAAAAGTCGATTTACCAAGAATCTGTACACCGTAGAAAAAAATGTTTCAATTAAAAAATATAGCTAAGATAATTTTAAACAAAAATGGTTATAAGCATTTTTTGTGTGAAATGAACATTTCTCTTAGAAACAACGCTTGAAGCGACCGTCGATTTTGCATGTCAGTTACGCGCGTGAAATCAATGTTCAATAAAATTTGTATCAGCTTGACGGTAAAAATTCGATATCTTTTGGTTTAAGTGACCTACCAACAAAAATTAAGATGCGTTTTAAAGTTAAAAAATTCAGCTTTCGTATGCAATTTTTATATTTTGCCGCAAATTAACTCAGATTTTATACAGGTATTAAATAAATAAACATGGCGTGATTTTTACCATTTTTTTATGATTCTCACGAGATCAATACAATTTATCCCTGACTTGACTAGTTACTATAAAGTTTCCATTAATAGAGCCTAACCTTTAAAACCAATAACATGAAATTTTAGTTTTGAGTTTTGGCAATAAATGTGAGGCATTTGAAATATGCTTAAAAAACGCTGGATTTAAACTTTCACACAACAGACAATATAAAACACTTAAATTTTTTTTTAATTACACTAGTACGTTTTTCAAAAGTGTAACGTCTATTCTTATTAAGACAAGTGCACACCACACTGCTGGAAGAAACGAGGGGAGAAATTCTTGGAATATCCCTAAGGATATTCAAGAGAAAAACGCCCACCGTTCCATCCATCAGAATGGTGCTCTGCCCGACTGCTCAGCCCTGGGTTTGTTTCCTGTTTATTCTCTCCCCACACCAATTATTATGAATGTGAAACAAAAATAAATTTTTAAACTGAGACTGAAAGATTCTGCCGGTTGCCGGTATGAAATAATTTAAGTATAAAAAAAGTACTTAGCTTTAGTTCGTTTTAAAGAAGTCGTTTAGTTCTCCAGGAAGGGTTCCGATCTTTGTGGAAGTTAGCCGCTGTCGGTGGTTGTTGGTTGGGCTAAGGTAGTTGTGATTGGCTGTTGTTTGCTTCCCAAGGTAGTGTGGTTGGCTATTGCTTGCTCCCCACGGTAGTGCCTAGAAAATTCATACAAAGATCAGTTTTCTCCCAAAAGAAAAACCCGATCAGGAATAAAGTTGAGTATTCAGAGAAAACGATCTCAGCAAAATCAGCGTGAATTTAATAAAAATAAATTTGTAAGAAAAGGTTTTATTAATAAGATATTAAAGAAAATAAGGGAATATAGGTACATTAAAAAAAATAGTAGTTAAAATGTTTTCAGCTTTATTTTAAGAAAGAAAGTATCTGCTATGCAAAAGAAAACAAGAAAAGTAGTAGATGTTGCGTCACTTGAGGCTGGGAAAATTTTACCGACCGTGGGAAAAAGCGGCATCCTTTGATGTTTGCACCTGCTCAGGTGTTCGAGTGACGTTACGCTCACTGACAAGTCGAGTCATTTCTTCTTTTCCTTTCTTTCGTCTTCTTCTTTTCTTTAGCTAATCTGTTTTTCGTCTCATGTTACCTTCTTCTATTCACTAATTGAATGGTCCACTGCTTGACAGGGAACCCAATATTTTATACACGCTACATATAAGCTTTCGTTCTTTTGTCTAGTGCTCGACACAGATTTTTCGCCCAGTACTCTACATAGGTCTACGATTCTTTCCCCCAGTGCTGTACATAGGTCTACGATTATTTTCTCTAATGCTCTATATAGGTCTACGATTTTTTTGTCCACGGCTAGACACAGGTCTTGCCGCTAATCATCGAAGTGTCCCAGTGCCCAAATTGGATAACCAATATTTTCTTCTTTTCGTCCATTGTCTCCCTTTTATATTTAGATTCTGATGTATACAAGGTAACAGAGGCCCTTAATCTAGAAAAAGATACTTACCCGTGTATAGGGCTAAGACACTAACCGATTTGTGTGACTAAAGTTTCATTGCAGAATGATTGTAGTGATATAATTGAAAAAAGAGAATAAAAATTTTTATCGGCTTATATAGGATGGAACGGCTAGAGCGGCACGTATAAGGATTAAAAGGAGTTAATTTCCTTGCAGTTGCAAGGAAACCTTTTTTGACTGAGAATCACAAGAGGAGACGAGTTGTATTTTGTAATGAATTCATAAACTGTAAAGACAACTTTTGGTCTAACATTGCATTTTCTGGTGAAAAAGTTGTTTCAATCATATAACAATAATGGTCGAATAAGAGTTTATAGGCCAAAAAATCATAGGTTTGGTGAACGGTATGATCGTCATTTAAGAAATAGTAGAGAATTCTCGGTCAACGTATTGGAATGGGTAAGTGCTGATGGCCAGGGCGTTTGTTCTCATATAGAAGAAAAATTAACAAGATTATATTAGAAACATATTATTAAAAACATAATGTTGTCATCAGCGATCCAGAGATTCCGCAATAACAATTACATCTTCAAACAAGGCAATTGCCCAGTGAATACGGAGAAGAATTGTTCGAAAATGGCTGAAAAAAAATTTATGTTGATGTTCGTCTGTGGCCTTCCCAGAGTCCAGATACTTTGGTAGACAAGTCAATGTCAGGAAACTCCAGAGGAAGCCGATAACATAGAAGGAAGTTAAAAAATTAAGTTGAGTGACTGTAGATGACAATTAATTGGATTTCCCATCACATCTATCAAATATTTGATTGCGTTTTATTCAACACTCTAAAATTTGACTTATTTGATATTGATTTATTATTGATATATGAGGCAACTATATCGGCACTAGCTCTTTACAAATTTAAAAATAATCCGAATTAGAAGTATTCTAAAGCAGAGATATATAAAAATAGAAGAACATTGTTCCACAAACCACCGAAATCCTACGTTTATATTGAAAAATCGTACTATGCCATTAATCTTTTTAACTGCTTATTAAAAATAAAATTTCTTCAAAATATCTTAAAAATCCAATACTTAATCATCCCATTATATTTTGGGAAAATAAATCTTTACAACGGATATTCGTAATTTTAATCAATTTATCAAAAAATAATATTTAAATTTTGGGCCAGTTAATTTTTCATCCGAATAACGACCTTTTAATTTGTAAACTTCTGTTGTATTTGAATCCGATCTCGAGTTCCCTAACTTCTGTGCAGACATGCTTTTGTGGGGTGCAGGGATCCGACTGTTACTGAACTCAACAAGGGCCTTGGATACACGTTACGGATATAGTATTTTCTTCTTTTGGTAAAGAACTAACATGTGTATTTTAGTTTTCAAACTTGTAACATACATAGATACTTTTTAGGAAAAACAAGACAAACGTTTCTCTCGCTAAATTTGTGGTATAACTTTCATAGCAGTTGTTTAATAGTTGTACATACATAAACGATAAACTTTACAAAATAAAGAAAAACAGCAACATAAATAGAATGAATGAATAACAAACATTTTAAAAATAAAACAACTTTATATAAAAACTTTGTCAGAAAAAGACTATTATTGAAATATACCTTACTACTAAAATTAAAGCAATAAGAAGATATTAAAAATTTTAGATAAATGGATCATATTTAATAAATATGTTCTATTTATCTATTGTGAATGAATTAGTTCTTGACATAGCCTCACTGCGCTTTATATAGAGTGTATTGGAGTTTTCAGAAGTTCAAACAAATTAGGACACAAGACATTATACGAACAAATGTCAATTTTTTAGAACAAAAAATCATAACATCAAAAACTAGTATTTTTTTACAAGCACATAAGAATTACAACCTAACTAATTTCATGAAAAAAGCATTAGTTACTTTATCATCGGTACAATTGAGGCATGTATATAATACGTAATTAAGTTAGATAATTTTAGAGTTTTAGGAGTGTATCAATAAGATTACAGGCATAGTTAGATTAAGTTTATAAACACTCATCAATGTTACTATTTCTCGTTTTAATTTGTCTTTCGTGGATTCGCGATACTGTTCACGTGTATACATTGTTTACTGTTTTCTTTTGATTAATGGTTCATTAAGAGAGAATACAAGAGCATCTATCTTCTACGGGAACCAAATTAAGAGAGACGAAAAAAGCTGTGTTGTCTACGATAATCCATAGGTAAGAGAGCGAATTTTGTTTTCATTATACAAAAGTGTCTGTATTTCTCGAAGACGGGGATAAAAGTAGGGAGGAGAAATTATTACTAAGGCTTGGTTTAAGTAATGATTTTAAAATTGATGTTGGAAAACATAGGAATGATACAGTAAAAGATATAATACTGTTTTTTTGCATCTAAAAAATTGAACAGGATGCCGAGAACGTGATATAATGGTATTATACTCAGTAACAAAAGAATTATATCATGATATTAAAAAATGAACGACATCATAATAAAATTAAAGGCTAAAAGGCTAAAATCAAATACAACACATTAAAAAACGGTTCAAATCAAACTGCTTCGAGAAGAATTAATGAATTAATTCTGGCTACTTCTGCTAAGCAACGAATTAAGTCGTTGACGAATATTATGTCGTTGACGTTTGATAGACGAACTATCACCTTAAACAATCAAAAACGTGGCTTGCCATAGATTCAATAAGATTATTATTGAAAAAATAAAGGATATGACATTAAGGTGATTAATGGTTATTGGAGGCAGCGTGAGTTATTGATTCTCACTCGAAATCAAAAGATCAAAAGATCAAAATAAAAGTCAGATATTCTAAAAACTGAATACAGCTCTTCCAATAAATCCTACTCCTACGTGACTTTCTAAGCCCAAATGTTTAGTGCAGCTTAAGTACTGAATGTATTGGGTACAATTAATATACGACATGAAACTGACGAGAGACGACAAAACGCAAGTTTTCGGCACCTATAAAATAACTTGAATATATTGCCCAAGAGGTAGAAAACTCATACAGAAACGAGGTAGATTGAAAAAATCGAGGGGGAATCTCCACTGTAAAGAAAAAATTAGTATCACACGAAAAGTTCAGACGGATCAAAATCATGACGAATCAGGCAAATTAAAATAAAAAATAAAAAAGCTCTAAAAAATTAAAGATATCTACTTGAAATTGGAGAAAATTGTAGTAAAAAGAAACAAGAAATAAACATTAAACTAAACGATTGTTGGATTGTTGGATTGTTAGAAAGAGCTAGTTGTGGTATAGCTTTATTAATAGACAAAAAGTGGATACTAGAATATACAATTACATATATATATATATATATATATATATATATATATATATATATATATATATATATATATATATATATATATATATATATATATATGTGTGTTTATGTCCTCTCAAAGAAGGTAAAAAGAAAAAAAAAACAGTAAATCTATAACTCTGTGTTAATTGTGTGGTGAACTGAAGAGCAACTTGAGTTGCTATCATCAAGTCCTCGTAGACACTTTGTCTCAGGACCAGCAACTTCATGTGGAGTCGTACGTTGCCATGTTATCATATCCACTGGTAACTTTAACATCCTAAAATATAAGACTAAATAATGTAAACTAAATTGTAACATATAACTTTTAACGGGTTTTTATCCAGATATTTAGTCGCTCAATATGTACACCTAGACACTGATGATGGGATATGGATTCCGAAAACATTTTGTCGTCATGACATAGCCCGTTTGGGTTTTTTAATTTATATACCTTTTATAAAAGATTTTAACAAAAATTTTTTTTTAAACAATATTAATATCGGTTGTTCTAGAAACAAAGAAAAACGCAGGAAAGTCACACAAACTAGAAAATACTTTCACATTTTTAGCGGCGTATCAAACGACAAGAGAGCGGCCAAGTGGGCACCTATACTTATGGAAAAAAAACTAACAAACAAAATAACAAATTGGGAAGCTTTTAATGAAAAGATAGTAACTATAAACCGAACAGTTACGGACACAAAATTAGTATATTAAGCATATATGACTCTTATGAAGATACATAAATCCAAGAAAAAGATATCAACAATTAGCAGACGTACTCTCAAAAATAGGCAATCAGCGAGAAATAATAGTGAAAAGGATACAGCACTAACTGCCACTTACTAGTGATAAAGAAACTGATAGAGAAGTCTGCAGATTACAACAAACCATTGGCACTTATCTTTGTCGACCACAAGAAAGCATTCGATACCATAAGCCATCAGAAAATGTTAAAAGCATTGACATAATGCCGAATAGACCATCTCCACGCTAACATAATCAAATTTATCTATCACAGCTAGATATATTTACTACTACTATTTACTACCATCAGGTATTGACTATATTTTACTTAAGCAGACATTTGAATTGAGAATACAAGACACCCGAATATACAGAGGTGCAGAATGTGGTTGCGTACTAAAATTTCGAGCTCAAATTTTCTCTGAACATAAAAACAATCAAATCTCAACCGAAAACTGTCAAATAATAAACAATAGCGTAAACGATGACACCAGACGAAAACTATATCAGAACAAACTAAACCAGATACCTAATAGTGCATATGTAAATCATCACACAAATATATTTTGAGAGCTTCATATAAAGCCTTGTAAAAAGAAGAGCGAACCGACCGACGAACAAATAAGACCTCCAAATTTTTAACAGAATGAGTATGAGACATAAAATCCAAACATGGAAACGAAAATTCGAGGAAAAAAGGAGTGAGGACATAAATACAAAAACCTACAAACCATCAACATCAATGTACTTAAAAGTAACTACACAAACGAACAACAAATTCCTCATTCATTTCCTTTCATCAGTTTGAACAAATTTTGTACAGTCCTGGACAATTGTTTTATATATCTTGCTTATAAAGCTTTACATCGCATTTATGCATATGTTGCAGTTTGTTTATGTTATTTATTATATATACAGGACGTTAAAAATTAAAAGCGATTGGCCTGTGACATATCCCGGAGGTCTTTAACTCACCCTATTCTGTCTGGCGTCCGTGCGTACACATTCCGAGCATCCGCCAAACTCCGGGGTCAGAGGGGAACCGTTAACTTTGGGAAGCTGCGGGGTGAAAAGAGAGATCTGGTGTTGGGGATCCAAATTCTCCCCTTTACCCTTCTCTGGCATTCCGACGAACTTACAAGACAGGAGAAACGTCGGGACAATTTTTTCCAGTCCAACTAAAAAAGAATTTTGTTCGGTTTTCTTTATGATCACTTCTTATTCGACAGTGGGTCACGTCGCGGAGAATGAAGAGATGAAATGGAAAATCGAAAATATAACAGGGATTAGACATTTTTTAACGATCTCCCTGAAGTAGGAGTACATGTTCGATAATCGGATAATATATATATATATATATATATATATATATATATATATATATATATATATATATATATATATGTATATATATATATATGTATATATATATATATATATATATATATATATATATATATATATATATATATATATATATATATATATATGTATATATATATATGTATATATATATATATATATATATATATATATATATATATATATATATATATATATATTGTGCATTAGCCAAACATGTCCATTCCACTGGCCATCTCATGGACTATACTAACACCACAATTCTCCACCGTGAGAACAATAAATCTAAAAGAGAGTTCATTGAAATGTCTTATATTTTCCTTAACGATTTCTCCATTAATGTTAAGAGTGACATCAAGAATCTAAGCGATATATACCACTTGTTACTTAAATCAGATACCAAGAACAATACTATATTACAGATAACTAACTTGACTGATATATCCATTAACAACTAACATACCTTTATAATTAATTTTCATTAACACAAAAAATATATAACATTCCCTTGCTTTTCTTAGATACATCTCAATAAGATGCAATAATACATGAACAATATATTATAATTAAATAAAGTAAATCAAAATAATATTTCCCTATACTGGGATTTAAATTCATTCGTTTTTTACCAATGAACCTTAACGACATAAAGATTCATAAGAACAATGAAGTTGTCAGCGCTTGCGTTCTGGCTAAAACAGAACCTCACTTTTAAACTATCTAAAAATCAAAAATTTAGTTATTGCCGACAATTCAAAGAATTACCTCCTTTTAAATGTAGTTACATTGGGTTTTTCGATTAACCTTGGGTAAGCCTTTACGTGTCAAGTTCAAAGCTACCATACATTTCAAACCTTAAAAAAAAACTTTTTTTTGCACATAGTAACAAAAAACACCACTATGTTACTAGCTAAGTTTTTTAATATTCTAACTCTACAATTCTAAGTTACGGTAAGATCAATAATGTTTTAATAGATAATATATGGTAGCTAATTATAATTTATTCTCTTTCAGCCCTGAAGAAGCCAAATTAATTCTCTTTGGCGAAAACGTTCGGCGAAACAATTGATACACATTAGAGTCTTTCTTGCAGATTTCCCCAACATATATATATATATATATATATATATATATATATATATAAAGGGCACCAAAAAATCTGGAAACACCTAATTAACTCCTAAATAGATGGTCCGAATTGTACAAAAACTGGAATACGCTTATTTTGTATATTTCTGGATTATTCTAGATATTTCAAATTTGATACTTAAAATGTTGCCAGATTTACTATTTTTTAGTAGTAGGCAGATACTGTAGGAACCTAGCTTATATATATATATATATATATATATATATATATATATATATATATATATATATATATATATATATATATATATGTATATATTGTGGTACTTATTAATGTCTTTCATGAAATTCAGTTACAGTCTGCACCTAGAGCTTCTAGAAGTGGTCCTGGTATCTTGTTGTTACTTCGTTGTTGATTGTAGAGGGGACATTTAAATAGTATGTGCATTATTGTTAGTGTCGTATTACACGTGTCACATCGCGGCGGTTTTCGCACTTTTTAATGAAGTAATCATGCGTTAACTTAGTTTGTCCGAGTCTGAGGCGCGTAACTATTATTTCTTGGCTTCTTGACGTAGGTAATACATTCCATGTCTCTATGCTGGCTGTCACTTGTTTTAATTTTGAATTCGACACATTCCATGTATTTTTCCATGCACTTAAGATTGATTTTTTTATAAAAGCTTTTATATCCGTTTATACCGATGTGATTACGATTTCGGAAACGTCACTCACTATCGCGTCTTTCGCACTATTGTCAGCAGTTTCGTTGCCTTTTATTCCTATATGGGATGGGGTCCAGATAAAATTTATCTCATTATTATTGATATAAACCGTTTTAATTTTTTTTAAAGCTGGTTTTTTGTGTCAAAAAATTTATTGTTACAATTTATGCAAAATTATGCAAGATTATGCAAACAACGTAGAACATTCTCATAGGAATAATTTTTCCGAACGAACCCGAGCTTTTCGCCTTGTGCATGGGTTTAGTTAAAACATCTGTCCTGACTAGTCCTCTGCTCTCAGTACAAAAACATTTTCGTTAGCTTTCATTTTATGCCAACTCATTTTGGAACAGATATTCTTTACACGTATTATAAGACAAATTTAAAAAATAAGTTAGATGTCTACTTATCTTAACAGATATTTTTCCATAAAAAATAAAACCGCTAAACCAAAACTGGTGTTAACATCGAAATCGACTTAAATGTGTACAAAGGAAATATCTACTTTCAAGTCACGTACTGTTTTTGTATGCACAATCTCTAACTCAAAACTAACCTTATCGGTTACGTGAATTTGGGAATGCAATTTAATTAATTTCTTTTTTCGCTTGAGTTTCTACAGAATTGTATTAACAGAACCGACTTTATCTCACATAGAACGTTTTTGTCATATTCATATTTCTACTTAATAATAATAATTATTGATACATTATAAAATTATTTCACAGTGAATTAAAATATCGACTACTTTCAGCACCCTAGGTAATTACATCGTTATAAATGATACATAGAAAAAGGTTTTTTTAAGATTTCCTTGGTGATATTTAAAATGTGGTGATAAAGCACAATACTTTGACCTTGCTGGACGACCGGAAAATTAACTATGTAATTTATTAAGGTAAACATAAGGTTAGAAACCAGGCCGGCGCTCTAGTTTCGTATTTACGGTGATATTAAGCTTCTTGGGTTACCCGCGGGTTGGGGTTGGATGAGTTTACCCATATTGACTGCCTAATAGTGGAGTGTAACCCGAAGAAAAAAAAAAGAGGACGAATAACGAGGCAGTTGGAGAGACACAATTGAGGAACAACGCAAAACAAATTTTGCGAAGAAATCCTAACTGGAGAAATATGAAGATTCAACTCCAGAAGAACAGAAAAACTCATAAAATAGTAACAAAATTATAAATATTGCCGATTGAGTTTAAATTCAATTCGAGTCTTTCCCTTGCACGTGTTTCAAGGTTTGCCTTTCATCTGGGTAGACTTTGCGAGAACTGAACTTACGCGTACCATAACATTTTTTATCATTAGATACATATCTCAATAATTTCGTGAAAAAATAAAAATTTTTCGTGAACATGTTCTTGCAATAATTTTATACGATAATTCTTGTAAAGTTGTCCCAAATAAACAACAATTTGTCGATCGACTTCGTTTTGGTTTTTGAGTTAAAGCACCAATACCAATAGGATATTATAAATTTTTATTTTTTTTATTTGTAATATATGAAATTACACTTAGCGTCTCTGGCAAAAGTAAAACCCTTAGAACGTCTCTGCACTGCACGCGATGCATTACTAATACCAACCTTGTAGTTATTGGCGAAACATCGATAACAAATAGAATTCGTTTCAGGTAAAAGATTATTAGGAATACGTATTTCACGCCTTGAATATCTTATGACAATTTTCTTACATCTTACTTTTGTTGGATCTTTTTAATTTTCAATAAGGATATTAAAATTTTTATTCAAAACAAGATTTTCCTCTATTTCGAATAAAGATTTAAGGAGTTTTATATGACAAGTTTGTATTAGTATAGTTCTGAAGCTAGTTTCTTGTATATATTTACTACTTTTGTTGGGGATAAAAAATAAAAAAGTTTATTGTATTAGTAGTCCAGTCGTCAGAGATTTGACCCCTAAAAATCATACGAACAAGCTGAATTTTGCCGAGAATATTAATCTAAAGACCTCAAAAAAATTCAAAAAAGTTTACCACTTTTACCCCCAGGCTTCCCCCTAAAACCCCCTCCGTAGGACCTCCAAAAAAATGGATTTACCAAAAATATGTACGTCATAGAAAAAAATATTTGAAATAAAAAATGTAGCTGAGATAATTTTAAATAAATATGTTTATTAGCACTTTTTGTGTAGAATGAACCGTTCTTTTACAAACAACGCTTGAAGCAAACGTCGATTTTGAATGTCAGTTACGTGCGTTAAATCAATGTACAAAAAATTTTTATCAGCTCGACGGTAAAAATCCGATATCTTTTGATTTAAGTGTCCTATCGATAAACATTTAGATGCGTTTTAAAGGCAAATTATTTAGCAGCTTTTGTATAAAGTTTTTGTATTTTGTCGCGAATAAACTCAGTTATTATAAAGGTGTTAACTAAATAAACGTGTCATGATTTTTGCCATTTTATAAGATTCTCCTAAGATCAATAAAATTGATCACTTTCATTAGCCAGTCGTGGTAAAATTTTCATTTTTAGAAATTAGTCTTTAAAACTTATGACATTAAATTTCAATTTTGAGTTGAGTCTTTAAATATGAGGCATTTGAAATATGAATAAACAACGCAGAATTAAATGTTTTACATTTCAAACGATCACACGTCACGGAAAATGCCTCCAAGAAGACGGTTTTGGCTGTAGTTTATAGCAGAAGTTTGGTTCTTCTGAAAAACGTACTAGTTTTATTTAAAAAAAAACAAGTTTCAAACATTTTAAATTGTTTGTTATATGAAAGTTTAAATCCAGCGCTTTTGAAGCATATTTCAAAGGCCTCACATTTGTTGCCAAAACTTAAAACTAAAATTTTAAACCATAGGTTTTGAAGGTTAGGCTCTAGTAATCGAAACTTTATAGTGACCAGTCAATAAAAGGAATATATTGTATAGATAGATAGATAGATAGATTGTACTCATTACAATTATAAAAAATGGCAAAAATCCCGCCACGTTTATTTATTTACCACCTTTATAAAATCTAAGTTTACCAGCGGCACAATACAAAAATTGCATACGAAAGCTGAATTCTTTACCTTTAAAACACATCTTGAGATTTGTCAATAGAGCACTTGAATCAGAAGATATAGAATTTTTACTGTCGAGCTGATACAAAATTTATTGAACATTGATTTCGCGGGCGTAACTGACATTCAAAATCGACGGTAGCTTCAAGCGTTGTTTGTAAAAGAACGGTTTATTCTACACAAAAAGTGCTAATAAACATTTTTGTTTAAAATTACCTCAGCTACATTTTTTATTTTAAACATTTTTTTCTATGGCGTACAAATTCTTGGTAAATCTATTTTTTTTTGTTTGGACCCCCTACGAGGTGGGTTTCAGGGGGAAACACTTGCATCTTTTTTGGGGTCCCACAATTAATATTCTCGAGAAAATTTAGCTTGTTCGTATGATTTTTAGAGGTTGAGTGGATTTTTCGTCTCTATGTCTCTATGTCAATACAAATTATGAAATTAAATAGATGGATAGATTGAATAAGGTAGCTCTTGGTCTATTTCTCTGCGACCTTTTCAGATCTATTGTGGTACTCTAGCCCTAGATTACATTCTTTAGACTGATCCTTTTTAAAAGGTCTAATAACTTCGAGATTGAACCTTCCACGTAGCTCTTTGCTGGTGGCTTTTCTTCGCCAAATGCAAACAACCGCACATTTGCCAGGCATTTACACTGACATAAAATGTGCTCTGATGTTTCTTCCTCTAGGTGACAGAATTTCCATAGGTCATCGTCTACCAATCTCATCAGCTTCAATGTCCTGTTAGCAGACTTACTAAGGCTTTGACTGTTTTCCTGTCTTTGCTTATTAGGTCTGCCGCAAATTTTGACGAATGCTCTTAATAAACTGTTTTGCCTGTCTTTGTCTTGGTGACTTCCTTCGCCATTACAGAGATTTTTAAGCTACCCACTTTCTTGTACGCCGCAGAAGGAATTATAAAATTATTCAACAACAAACTAAGTCACAATGTAATGAGCGGAATAATATCGGCGTAGAACATTGCTTAAAAGCGTATTCAAAACATACACTTTATTATTCTCTACAATCTTCTTTCCAAATCATTTAAACTAAAATCTTTCCCGCGATGTAAATAGGTTTGAAAACTTCTCTCTTAAGTTTTTTATCACTAGTAAATCGTCGTTAGCACTTTATTCAGATCTAAATCTAGCTTTTCCATCCATCAGTTCTTTGGGCTGATAGAAGTCTAATTCAGTCCGCAGTTTTTTTTGATAATTCTTGTATAATAAAACAATTGCTGCATTGTTCTATTAAGAAAGGGTTTTTCCTTGGTAGATGAATTCAGTAAAAAGTTTCGGCCAAATCCTGGATGTTTAATTGAATCGATCACTACTTCATCATCACCAGGAGATTTATTATTTTTAAAGTGTCATTTTGACTTCCTTTATCGTTATTTCTAGCATTTTTTCTCATCCCTGATTTTTAATTTTAAGCAGAGACTGAATTTGTATTGCGTTGTATTTTGTAATTTGTATTTGTTTGGTTCTATCCGTAGTAATGTTTCTATTTCTGTTTCTTATTATGTACATATTTTTGTTGCCTATATTGTTCGTATATTTCTTCAAAACATTTAAACTTTTGTTTAAAAGTCCTGTGCCTCTTGTACTGTTTTCTCGTATGTCTTTACGATTTGATCGGTGAATATGTTTATTTAATTTCTGAGTTGTTGTACAGTTGGAGTCATACTTTTCGGTCAGCTTTCTTTTTTTACTTAGAAGCTCTTTGGTATTTTTACTTAGTTTTCATTTATGGGCCACGACTGTCAGCCAGCGGTTTTCTGTTTCTTTTCGTGCCTTTACTATGTCATTATTTGCTTGTTTGATATGTTCTATTTTGTTTTCTAAGTCTTGCCTATGTCTGGTTAGTGCATCTTTATACGATTCGTTCGTATACGGGTGAATTCATTTCTTCTTTTGTGTTTTTAAGATCATCTTGGTTCTCTTCAAATTGACATTTTAATCGTATCTTTTCTGGGATTGATCTTTGGTTGCTACCTATCGAAAATTTGTTAAGCACTTCAATGTCTTTGATATTACTTTTTCTGTCCGTTATGATAAAATCTATCGTTGACTACCATTTACGTTGACGCGTTTTGAAGAAGTTAAGTAGTATTTCCCCTTACACATATTCTCATTTCTTTTACCATATCCGTACTTGCAGTTTATGAAGTCATTCATAATTATTGTTTAGTAGGTAGATGTAGCACGTAATGCTATACCTACCTACTAAATAGGTAGGTGTTTTTAACAGTTTTTAAGTCCTCATAAAAATCTTAAATTTCTATATCGCAGTGGATAGTGGTTGGAGTATATGCCTGAAATACCTTAAAGTATTTGTACTGCATTTAGTTGGAAAGTGAGATAAAATCCTTGGACTTATACTGTAAATTTTAACTATATTTTGTGTATGTTTTCTATGTATAATGAATCCTACTTCATCATTTAAAGTGTCTTCTTCACATCTAAAATAAAATAGGTGTCCTGATTTAAGAGTGATTTGGGTTATTTTCTCTTCGGCCAATTTCGTTAAGATTAATGATGTCCCATTTTATTGTTTTTAGCTCTTTTAGACTCTAGTCCGATATAAGAGTTTTCACATTATATAAAGTCATATGCATTTGTCGCTCTTTGTGATAGCCTGATCTTTTCTGGAAAATCCAAGCATCCTCTGTTCCAAACCTATTCAATTTTGAAGGTATTTTCACTTAATAGATGCATTCGGTAAAAACTTTTGTCTAAAGCCTGGATGTTTTTATTTGCACCTAGTTTGATCACCTCGATCACTACTTCATTATCGCCAAGGGATTTGTTATTTTTCATTTCTAAAAGTGTCGTTTTAACTTCGAATGGTGTTATTTCTGACATTTTTGGTTTGTGATTTTGAACAGTGGCTGATCTTGTTTTTCATTAGTCCTCTCATACATTTCGCGATACAATGATTTGACGATTTTAATTCTATCCGTAGTTATGGGGTTGTTGGTTTGGACATGGTTTCTCTGGGGATGGGTGGCTGAAAAGACCGTGAGCTCGCGTGAACAGTTTGGCTATTTCTGAAGTAGATCCCTGCCAGGATCGCTACCTAGAAGTATCCACCTGCTACCACCCGCATGTTTTATTGGTAATTAATGCATTTGTTTCTTCAGGTAATTTAGAAGTACAAAAACATCCCGCACTAGTTGTCATAACACAAATTTTAGTAAAAATGTATCCTTTGATAGCATATAGAATAATTTAGCAGCAATATTTGTATTGATATCTTCAACATATACTATACATTAAGAGGAACAGTACGTTTATATATTAAAAATACATATAAACATTACCTCGTTGTGCAACTTTCTTTATTTATGAAATGGGTTTTATAAAAATTTTAACATTATTACGATCCCACCCTGTACATTTTTTAGAATTTGTTTTATAAATTTTATTTTTAAATAAGTAAATAAAAACTTGACAAGAAGAGAAATAAACCACAAGAAGAAAAACGAAAAAGTCAGGGAAAAGAAAGAAGGCAAGCTACAATATACGAATAGTACGAGAGGCAATAATTTCTTGTTTTGTTGTTATACAAAAATTAAACCATTTGTATTACAAACTATACAAATAGAAGAAAAGTTTTAATTTTTAACAAGTTATTAATAATTAATGCATTTACGGTTGTGTATATTTTACATAGAGAAATTTTTATACTATTATGGCATAAGCATGTTTAGTATGTTTGTAATGTTCTTCATTTCATATAATTAATTGCTTATAAACACTCGAAGGCATAATTAAATCCTAAAATTAATTTTCCATAAGCGTAATTAATACCAATGAGCTCGTGCGGCAAATACGAGAAATAGAGTAAAGCACATTAGTTATTTCATAACAATTATCTGGATGATGAATATTAGCTGATATATATTCGGAGTTTAATGAAAACTTTGACTTAAATTATTAAAAAGCTTACATACGAATTAAAAATTTCAAACATACTTTTGTGTTTAGTAATATTATGTTTAATTAATAAATTTTATTATTTATTCTCCGTTAAACCAGAAATGTGAAAGTTTCACTTTAATTTCCAGGTTTTGCTCTTTAAAGCAATAACTTTTTTAAATTTTCCTAAAACAACCAGAACCAGGCAGCTTTCACACATAATAAAAAAGCAAATATTGTACAAATACAAAAGCTGTATTTGAAGTATCGAATTTGCTGCTCTCTGAAATCAATTTCATCAATATTGATCAAAATTGTGCTCTACATAAATAATAAGCACAGAGGTCTGCTTTACAAAGTAAAAATAGCGCTATCCAGTAACTATTTCCTCCTACTTAAATCCTATATATCAAATAGATATTTGATATGTAGTAAAATATACCGATATACCAGAGACTAATAATACTACAATCGCTTCCTTTGCTGATTACGTAGCAATACTAGCTGTAAATGAAGATCCCATACAAGCCTCACAAAACCTGAAACATCATCTGAACATACTCAGTAATTGGTATACGAAATGGAGAACAAAAATAAATAAAACAAAATCAACTTAAATAACATTTACCAACCGTCACAACATATAAAGGATGTAAAGGATGTAAGGATGGAAAATGTAAGAATACCAACAGTAACAGATGCTAGAGACCTTGGACTTCATATTGACCAACGTCTGCCTTGGAAGAAACATATTCAGACCAAAAGAAGACTTCTTCTTCTTCTTTGAGTGCCTTTTCTATCGGAGATTGGATATCATTAGGGCGATTCTAATTTTAATTACAAAAGAAGACAACTTGACTTAAAATTTCGTAAAATGTATTAGCTTCTTGCACGTAAATCAAAACTTAACATCCAGAACAAAATACTTCTATACAAAGCCATACTCAAACCTATCTGGTTCTAAGGACTGCACCTATGGGGCTGTGCAAAGCCAACGTCGCTAAATATTATCCAAAGATTCCAATCTAAAGTGCTAAGATCGATAGTGGATGCACCATGGTACATAAGTAATCAAACACTTCACTACGACTTAAAGATTCCTTTCATCAGAGAATAAATCCATTGAGCCACGGAGTAACAAAATGAACGTACCATTTACCATGAGAATAAGGGAATTATTCAACAATGGTCCAGCCTCAAGAAGACTAGATAGAACCTAAGACCTAGCCCCAAGACCTACTTCAAAACTAAACCAAAATAGAATAAATTAATTACTATTTAAATGGGAATAAGCCACAATTAAAAGTTAAAATACATTTATTGACGTTTCAATTTTTACTTCGGAAATCGTTCTCAAAATACAAACATTAGTAAATTAAACAAATTTTGTTTTTGTTACTTAGTGAAAAATTCTTCTAATAATTTAATTTTATCTGACTCATCTATATTGACAATTCAGACATACATTATACATTTTAAAGTAGACGACTTTAAAATGATATTGCCAATATTGTTGAGTTGCGTTCCTGGGACGACTTTACTTATAAGATAGTTCATTCGATTACATAAAATCAACTTTAACTTGAGAATATCCGTCAGAAAAAATCATAACATGTAATTCGCCTTTAAAAAGACAAATACATGCCATGATGACAGTAAAATTCTCCTTTTAGTGATTCCATAGTAAATTATGAGGGAAAAACCAGGAAAAAAACCTCATAATACTATCCCGACATGGTAAGTATTTGATCTTGCATTTAGTTTACCTTCAATAAATACCAAATTCCGACTTTATATGTTTGTTATTTAAAAAATATAAATGATGTATTCTCTATATGTTACTGACTTACCAATACTGGTATTTTTCTTTTAATAACTTCCTTTTTCAATATGGGTAACCAGATCCTACTACATTCTGCCGAGGAATTCGCGACACAATTGGTCTCATTTAGCATAATTAGAGCCGCTTCTTTGATTTTTTTTAATTTTGGTTTTTCCCTCATAATTTACTATGGAATCACTAAAAGGAGAATTTTACTGTCATCATGGCATGTATTTGTCTTTTTAAAGGCGAATTACATGTTATGATTTTTTCTGACGGATATTCTCAAGTTAAAGTTGATTTCATGTAATCGAATGAACTATCTTATAAGTAAAGTCGTCCCAGGAACGCAACTCAACAATATTGGCAATATCATTTTAAAGTCGTCTACTTTAAAATGTATAATGTATGTCTGAATTGTCAATATAGATGAGTCAGATAAAATTAAATTATTAGAAGAATTTTTCACTAAGTAACAAAAACAAAATTTGTTTAATTTACTAATGTTTGTATTTTGAGAACGATTTCCGAAGTGGAAATTGAAACGTCAATAAATGTATTTTAACCTTTAATTGTGGCTTATTCCCATTTAAATAGTAATTAATTTAAAATGCCACAAGAAAATAGCTTCAGAACAATATTACAAAATAGAATAAGGTGAGACATCATTGGATGTCTCTTCTTCACGCCCAAAACCTGTAACACATTTATTTAATACTCTGTAATGATGTAAAGAAATAAACATAATAATAAAAAAACACCCTGTATCTCGGAAGTGAAGCATTTACGGACATTATTTCATATAGCAAACTGTTAATACAGAGTGGAACAGCGAAATAGAATAAATTCGATAATAAATAAATGGGGGTGTGAAGAAATCGCCCAGACACTTCGATTAGTATTTCTTATTGCGTATTTCTTGGAATGAAAAAATTTAATACAGGGTGTGTCATGTAAAAGTGGCTAGTACCAACTTTCTTACTTGAAATACAACACCCTACATATATGATTCAATTTTTAGATTTTTCAGAATATTCTAGACATACCTCATGTACCTTTATCTTTAACTAATTTGGAAATATTGAGTGTTATTGCAGAAACTTTCCACGGATTCAGGGACTGGAACTGGAAGACTGGGAAATTTATGATGACTGGGATCGCCACTGGGATCGCCACCGGACTCTGCTCTTCAATGTAGAAGAGCAGAATGCTCTATGAAAGATTATGTCAAAATTTTAAAACACAAAAAAGTTATGAAATAAAATCTAAAATAACCCTCCTATAAAAGCCGGCTATGACTGCAATTACAAAAAACGTATTGATGGCCTCCTTCTTGACCAACGTCTTACTTGAAAGAAACATATCCAGACCAAAAGAAGACAGCTCGACTTAAAATTACGGTAAATGTATTTGCTTCTTGGACGTAAATCAAATTTAACATCCAAAACAAAATTCTTCTATACAAAGCCATACTAAAACCTATCTGGTTCTACGGACTACACCTATGGGGTTGTGCAAAGCCAATGTCGCTGAATATTATCCAAAGATTCCAGTCTGAAGTGCTAAGATCGATAGTGGATGCACTATGGTACGTAAGTAATCAAACACTTCACCACGACTTAAAGATTTCTTTCATCAGAGAAGAAATCCGTCGAGCCACGGAGTCATAAAATAAAGACTACTTTCAACTACTTATAAAAGCTCATTTTATCCCAGCAGGCAACAATCAATTGACGAATCGATAATAAGGATCAAGGGATAAAGTAGTTTACGCCAATATATGCCGATGAAGCCCATAAAAAAGGGATATAAGGTATGGGTACGTGCTGATCAGTCAGGATATGTTTTACAATTCCAAATATACACCGGAAAAGTAAAAGATGTAAGGGAGCAAAACCTCGGGGCAAGAGTAATAAAAGATCTTACAAGAGATTTAGTTGAAAAAAATTATGAAGTTTATTTCGATAACCATTTTAATTCTGTTGCATTACAACGCGACTTGATAAAAGACAAAATCTACGCATGTGGAACAACTCTAAAAGATAGAAAAGGTTTTCCAAGTAAACTTAAAACACACAAAAAAATGAAAAGGGGTGACTCAAACTCGAGAATTAGTGAAGACGGCGTGCTAGCTTTGCAATGGATGAATAAAAACCCATTTATTTTCTAAGTAATTCTCACAAACCTGAAGAAAATATATCACTGTGAAGAGGAAAGAAAAGGATGGAACATCGGTAGAAATTAATTGCAAACAATTAGTACAAGGTTACAACAAATATATAGGCTTCGTTGATACGTCCGATATGTTTGTATCTTGCTACGAATTGGATAGAATATCTAAAGAGTGGTGGCATGGAATATTTTTCATTTTTTGACCTAATATTACTAAACTCATATATAATTTTCAAACAATTAACAAATGGTACGAGAATGTCTTTGAAAGAATTTAAAATTGCTGTGGCCACCGGTTTAATTGGAGCAGACACCAGTAACAGGTTCAAAAAACAAGTTCCTCTAGAAATAAGAACTCACAAACCAGCCCATATGCCTCGTCATGGAGCCAAAGTACGTTGTACATACTGCAGTACCAAGCCAACTCCTCATTGTTCAAGATGGCACTGTACTGCATGTAAAGTAGGTTTATGTCTATCTGAAAAAAAAATTGTTTCATTCCACTTCACGCTAAAATATAAAAACCTTTCATTTGTCTATCTTTTGCCCTAATATGTCCTAAAAACAAATTGTTCATTATTTGATATAAACAAAAAAGGTCCGTCCACAAAGGGTTAAGACTTCGTTAATCGTTTTCAAAATTTTTTAAAATTATTCAATTATTATAGTTAACCTACAAATCAAGCGTCCAAATGCAAAACACGACAAGTCACATGTTTTACGATTTTGAGGTTTAAACGTCATCCTACTCGTAATCTAAAGGATTACTAGTTTCTGTACAGTTTTAATATAAAAGTTAACATCTTCCATGCAATATTTACCTTCTTCTTTAAGTTCCGTCTTCTATCGAAGGTTGGAAATCATCGTGGCTATGCGGACTCTGTTGACTGCCGCTCTAAAAAGTTCTGCACTACTGCAATCAAACCATTCCCTTAAGTTCTTAAGCCAGGATATTCTTCGTCTTCCCACATTTCGCTTTCCTCGGATTTTGCCTTGCATAATAAGTTGTAATAATGCTTATTTTTACCCTCTCATCACATGTACTAAGTACTCAAGTTTTCGTCCATGATATTTATGCAGGATACAAAACAAGCTCTAGAGCATCGAGCAAAAAGACAAAAGAGGGAATGTAAAGGTAGTGGGGGCAAAAATATTGTAAGACAGGAAGTGCCATCTTGAGAGGCCACATTAAACAAGGAAAGAGAAACTCTTTCCTTGTTTAAGAAATCAAATTTAGTTGGGTTATGTTATTGCTGATGTTATTGTTTGTCCCAACTGCCACATGAAAGATTATTTGTATTTTCTATTGAAGTTTTTTAACAATTGTTTCACATTTTAGACTATTATTGTTATTATTTAATTAAAACTTTATCGTGTTCTAGTGTTAAAAAAAGTATTTTAAGTGTATTATGTATTAATATTATGTAATATTAATATTATGTAATATAACAAATAAATAGATAAATTAGAACTCCTACACCACTGTATGATTATTGTGAAGTGTCATGAAATTTAAATTTGGCGCATTCGCATTTCCGGATATGTCCGTCATCAGAGGCCACTTTTTGACGTGACAACGTCTTAAATTAGGTTGTAGCTCGGAGTCATTTAAGAAAAAGTGTAACGCCCGCTCACGTCTGTTACAGTGAGTCGCCGAACGAGAGAGAGGCCCGCCGGACCGGCAAATGCCTTGCGTCTCTCTCCCACTCAAACATGATCGGTCCGCTGCGCGTGGCACTAGAGAATTAGGCGCGTTGAATCGCTAAAGTTGAAAATCGTTGAAAGTATCGTCAGCTGTGTCTGTAGTGAAAATGTGGAGTGCTTAGATTCGTCATTTACAACAACTACAACAATAAAGGTAAATAATTGTACACTAATATTTCATTATTGTAAACTATGATTGATTGATTAATTGTTAGATTGACACAAAAGTTGAGAAACTGAGTTTATAGGTTATGTCATACTATTGACAAATGTTGATAGTGTTAAGTAAATTATTAGTTTAAATCACTCTGCAATCAATCGTAATTCAGTCGATTGAGAAGAAACAGCGCGTATTGCTAGTCAAACATTTAAAATAACAAATTATAACTTCTAACCTGTCAAAACAGGGCGACCAAACAAACGAACTAAACCGACCAATCACCACGCGCGGAGTTAGAATTTAACTGTGTTTAGCAAGAATTTCAAATTCCAATTTTAGTAAATGTTTTAATTTTCAACTTTACCATTTACATTTACAAATTTTAATTAATTTCAAATTTATTTAGCAAAAATTTGAACCTTCGATCTGAATAAGTGTTTTGATTTTCAAATTGATTCTTTAAAATTAAAAATATTAAAATATATATAATCAGAAGTGAACGTCACATAACATTATCTGTACTTATTATTATTTAATATGTAGGCAAATACATGTGACCATACTTGGTAGACACAATTGGAAATAGTAATTTTTTATAACTGAAAAAAATAAATATATAAAATACTGGTAGCAAACAATAACTTCAATGATCGATATCTCCGCAACTAATTGATATATCGAAAAAATTTTCAAATAAATTTTGTAGAAAATAATAATATCAATAATATAATATAAAATAAATAATATATAATTCATATCAATAAATATTCTACCGAGAAAAAGACGTTGTCACGTAAAATCTTCGCCCGTAAAACCGACTTTACAGGCAACCGATTTTTTTTTGGTCTCCTTTTCATAACGATTAGATTCCCTCTTTTGTCTTTTTGCTCGATGCTCTAGAGGCAAACCCCGACACGTCCACAGCCAACTTCGGTCCAAACACCGACATGTCAACTTCAACCAATAAGAATGTGAGGCGCATATCAGAGACAGGGCCATTAAACTACTTAGTCACATGAAAATATGCACATGTTTTATGCAAATCAGATCAACACATACAATTGTTAAACTAAACTAAAAAAATCATTAAACTAAAAAAAGGTCTAAATAGAGACTTTAGTAAGATATATGTCTTTAAAGGAAAGTTTTTATTTGATATTTACTACAAATTTACAAAATGCTAATTGCTTTCAAATAACTTAATTTAGGGAGTAATTATACATGTATCTAGTGATGACCATGATGTCCATTATGTCCATTGTGTCCATTATGTCCATTGTGTCCATTGTGCCCATTATGTCCATTGTGAGCGTTTTGTCCATGATGCCCATTTTGCCCGTGATGCCCGTTCTGCCCATTGTGTCCATGATGACCGTTGTTACCGTTGTGTCCATTATGTCCATTATGACCATTATGATGTCCATGAGGATTATGTAAGTGTAGTGGCAAGGTAGGACTGTCTGGTACTGGTTGTTCGGTAGGAGTATCAGGACGGACATGATGCGGGTCAAAGTTTTTGCCCTCAACGGGTGTCAGCATGTAATAAGAAATGCAACCAAAGGCAACTAACGCAAATTGTAGTTTCGAAACCTAAAAATAATAAAATTATAAAATAATAACTACTGCGCATAGTAATATTTTCAGTAAGACAATATGAAATATATATTTTAAAATATCCGTTTGTTAACTAAAAAAGAAAAATAGGTGAAAAAACTGGATTAAGAATACAAATTTTGATATATTGGCAAACATTTTAAAGTATTACTAAAAAGAGTGATCTACTCGACTGTAAAGGATTACTTGGCAATAGCTTGTGAAATTAGTAAGCAACAACATAAGTTGCTTTTGCTGAATTTTGCTGAAGTTAAAAATTAATGAAATCAAAATATCGCATATCATCACAAAAATTTGTTGGTGGATGTTAAAAAAGATTGAATGATAAAAGTTCCATATATGGCTAGTAAGACCAGGAAAGAAACTTGGTCTAGTAAAAAAGTAAAAAAATATTTAAAATTATAAGTGCAGTTAAAAAGAAGTCCGAAGAAAAAATATAGATCATTTATACAATAGGCACAAAAGAAGAGAAAATAAGAGATATAAAATAGTTAAGCAAATAGCAAAAAAAAATAAAAAAGGATTGTGTGGTTACATGTATGCAAGACTTAAATAATAAAATATTAATAAATATTCTTTTTATTGATTATGAACGAAGGTAATAAAATAATCTACTTAAACGAAATATTTTACAGAATATCAATTAAAAAGAGCTTTACTACGCAGCTTTAAAAACTTGAGTCGTTAAATGAAGTTATTACATAAAAATATTTACCATTTTGTTATGTTATTAATAAGCTTTCTTCAAATTGTCATACACAATTGAACTGTATCTATACTACCAATTTCAGATGTTTATATATTATTTTACTACACGGTTTTTGTGTTACTTTTAAAATCCAAATTATTTTAAATCTGTTCGTCATAAATAAAAATTTAATTGGGAAATCGGTAATATTGCGTATTAGGTTGGCTTAAATACGGGATATTACAAAATCGAAAATTTTAATAGTGTGTTAATGGTTCTACTGATTTCGTTATTTACAAAATAAACCAATAATTAAAATTTTTCAATTGCAAGAAATCAATGCTTTATTATTTTTACACTACATTATTTTCTAAATACGTATAACAAATATGCAAACAGAAACAAAATAAACATAAATCTAGATTGTCGAGACCTTATAATAATTTTAATTAATTCTAAGCAATTTGAATGATTATTTCCCTATTCTCTCTTGACGATTCTCTGGTCTTCTATAAAATTAACTAAATAGCTCGGAATGTATAACTACTTTTCTAATTAGCCTTCTTCGGTCCATCTTTGGACATAGGCCTCCCCAATCCTATTCCATTCTTCTCTGTCTGTCGCTACAGTCATCCACCTAGAGCCCATGTGCTTTTTGATATCATCTGCCCATCTCATTTGGGGCCTTCCTCTGCTTCGTTTATATTCCCACGGTCTCCAACTTATAAGAATTTTGTTCCATCGGTCTTCTTTTTGTCTTATATTGTATCCGGCAAATCTCCATTTCAGTTTAGCAACTTCTTGTCTAACATCCCTCACTTTTGTTTTATCTCTTATCCACTCGTTTCTCTTTTTATCCATTAGTCCTATGTGCAACATTTGTCTTTCCATTGCTCTTTGGGTTTTTATGATTTTGTCCATGTTTACTTCTGTAAATGTCCACGTTTAAGAACCATAAGTGAGAACAGGGAGTACGCATTGATTGTATACTTTGGTCTTAAAATGCTGTGGATATCTTTTGATATTAAGAATGTAGCTTGGTTCGCCAAATGCCGCCAGTAGTATAGCAAGCGGGGTTCAAACGCACTTTGGTAACCTGTCCATCAGGGTCTCCGATGCGAAGGTATCGATGCCATGATTTGACCTTGGGGGTGTACAAGAAGTACAAGAAGTGATCGACAATGACCAGAGGGTTGTAAGAACTGGTCGCTTATCGCTTGATCTCTTCTTCTTCTCTCCCGAAGAAGTGATCAACAATGACCAGAGGGTCGTAAGAACTAGTCGCTTATCTCTAGATCTCTTCTTCTCAGCCGAAGAATTGTCACCTACGTTACCTGTATGTTTTTACACCTGTCTCACTTGTCTCTTCTTTGTCTTACCTGTCCTGAAGAAGTAAAAGAATCGGTCGACAATGACCAGAGGGGGTGTCTTTGAGTGGAACGGACCACCTTGTATGTCGAGTGCAAAACTCATCGCTTATCGCTTCATCTCCTCTTCTTTTAGTTAAATTTGTACAGGGTGATTGAAATAAATGAGTATTGAGACTTGGAAATTTTTTTTTGGTAGTGGCGAGTCAAAAAATAACTTGTTGTGTACAGACTTGCTTAGTCGTATCTAGCCTAGCCTAGCCTAGCCTAGCCAATGTCGTTTTTACTCTTGAAATTTAAGGAAATTAAAGAAAAAACAATGTACCAAATATAAAAGTTTATTTATAAACGATGATATAATTCATAATACTGATAAATTGCTATATTATTCCATAGGTTTGTTTTTACGTCTTGCCAATACGACCACGTCACCTGGTCAATATACTTTGCCCAAATTAATGCATCTCTGTGCAGTGGATGTTCATCAGGTATTTGGGCATTGTAATTGCTTTTATAATTAAACACCTCCTCCGATAAGATTTCTTCTTTAATTATAAGAATTCCCATACCCGAAGCTGGTATCGGTAGGTGGATTAAAGGCTGAAATAAAGAAAAAAAATTAATCAATAATAATTGAATATTTGTTACCAGTATACCTTTATGAATCAGACATAGTTTCATAACAATACAATGTAGTAGGTTCAGCGTCCATGTGGACGTCTAAGGATCTTGTACAAAAACAAAAAAATTTCTTGCATTCGAAACATGGTATTGTTCCATACATTTTGTTGTACCATGATATGGTAGGTCTAGTTTGCGGTTTTATTTTTTTTTCGGTCTTAAATTGTAAGCTTACAAATCGTTTTTCGTCTTTGAAAACTGCCTCCCATTTATTTAATTGAGACTAAAATAAAGAGCGTTATTTCAAAATATTTATTCAATGTAAATAACTTACCAGCATTCGCTTTTAGTTTTGGGTGACTGTAGATTAATTAAAAAACGATTTACAAAACTTTATAAAATAATTATTTATCATTGTAACCCCATGGAAGAGTATCAGTGGATAAATAATTTAATATTCTCTTATCATCGTACGGGCTAAGGGCCACCTTTGTTTGCGACATTGTATAAACATCATGCTTTTTCGACACTATTGAATTTTGTGAAATTTCTACGATTACCTTATTAAATAAACTTGCATAATAGTCATCATAGGATAGTTCCGTTAATGCAGATTTTTTTATTCCTTTAGCCTTTTTAATTTCTTCATTCTTATTTAAAATTTTCATAGTGTACATTTTTGAACGTAATCCTATAAAGTGTGTCATCAATTCCCCTTGGTTCTCATCTTTCATCAGACCTAACACTTTTTTATTCTGTAATGGAATATTGTATACATTATTCTCTTTGTAGTCTGATGTGTCAAATTTGTCAATGTCTTCTCTAATATGTTTATATATATCGTCAACAAAAAACTGATATATTAAACTATCTGTATCTGTATATAATAATTTTGCCTGATCTTTAAATTTTTTTATGACATAATTATAATGAAAGTCATATAAAATTGTTTTGGAAATATCTAAAATACACATCCCTATATATATCGGTTTATTAAAATTGACTTTTTGTTTTGTCATTTCAATTATTACAGTATTTTCATCGAAAACAGTACAACTATGAAAATTAGGTTGGGATATATAGAAATTTGCTCCATATCTTCCATTATATTTGTTTACAATTTTTATTTCTCTGTGTTTCCTGACATTTTCAATACTTTTACCGTAAGGGGCATTAATAAAAAGTTTAAATAAGTTTTTTTCAAATTCATTTTTGCTTTTCTTTCGCAAGTCAATGTTCAAATCGATATATTTTTTTAACCAAGGGGATTGTTTAAATTTCAAACAGCGATGAATTTTCGTTATTTTCAAACCCAAGTTAACAATCTGTTTCAAATATATATAATGAATAACATATTTTTTTTTATCGTACAATGTGGTTAATAATTTGGGAATTGTTGAATTAGAAGATGGTGGGATTATGTGTTCAGGACAAAGAGGTAAATCTTTATGTAAATTAAAAAGATCTTTTGGATATTCAATGTCTACCTCAAGTATATATCCATATTCTCCATCATTGGGACAATCCAATATATGTTCTTTATAAATATCAATCAAATTAATCCATTCAAAGCCTGCATATGGCAACGCATAACTCATCGCTGTACCATAAAGATTATTAAAATCCCAATACATTAGATAGGAGATTTCTTTATCAGGATTGTATTTATCTTCCATATATTTATTATTAGCTTCTCCATATCTATTACTACACTGTGAAACTCCTCCTCGTTTGGCTTTTTCAAAAAACAAAACCATCTCACTGTCTCTTAATAACTCTAATTCGACATTGGTTACTTTTAACATAGCATCAAAGGCTAATCCTGGTAAAGTATAATAATGAAGACTATCTAATCCATAAGTTTTTAAACACATATATCGAAAATTCTCAAAAATGTCAGCCAAAAGGAGTACATCTGTCTTTAAATATAATTCTGCATATTCCTGCAAGTTTTTTATCTGAAATCTAGTCCAAACGTTGCAGGCATGTTGATAGTCCTCTTTAGTAATATACTCGTTATTGATTTTACTATAAAAATTTTCAATAGGCGGAAGACAAGTGACCTGTAATTTCTCCCAACTATCTAAATACTCATAAGGGAAAACACCCTTTCTTTTAACCAAATTAAACTTCGAATCATCATTAAAATATCTACGTGTAATATTTTTTTGGTTATCATCTAGATATGAGGAAAGTTGATTTAATGAACATGACATAAATCTAAAGGAATCAATAAATCTAAAACTAATATTAGTGCCATGGATATATTTGGTAAATGATATATACCTCTCTTTGTTTAGCGGTAATAGTGACAGATGCCCTTGTATGTCAGAATTAAGACTTTTAATTAAAAAATGAGCGTCGTAGCCAGAGAGATTATGAAATGCGATAGGAATTGTGTACGAAGTCTTGTAATTAATGTTACACCTTCTGTGGCTTGCCCCACGAAATTGTCCGGTAATATGACAGTGATCTCGTACCTTTTCTGATTTATCAATAGGTTTTGAGCAAATATGACAAATAAAGGTTGAATTAAAATCTTTCTGTTCTTTATCAGTTAATGATATAACCTTTTGAAATTTTTGAAATAAATTTTCTCTATATATTTTCATAGCTATCTCTTTGAGTTCTCTCACAAACCATGTTTGACAATCACGACCCGTATATGTTTGTAAGTAGGATAAAGAATCATCATATGAACATTTAAAATAATAAGCTATACTGAAAGCTTCATGCTTTTCAGTTAAACAAGATTTCAAATTATTATTATTATCGTTAAACTTTGTAAGAATACTTTCAAGATCAGCATATATAACAAACGGAACACGTTCCTTATGATTAAAATTTTTAAATTTCATTAAATAATTTTTTTCGGTAGGTAAAACCATTTTAACAGAATTTATCTTAAAACAATCCTCTAAATGATTTTGTAAATATGTCTCACTGCTAAAATGATTAAAACATCGTTCACAAAACCATTTTTTATTTCGAACGTTCCCAACTTTTTTGCCACATAATCTTGAAAAATGTTTAATATGAGCAAAATGAAATACTCGCTGTTTTATGTAATTGTCCTCCTCCTCATTATCATCATTTACAATATTATCCATGGCATTTAATACAAGTAAATTTATTCGAGGAGAAAAATTTGTTTGGCTAAATATCAAAGGTAGAATTTCATTTCTTGTTCCCAATGAAAAGACATTTATAGCAAGTTTATTTAATTTTTCAAATTTTGGAATATCTTTAATATCAATGGGAAAACTGATATTATCAAATTTTAATATTTTACTAAAGTGAGGATAAGATGATGTTCGGTCAACACTTTTTGTGGCAGGGTGTAAGGCAGCAACAACTGACCAAAGGAAACAATAAGGATCAGAATTCCTAACATTAATTACACTTCTAGTATTCTTTATATACTTAGGTAGCTCAACGTATGTTGAAATACCACCAAGTAATGGATTATATTTGTTTATATTAACTTTTAAGTTTAAAATGTGGGATAGTGCCCATCCACTGTCTTTTTCTTGAAAATCTTCAAACTTTCTTAAAACGGTGTCTATACAATTGATTTTATACCAATCTTTTATGTTTGTGTTTTGATCAATTATTGTATTTTTCGTGGAAAAATGTTTAACAGACGTTTCACCATCTTGAGGTTTGATGAAAAGTCCATAAAAAATTACATTAACTTTTAACATACATGAAACTAAATTTTTTTTAATTTGAATTGAAAAACTTTTAAAAGCCTTTTCCATAAATAGTTTAGGGTCTTTATATTTTAAATTTATGATAACGCCTGTCTTAACTCTGCTATTAAAACAAGATTCCAAATCCTGCCACAATAAGCCTTTCTTAATATTTTTTCTAACATTTAATCTGTTTTTAAAATTTTCTAAATATGTTTTAAGGATAGCCATATTCGCCTCTACACAATGAAAATTTCTAATACAAGTAGCCCTATTTTTTATACATTTCTTTAAGAGTAAAATTTGTTTTTTCAAATATTTTATATAGTTTTGTAAATCAGTTTTAGTTTTAATTAATCTACTTACTGTTTCTATCTTCTTCACCATTTCAGTGGAAATTTCATCAATCACTTTAGTACTCATGTTCAAAGACCAACGTAAACTTCAAGACCAACGTAAACTTCAAGACACAAATGCCAGCGAGTAAAATCAATCCTGTATTTATACTACATTAAAAAAAATCCATTGACGCATTTCCACAACATGCTATGCAACGTGATTATATTTTTCTTCATCGAAAACACATTATGTATACAATAAACATATTGAAAGATAACGCTGATGTTAACATATTTTTCGGTCAAATCGGACACGAAGTATTTATACTACATAAAAAATCCATTGACGTATTTCAACAACACGCTATTCAGCGTGATTATATTTTTCTATCTTTATCGAAAATATACATGCAATAAACATATTGAAGGCTAACGCTGACGTAATTGCATTTTTAGGTCAAATAGGTCACGAAAATACATTATATGCAGATAAGCACATTTTATTCAGATAAGCATAAATTAAGTTTTGAATAATAAACGTTTTTACTAATAAACATGTTTTGTACTATTTTCTGCATTGCAATAAAGATCAAATAGGTCAATTACGTTAATGTATTTTTTTATTCTTACTATTTAAATTCGTTTAATTTTAAAGTGATCTATCAGTTAGTCAGTGAACACTAAACTATCAAAATGAGCGGTGTACCTTGCCAACTAGTCATTATGACCGAGGATCCAATCAACTTACCAATAAAGGATGCATTTGTTATCGTCAAGCAGTTGTTTATGTAAGTATTTTTTTTCCTTTTGTGATTTTGTTCTACATGATTTTATTTCGTTTTTACTGGTTTATTTTTTATTATAAATATTTTATGGGATTATTGTTTTTCCAATCGATCTTTACATTTATAAATAATTTTATTGTGTTTTCTCGATTTGATTTATGATTTTGTTTGCTGTTGGTTGATTTACGTTTTTTTTTTTTTTTTCTATTCAAGATATGGTGTAACGGATGTGTCACTTAGGGGTGACCGTATATTTGTGGAGTTAACGTACTCACCAAATAACAAAAACTTGAAGAAAAAATTTGGGTACCTTCCATTGAGGTATATGAGACTAAAAATTGAGAACGAGGGAGAGTTCCATGTACTGGAAAATATATGTAAAAAATATAGATTCAACCTGTTAGATGATGAGGTGGAGGAATTCGAGAAGTATCAACAGCAAAAACATTTGGTGGGTACGAAGAGAGGATATCTTCCTCCGCCTCCTCTTCTTTCTCATTTTGGACACTCTTCTGGGTATCCTTCCATTTTACCATCAACTTCAAGTTCTCCGTTTCCAACAACGACTTCTCCACCAACGAATTGGTCTCATCCCGCAACTGCCACATCAAATGACGACAACAACGAACCTCCAACAAAAAAACAGAAAAGAAAAGTGATGAAGATACCAACAACGACGACGACGACGACGACGACGCAAAATCCAGAGGATGTAGTAGATTTAGAAGACCTGACTATGGAACACTTCCTTAGCCAGAAATAGAAAAGTAAGTGATTTTTTTTTGTTTCGATATAATTCTAAATTTTACTATTTGTGTTTCAGATGGTTTGGGGAGTAAAAGTATGTGAGAATTATATTTTATTAAATAAAATACTTTTGTAATTATTATCTATGTATTTTATTTCATTTACACCTTTTACTTTACTAAAAAATATTGATCAATATTTTTGCGATATCGACCATCATTAATGTCGCTATCTTTGAAAATTGATAAGAATCCATAATTTTCTTTCCAGCATATTGAACATATTTTTTTAAAATCTTCAAAAGTCATATCTGTTCCGACGTGGTCATTGTAAATGTGTTTTAGGTTTAAATCGTCTTGTTTAAATACAATTAAAGTATTTGCATTGTCTCTTATAAGGTGTTTAGGTATTTTTGCATAACTCTGGCTCAAATAAAATGGATCCACCTGAGAATGTCGGGACATGCTAAAATATTCACGAATAACATCTTGGTTGTCACACGCAACATCATCAAAGATAAAAATTGAATTGGGCTTCGCTTCAGATGGGTGCATTATATCCGTACTTCCACTGTAAGTATAATATCCTATTCCTTTAATTGGTTCCAGCAAAGTTTCTAAATATTTGTACTTTGGTTGCATTAATGATTTTGAGTAAATATACACATTTTCAAATTTTAATCCATTAGCATGTTCCAATAGACTTATCATCACATTGGTCTTACCACAATTTGAAGGGCCAACTATAAGACATCGAATAGTTGAAGGGAACAAAACTCCATGCTTTTTAAACTTATTCTCAATTGGTTCCAATAAATTATTCTCCACATCAAGCGTAGTCTTTTGTTTTACAAGCTTCATGTCTGGTATCAATTTAAAAATAAATGTCTTGTGTGTATCTATTAATAAAAGACTATTTTTAATTTTTTATTTTTTTTATTGTCAACACTTTCTACAATATTTATACCAATAATGAATATTAAATACATTGTTTAGAGCACATTGTAAATTTTCATTGTTATGTTGAAAACATGGATGTGATTTAAAAATATGATTCATAGTCTCATCGGAAAGTATATTAGGTTCATCTTCTACACAATCAATGCGATTTTCCATGAATTTTTCCAAATATTTTTTTGTTTCATGATTTCTTACCAATATTGTTTCGTCTAATACGTTGTCGTGTAAAAATTTTGAAATTTCTTCATATTTTAGATGAGTATCACAAAAATGCCAAGATTGCCAATTTAAACCATGGTTTTGAACACATTGTTGTTCGATACATTTTATATATGACTTATTTATCATTGCTTCTGTTACTGGTAAAACAACCATTCTGTGTATAATGTTTTCTGTAGTAGGATCTAAAATAGCAATTTCCCTACAAAGAAATACATCTTCTCCAGGAAAAGAGAAACCTTGGATATCCACAATGAACATGTTTCCTCTCTCTCTCGATATTCTCTAACAACAAACAAAATCTTGCAAGTGGAACGTCTTTTACATATTTTTCTATCCCCTCTTTATTATATTGCGTCACTTTTATCTATCCATGAGTTGTGAGAACTATCAAAACCTAACCACTTGACAAAAATTTTATTTTTCTTTCTCTTTAATACCTTTTCAACTAAATAACTGTCTTTATGTTTAACTTTTTGTAGCTCTTCTTTATAAAATCCCCCAAGAATTTCTTCACCTTTATAGTCTTTTAAATAATATGTAATAGGGTTTCCCAGTTTTATTTTATAAACAGTGAAAATTTCATTAGACCAATTTGGATTGTATTTTTTGTCAAAAACTCCTCGATGTTTTGAAATGCGTACATGATCACCAATATGAAATTTTTGACTTTCCAAATCGACAATTTTAATGTGATTGTATACAGTGTTTAACAATAGTTTTTCATGCTTCTTCTTAACATCCACTGGTTTCATTCCTATTGTTCTGTGAACTTTATTGTTGTATTCAATAACAACTTGTTGTAAATTATCAATCCATTTGTAGGTACCGTTGAAACTAAACTGTTTCCAAATCATTGATTTAATCGTGCGAATGACTCGCTCAGCAATCGCAGCCTTTTTCTCACTGTATACATTGTAATGATTAATATTATATTTTTTCATCAATTTTTTCATATGTGGATTAAAAAATTCAGTTCCCATATCTGTTTGAAGATTATTTGGTTTTTGCTGTTTAAACACATACTCCATACATTTGGCTACTTCAAAACCTGATTTATTTTTTAGTGGTAAAGCCCATAAAAATTTTGAAAAACAATTTATTACAACCAAAATATATTTGAAATTTCTGTTTGTATTTGAATATTTTTGCATATCAATCAAGTCGGCTTGGAACAAATCATTAAGAGATTTTATAATAATTCTTCGTCTTTTAAAGTTAATTCTTGCAGGTTTGTGTAACTCATTAACGATATCTCTTTTAACAGACATGATATTTATTCTACAATATTTGCCTCTTTTAGTTCTTCAATAATTGAATTTATTTCATTTGTATGTCCTGTATGGCCAGCTAGCTGTGAAGATAGTAATAAACGTAATCGCTCTACAAGTTCATTTGGATCATCCCAGTGGACGTAATCGATTTTATTGTTGTTTACTTCCATAACCAATCCTTTACCTTCTGTTATTGGTGCAATTATTTTTTTATATTTTTCTAATCTACTACCATCTATCTGTTTACTTGATCTGTAATGCCTTCTGTGAGCATTCGTCGCTACAACTATCTTTTTATAGTTATTCTCATCTTCATCTGTAAAACTAGCTGGATATTTCTTAAACAAAAGCTCATATAAACCTGGTGTTCCCCTGTACCTTTTCTTTTTTAAAAGAATATCAGCACCATCTAAATCTATTTCAGAATTCCCAATCAGTAGCTTTTCAGATGTTTCATCAAATCGAATTCCATATTTATGATCAAATTCTTTGTTTAGAACATCAGCGTGCATATTTGTAATATATTTCCTAGGTAAAGGATCATATTGATCCCAGTAGTCTACACGCGCCTGGTTAGCAATATCTTCAAATCGATTTTCAGAGTGTTTATCATTTTTAATCTGTTCTTTTATATCATCCACTTCAATGTTGTCCAATATCGATTGTTTGATTTCACTTGTTTCAAAGTCAGTAGTTTCATTATCGTCATCATCGTTTTTAATGTACCTTAAAGGTTCATCGTTTTTTGTTTCATTTTCTGGACTGGAATTTTGTGAACTATTTAACTTGTTTTCGATATTTTTCAAGTGTTTTGTAATTGGATTAAATAAATCTTCTTGGATTATTTGTCCTTGTTTTAATTGTCTTAATTTACTTTGGATGTTTCTCCGTTTAGTTATAAGTTGTCTTTTCAAATCTTTATTCATCGTAAAATGTAGGTTTTCGCTTAACTTCTGAACAGCTCTGGATCAGGTCTCGAACAGGTCTCGAACAGGTCCTGATCAGCTTTGAACAGGTCTTGAACAGGTCTTGAACAGGTCTCGAACAGGTCTCGAACAGGTCTTGAACAGGTCCTGATCAGCTTTGAACAGGTCTTGAACAGGTCTCGAACAGGTCTTGAACAGGTCTTGAACAGGTCTCGAACAGGTCTCGAACAGGTCTTGAACAGGTCCTGATCAGCTTTGAACAGGTCTTGAACAGGTCTCGAACAGGTCTCGAACAGGTCTCGAACAGGTCTTGAACAGGTCTTGAACAGGTCTTGAACAGCTTTCAGATTTGGTACTAGTCTAGCCCCCAATTAGACACTTATGTTTAACATCAACAAGGTTATGAAAATATTTATTGTGTACAGGGTGTTAAATAAGAGTAAACTTTTTTTTAACTTTTTATTTATACTTAAAAACCCAAAGATTTGCTTCATTAGATGAACTACAGTTAAAACATTTGAACTACATTGGTTAGAGGATTATAATTAACAATACGGTCATGTATAATTATACAATAAGCAGTTGTGTTAGCTGGTATATTCTTATTAGTTTCTATTTCTATTCTCATATCGACACTTCCTGATTTAATTGATTCATTTTGTCTGCTGCAATCAATAACAAATATCGGAGCAACAGCACAGAATTGTAACATAGTAAGGCATGGATCTCCTATGGATTTGTAATAGTACGACGGTTGAAATTGTGCATACATTTCATATGCAAGGGCATAATGTCTTTTACTAAAGTTCAAGTTCAAATTGTCATACGGGTACATTTCAGAATTTAGAAATAGCTTTAAGTTTGTAAGATTACAGTGATCAAAATAGCTGTTCTCTTCTTTTATTGCATTCTTTTTGGCAGTTTGTAATGCAAACAAAACAAATCGTGGTCTCTCCAATAGACTGGTAGTTTTTACATTCCAGTTAAATTTCATTGTCTGAGGCAGTAGAGGAATTTCATGATATTCCCAGCTTCTATATGCAAGCTCCAAACTGGACCCATTTTCAATAAATTTATATAAACGTAACTTTTCTGAATCGGACACTTGAATATGAGGCATTTTCCATATTAATTTAAATATTTCCACTTTTGGTTTCAGTTCAGTTTCTACTGTAGACATTACTGCATTTAAATCAGTTGAACTTCTTATCAATACGAGTTCTTGGCGTATGTTAATAAGAATTTTTGTAAAATCTTCAAAAAATCCAAGTGCAAGTTTGAGTGGCATACAAACATTAAAATTTCCTGCTTTATCAGCAACTGTTGGTGTGTCATTAATACTCCAACCTATACAGTTGTATCGATTAGATTCAGTTTGTGTGAACGAAGCATAGTTTTTCATTGTCGTTGTTATACCTAAATTTCTCACTCTATCTATTACACAGCCTCCAATTTCATATCGTATTTCATCAAATAAATGCATCAAACCATTATTAATAAAGCGCAAAGTATTGCTTTCTTTCCCATCATTCGTTAAACGTCCTTCAATATACAGATAACTCTCAGAAGGTAGGGTGTATATATCTTGAGTCTGAATTGGTATTCTTATTTCATCACAATGATTAAAAGTTGCATTGGCATAGGGTAAATGACTGTGCATTTCTCGACTCACAACTGAATTGTCAACCAATACACGATCTCCAATATTTAAAATGTTAAAACTCATATTCCCTCTTCTTACAAGTACACCTCAAGAAAATCCCAAGTATTCTAGTATTAATAAAAAACTTTATTCTACACCAAGTATTTCTTTTCTTTTTCCCTGTCACTGTCGTTGTTGTGTTTTATTTTAAATCCTAGTGAGGTTAAAAAGACTTTGTTTTCTGTTGTCAACGGTTTGAGAGTCTGCTTGTCACTAATGTTTTTATCAACACTCTTAATATTATATACACTGTCCACACCTGGATTAAATTTGCTACAGTTGTAAATTAAAACCATTATTTATACTTTTTTTAAATGTAGTCTTAACGTAATAACTTCTCGTGTGAAATTAACAAGATTACCGTCCTGGTCAACTATTTTAATGAAAATTTCATCAATATATCTATTTGTGACAGGTAAATAAATTACCTTTTTTGGAATTTCCACAATTTTGTAACCCGGTAAGACATTTGGATAAAACATGTGGATGATATGACCTTGGTTTTCATTGACGTATGAATTAGTGATTAGATTACATTCCACACAAATAGAATTAACCTTTGTGATATGCACAGGATTCTCAGCTAAGTGAGTCTTTAAAGGTGAGAGCCGTTTTGGTGTAAATCCCAATAAGGGAGCAATGGTATTTGGTTTTTCAAAATGGATTACTTTGTTGCTTTTTATTTCACATTTGAGTGTATTGTTATTAATTCTCAATATCAAACTTGTAGGTTGATCTATATTATGTTTTTTTCTAGGCACACCTTTACCAATTGTATTATTTTTTTCTTGACTCTTTCCTTTATTAATTTCTGTATCATCTTTATCTGGTGTTTGATCTACTTTTAATTCTAATTCAGTTATTTTTTCAGTTAAATAATTTGAAAGATCTTCGACTTCATAAGAACCATGTGGAATCGTTATATCGTAACCATCTATATAAAACTTGTTGTTTGTTTGGTCTACATTTGGAATTGTATTGTATGACATGAAATCTATTAAACCTAGTACATACTGTTCATTTTCGTTTAAAATAATTGGTGGGTAAATTTTTGTTGATAACACCGATTCTCTTCCAGATAACACAAAAGTGTACGACATGTTCAAACGATAATCATAGAGTAAATAAAAGAATATTATTTTAAAAAGGGTATTTATTTAAAAAATCTAAACACAATTGTTCACAATTTACAGTGTTATAAGTTTGATAAATTTTATGATTATAAACAATTTGACAATAGCCATTTGAATTAAAGTATGATATAGCTTCCAACGGTGGTCTCAGGTTGCCAAAACTGTCAAAATATACGACTTTGGATTTATTCTTCTTGTAAGCTGTCCAATGAGTTCCAGGACCGTCTTTGTTATCTAAATTAATAATTCCACTCTCATGTTGCCAAATTTTTTTCGGAAACCCATTTCTCATCATTACACCTCTAAAATGTGGGATTTTCATTAATTTTGCATATTTTTGTAACTCTACATTTGTCAAAGCATGTTTTGGAATTTTTATTTGATCCATTTTCTTATTCATAAAAAAATACCCATTCCACTTTTATATGGTTTCAAGTATAAACCTTTTCCAATTGCCAGTGCTTCCATTTTACGATTATGACGTTGTTTTTCGAGTAAATCTTCTTTAGCTGCTTTTGCGTCGTTAATAGTTTTAACGATAGCTGATGTACCCCCAGCAATAGTGCCCAATGCGCTCAACCCAGCAAATATCGGTATTAGAGGTAATATACCCCCAGTTTTTGGAACTTGGATTACTCGTGGTTTTTTAATATTCTTGTAAGATTTAACAATTCGTAATGCTTGTTGAATAGCTTCTCTTAATGTTTTTGGTTTGCCTTCCAATAGTTTCTTTCTAATATCTCTAATTACTCTCAATAAACTAAAAGACTTTTGCTTTGAAATTCTTTTTTTGGAACCTTTTCTTTTATGTACGACCTTTCTTTTAGAGGTCTCTCTTGTCTTTTTCTTATTACCAATCATCTTGGCTGTTACTAACCAACTAACAACAATACAGTATTTATTTATTTTTTATTAAAATTCTGATTTGTATACAATGTTTTGCATAAAGTGTGGAGAATACGTCAGTGATTTTTTTAAATATACGATATAAATGCGAGATCATTTTGAGTTTTGCTTTAGTTACTGTATTCTCTTAAAATTAATCATGGGTGTTACAAATCCAGTTTTGACCCATATGTCAGGTCAACTTGTTTCAGCATGTCGAAACTTTAAGATACTTGAATATGAAAAGTATGTGTCACGGTACCCGCCACCACTCTATGAAAAATTAGCTGGTGATGGAACGGCCTTTGTACAACAACATATAACTGGAAATCGAATTTTAGATGGTCCATTCCTTGGTCGACGAGAGCTACCATTTCCGTTACCAGAGATACCTAGGTTAGGAGGAAATAGATAAAGAAAAAAAGATACATATTTTTTTATTATATATTTTTTAATTTAATACAGTTTATTGTTATATCTTAACTTTTTTTTTTCTTGATCATCATCATCATCCTCATCTTCATCGTCTCGTTTTCTTTTTTGAGTATTGTTTAATGATTCGATTTTTGGTTTTTTGACAACAATTAAATTGTCATCAATTATTTTTCGTTTTTCTCTTCTTTTAGAAACTACAGGGCTCACTACAGAAAAATCATCTTGGATATCCATATTCTCTTCTAATTGTTTTACTCTTTTATGATTTAAAAGCTTTTGTTGTATTTTTTCTTTATTTTTTTTCTGCTGGACATTTTGTCTGCGTTTTCTTGATTTGGAAATAGTTATTCCTTGGAGTAATAAAGTACAGTGGTCTATATTTTCAGTTAGTTTTTCCAACATATTTTTAGCCTTGTTCAATTCTTTACTACAACTTTTTGTTACAGCTTTATAATTAGTAGAACCTAGACCCATACCTAATTTCACTTTTGCTTTCATTGCACCAGCTACACCAAGTGCAGCCACCTTTTCAGAAAATGCTGTATTTTTTGATCGAAACTGTTCAAGAGCTTTTTCAGCTAGGATCTTATCAGCTTCGTGTCGTTTTGATAACTCTTTGTTTTGGGAGTATGCAATATCATGTTCACGACACGCTTCGTCTAATCCATTTATTCCCCTATCTCCTCTTGCTAGTCGTTTCTGTAATTTGGTGCCGGGTCCACAAAACCTATAACCTCCAGGGATGTGCATTTCGAAAGGTAATTTATTAATGACAGCGTTTAACATATTGGTAGCGTACTCGTAGACGATTTACAAATTAATACATAGTTATTCTAAATATAAGTCTTTATATATTTTTTCTCTTCTTCAGACAACTGACCTCACATTTCACCAAACATACTACTTGGTATATTTTTAGCACCAGATCTGGATCTCAAATATTCTATGTAGTCACAGTTTATACAATTCCTATTAGATATTTCAGTCTCCCCACCACACTTTGGACATTTATACTTTACTGGTACAGGCATACTTATTTTTGGATAAATAGATGACTTGGGTTATTTTTGTCACCACCAAATTGTCTAAATATACTTTTTAAGTAACAATTTACACAAAGTGTATTTGGAATCTCAGTTTCACCACCACACTTTGTACATTTATATGTCACAGGTACAGGCATATTCAAAGGGCAAAATAAAAATGAGCTTTATGTTATATTTACAGCTATTTTATTATTCTAATTTTTTATCATGCGATTACATTATTTTTGCGGTCTCTGTCTCTTTACATACATTCTACTAGGTATATTTTTAGCACCACTCTCTTCCTTGTACACCTCTTCCAATTCACAATTTATACACAGGTCATTTCGTTCTTCAGTGTCACCCCTACACTTTGGACATTTATTTTGCACAGGTACAGGCATATTCAAAGGATAAAATGTTATGTTTCACAGATGTACAGATATTCTTCTCACTCAAATTTTCTTTGTTATCGTTGTTGTTGTTGTTGTTGTTGATTTTAAGAAAAATAGGATACACTCTTTTCAAAAAAGTACAATTAGGACTAAATTTTTTGTGATCTTCGATTATATTGTCATTTGATTCCCATTTGTAAATCTCTACGCCACACTTGAAACACTTTACTATATCTTCCACTTGGAGAAAGTAAAATCCACAAGCAGCTAACTCTATTTCAGATTTATTCCCCTTCCAATTGTTAAAAGTTGAGAGCCTTGAATAAAACTCGTCTAGCATGTACACCTCAAGACACATCTTGATTACTGACAAAATTTTGCTGGATACATTTATTTAAAATAAATAACTTGTTTCAAAACAAATAAAATTGACCAGGTGACGTGGTCGTATTGGCAAGACGTAAAAACAAACCTATGGAATAATATAGCAATTTATCAGTATTATGAATTATATCATCGTTTATAAATAAACTTTTATATTTGGTACATTGTTTTTTCTTTAATTTCCTTAAATTTCAAGAGTAAAAACGACATTGGCTAGGCTAGGCTAGGCTAGGCTAGATACGACTAAGCAAGTCTGTACACAACAAGTTATTTTTTGACTCGCCACTACCAAAAAAAAATTTCCAAGTCTCAATACTCATTTATTTCAATCACCCTGTACAAATTTAACTAAAAGAAGAGGAGATGAAGCGATAAGCGATGAGTTTTGCACTCGACATACAAGGTGGTCCGTTCCACTCAAAGACACCCCCTCTGGTCATTGTCGACCGATTCTTTTACTTCTTCAGGACAGGTAAGACAAAGAAGAGACAAGTGAGACAGGTGTAAAAACATACAGTTAACGTAGGTGACAATTCTTCGGCTGAGAAGAAGAGATCTAGAGATAAGCGACTAGTTCTTACGACCCTCTGGTCATTGTTGATCACTTCTTCGGGAGAGAAGAAGAAGAGATCAAGCGATAAGCGACCAGTTCTTACAACCCTCTGGTCATTGTCGATCACTTCTTGTACTTCTTGTACACCCCCAAGGTCAAATCATGGCATCGATACCTTCGCATCGGAGACCCTGATGGACAGGTTACCAAAGTGCGTTTGAACCCCGCTTGCTATACTACTGCCGCCCATGCCAGTCTAACTCGTCTATTTATCTCTGCTGTTTGGTTTTCTTTGTTAAGTTTTATAGTTTGACCGAGATATATATAATCCCGAACTTGTTCTATTTCATCTTGTCCGATCCTCATTGTGATGTCTTCATCTGTATTTGTTATGATATTGGTCTTGCTGTAATTCATATTAAGGCCTATCTTTCCAGCTTTTTCGTCTAGTTCTTTCATCATTTCAAATATTTCTTCTTTTTCATCGGTTATCAATGCGATGTCATCAGCGTACCTTAAATGGTTCAAGCGTTGTGCACAAATTTTTATACATTTTTCTTCCTATTCTAATCTTTTAAAAATATCTTCTAGAGCCTGATTGAAAAGTTTCGGTGATATTGTGTCACCCTGTCTCACGCCTCTATTTATTTGTATTGATTTTGTTCCTTCATATACTTTAATTGTTGTTTTGGCTTCCTTATATATATATATATATATATATATATATACATATATATATATATATATATATATATATATATATATATATATATATATATATATATATATATATATATTGGCTATTAGTTCCGTATATCTGTGGTCAATTCTGCTGTTAATCAAAGAACTTTTCACTGCCCAATGTTCGACACTGTCGAAAGCCTTTTCGAAATCTATGAACGCTATATATAGAGGAATGTGGTATTCATTTGCTCGTTCTATAAGTATTTTCATGCTTAGTAAATGGTCACTTCTGCTGAATCCCTTTCTAAAACCAGCTTGTTCTTTCGACTGGTATCCGTCGAATTTTGTCGTCAATCTATTGGTTAAAATTTTTGTTAGGAGTTTATACATTACATTGAGGAGTGTTATAGGACGGTAGTTTTTTTATATCTGCTTTATCCCCTTTCTTGTGTAGGATAATGGTTACTGATTCCTTCCAGTTGTTTGGGTTTCTTTTTTCTTTTAAGATCTTGGTAAAAAGTGGATGTAGAGTATTAATTACACTTTTCCACCATATTTCAGCATCTCTGCAGTTTTTTCATCTTTTCCAGGCGATTTGTTGTTTTTCATTTCTTTCAATCCCTTCTTTATTTCTGATTTGCTTATTTCTGAGCTCTGAGTTGACATTTTTTATTTTAGCCTTAAGTTCGTTTTTAATTTCTTCTGGTGGTTCCTTTTTTGTTTTATATAATTCTGAGTAGAAATGGTGGATTATATTTATGATGTCATCTTTAATGTTTGTTTCTACTCCGTTTACATCTTTTATTTTGTTTATTTCACACTTACCTAATTTCGGTCTTTATTACTTCTTCTATTTTTATTTCGTGTTCTTTCCTCTTATTTTCTTTTATCATTCTGCTTATTGTTTTATTGATTTCTACATATTCTATATATTTAATTTTGCCTTCTTTTATTCATAAGCTTCTTCGTCTATATCTTTATCATCATTGTCTAATTTTTGGGTAAGTTGTTCTTTTAATATATCTTTGGTATAGGTCTTTGTATATATCTTTATATTGCCCTAGTTTGTTTCTATCTACTAGATCCCAGTTTCTAATTATTTTTCTTTTCATTTCATAGTTACCGTCAATAATAATTTTTGCTCTGTTGTGAATCTGTTAAGAACTGTGTTAATGTTAGAAAAAACTTTGTGGCTAGATGGATTATTGTCTGAGTTGGTATAGCAGATAATTATGCAGCCTGTGTTTCTGTCTCATCTCTTTCATGGACAAGTTACACTTGGAATAGAATATAATAGAATAGAAATATGCTTTATTGTCACTGAAAATTGTAAGATTTTATTAAAGACAGAAAATATCAATAACAATTAAAATTGACTGAAATGACACAAATCGTCAATATCACAAAAAAGATAGTACAATAAGCAATCCATCACAAAATTTAAATAAATTTCAAATTGCATAATAGAACCTTACGAAATAATAAGTTGACGTTGTTGCATGTGATACTCAAATATATATAAAAATACTTTAGTTACTTGTACATAAAGGTACTGTAATTTCTTAGTTATTCGTAAATAAACTCTTCTAGTGAATAATAATATATGGTCTTTTAGATGGCTTTTGTCGTTTTATGGGACTTGAAGAAAGATGTTGCAGATTTAAGTTGTAAAGGGAGATGGTTGTATAGTGTTTTTGCCGAATATAATATAGAATTTCTGGTGGAATAGTCATGATTAGGTCTTTCTGGAAGAACATGTAGGTGTATACGAATTAAGCAAACAGTTAGAGAGAGAAAAACGTTAAAATCTCGTGATTTTTGAAGTGGATTCTGCAATTTGTTGTTCTTCTGAGGTCAAACAGATACTGTATTGCCCTTTATTGTTATTTACAAATAACATCAAATTGCGCAGCTGCACTAGAACTCCAAAAACAAAGGCCATATCAAAGATGAGATTGAAACAAAGAAAAATATGTTATTTTGGAAGATGCTAAATTGATTTCCTTCAAAACAGATCTTATTGCATAACAAGCTGAGGCTAGTTTTTTACTTAACATATCGATAAGAAGGGACCATTTAAGATTGCTGTCTATGAAAATACCAAGAAATGTTACAGAATCAACGATACTGATCTGGCTAATATTAAGAAGCAAGGGTTGAAGAGCTCGTTTATGGGATAATATTACTATATTATCCACTTTAAGAGAGTAAATTAGAGTCAGACCAAGTTTTTATTTTATTTGGATCAGAAATTATAGTTGCATGAAAACTTGCAATATTAGAGTTTCTCCAGTTAATACCGGTATAATCAGCATATGAAAAAAAATTTTCATAGATTTTTAAATTACTAATGTCATTTATAAAGATAAGGAAAAGTAGAAAACTTAATACGGAACCTTGTGGTACTCCACACATAATGCTTTTGTGACTAGATTGCTCTTACTAGTTGTTTCCTATTTTAAGGTTTCCCAAGTAAAATTGGAACCAATTCAAAGAAATACCTTGAATTCCTTAGAAATTTAGTTATTTTTGTAAAAATTTCGTTATTTACACAACTAAAAGCTTTGGCATAGTTATAAAGATAGTAATGGCAGCGTTAACAATATTGCTTAGATGCTAGTAGCTAGTTCCAGTAGAGGAGAAGAATAACAATTAGATCAGGGCATAGCATCATCACGAACGATGTCACACGTATCGAATGGATGGTAATTTCTGACCATATGATCTTGAGATACAGTTATCAAGTACCTTTGCTAGTGAAAACTTGCCCACAAGAGAGATGGGCAGGTAATTCATACTGCAGATTTATATCTGGTATAGAGACTGATCTAGGGTCTGTGGGATCAGGAGCAAGATTATTCAGTAGTATTGGAGATTTAAACATTTTTATTACAATAGGAAGATATACTTTTTGTATTTTAGAGAGAGCTGTTTGCATTACTACACTGTGCAGTGGCGAGAGAAACTTGGCAAACAGGCGAAACATACTACATGAATCAGTCCCAAGTCATAGAAGAATACACTACAAGTCAAAAGCTAATAAATTTGCCAGAAAAGTATCGACTGAAAAAGCCTGGATCCGAAGACATCCTAACTCTTACTTGGAAAACATAACCGGTCAAATATATAGCAAAATGTGTATTGGAGATGTGCTACTAGGCTTTAAGTGCTGCGAAAACAAGTACTAATCAGCTCCGAGTCATAAAATACTTTCCTACTGGACATATGCTGGTTAAAGAATACCTAAATACAGTGTTTCATGGAAAATTTAGACTATTTAGCAGAGGACCTAAAACAGTCAACCACATCTCGCACGACTACGAATAATATGACCACAGGCGACAACCTTTTTTCAGAAATCATAAAAATATATGGTGCCCACCTCATAAGTACAATCAGCCAACTGGGCGCAGTAGGACCATTTTCAAGCAAATAGCTTTCACGGTAAAAACCCAAAAATGTATGTTTATTCTTATAATTAAATAATCATACTGCGCCTCGAACATTTTTTCACCAATACGTAACTCGTTCCTCTCCATATTTTCGTTGATTGTCAATCAAAAACAGTTACAAATTCTTTCCGCCTCACACAATAACCCATATGAGTCTACTGTCTTTTTTGTCATCAGCTAAAAACTTGAAACTATTAATCTTTATATTTTTCTTAAATCTTACGATTGCTCTTTGTTCCATCACGTATTGAATTCGCAGGGATCCCTTGACTATTTAGAAAGGTTAAAAGTGGTTATAAATTCTAAACTATTTCAAATATTTTATGGAAGTCTAGAGTAGTACAAAATAGAATACAGAAACAACAACTCAAATTACTTAGAATTAGTTAAAATAATTGCAAAATCTCGAAAATCTAGATTTATGTTTATTTTGTATTTTTTGGAAATATACTATGCACAAAAGAATGTAGTGTAAAAATATTAAAACATTGATTCTTTTCAACGAAAAAATTGAATTATTGGTTTATTTTGTAAATAACGAAATCAGTAGAATCATTAACACACTATTAAAATATTTTCGTTTTCGTAATATTCCATATCGTAGCCAACCTAATACGCAATGTTATCGATTTCCCAATTAAATTTTTATTTATTAAGAAAATATTAAAAATAATTTGGATTTTGAAAATAACCAAAAAAACGTGTAGTAAAATAATATATAAACATATGAAATTGGTAGTATAGATACAGTTCAATTGTGTATGACAATTTGAAAAAAGCTTAATAAAATAAACAAAAATGGTAAGTAACTTTATTTATAATATTTTCAGTTAATGACATCAGTTTTTAAAACAGCGTAGTAAAGCCCTTCTCAATTGATATTCTGTCAAATGCTTCGTTTAATTAAAATAATTTTTCAATTCTCTTCTGAAATTCTTTTTATGCACTAATATTTTATTGTTTTCGACTTGCACACACCTAATCTGAATAACCTTTTTGTTTTTTGTTATTTGCTTAACTATTTTATATACCTGCGTCTTATGCTTATTGTAAGAAGTTTTATATTCTGCTACTTGACCTACTTTGACCTCCTTTTTAGCAGAGTTATAATTTTGAAGATCTTTGTTTTTCAGATTTCAGCCAGACCAATTCACTTTTCACTCTTTATATAGTTTTGTCTTTTTTTTTAAACGGTTTTTAAACTTTTTTCTGCCATTAGAGATCTGTTTATTTTTATGTTTTTCCTGAGAGTTTACAAAATATTTCAATTGCAACATGTCTTACTAGTCATATTTTTTCAAATCTTGTAAGGACTTCCTTTCATATTCCAGCGAATTGTTATTACTGTTTTTGTCTTTCCATATTTTTAACATCTCCCAACGAATTTTTGTGATCATCTGCGACATTTTGAGTTCACTTTGCTTAAAAAATTTAAAATTCAACAAAAGCAACTTTTTGCCTAAAAATCTTACGAGCTATGCTCGTGCTATTCTTACATTTAAGCAAATAGTCTTTTTTTAGTAATGTCTTAAAATATTTGCAAACGTATACATATTCATACAGTTTTTTTTTCTTTGTACTTTCTATTAGATGAATGCAACTTGTACTCTTCTTTCTTTAGGTACTTTCTCTAATTAGATACATCGTAACGCTATAAATCTTTTTAAAATATTAGTATAGTTATTATTTTTTTTTTATTTTCAGGTTTCGAAACTACAGATTGCATTAGTTGCCTTTGGTTGCATTTCTTATTACGTACTGACACCAGTTGAGGGCAAAAACTTTGACCCGCACCATGTTCGTCCTGATACTCCTACCGAACAACCAGTACCAGACAGTCCTACATTGCCACTACATTTACATAATCCACATGGACATCATAATGGTCATAATGGGCATAACGGACATAACGGACACAACGGTAACAACGGTCATCATGGACATAATGGGCAGAACGGACATCACGGACAAAATGGGCATCATGGACAAAACGGTCACAATGGACATAATGGGCACAACGGACACAATGGACATAATGGACATCATGGCCACCACTAGATTCATCTACAATTAATTTAATTAATTAATTGTAAATTAATTTAAATTAAGTTAGTTTTAAGCAATTAGCGTTTTTGTAAATTTGTTAAAACTAAAAAATAAATTTTTTTTATTAGAACAGTATGCTTTTACATAACTTCTTTTATAACTTCCCTTCACAGACATACCTCTTTAAAGTCTGTGTTTAAACCGTGTTTTTAATAATTTTGGAAAAATGAACAATCAAAAACATTCTTATGGGATAATTTCTTTTTGTCGTTGAATATTCCCTAACCACCTTCACTTTTCTTCTTGTACTTTTCCAAATACACGTGTTTTTAATTTAACAATTGCTGAAATTTTGTTATTCCTTTTTGGCATTCATATTTTCGATATGCATTTTTTTCTGTTTAGTACTCAATATTTAGTAGCATAAAGCGTGGTTTAAATTTGTTTAGATTTCATTATTAACTGGTCATATCAGTCGTTTCTTTCTAACTTGATCATACATTGCCTCAACTTGACTAAACATGTAATCGTATATTTTTGTAATATTTTTTTTGCATCTGTACTAAACATCTAAAATTATTAATTTTTTAATCTTTAAATAAACACTCGAGATATTCTGTCTTAGACCTACATACTAAGGCATAAATATGGAGTTAGGCGTACACATTGCTTCACCCATAACCACTATTTTAAAACCTACTCTAGCTCTTACTTTATTAGGACAACAGAAAGTAGCAGCATGAGCTAATAAACATATTTAAAGAAATTTTGTAAAACAGTATTAGCAGGACTAAATTATTTTTTTAGAGACCAAATCACAACACGTAAAAAGGCCCGTTTAAAGGATTAACTTCTCCAACGCTAGTATAAATCAAAATAAAAGAAATAGTGGACGTTTTCTTAAATTTTAAATGTTCTTTAAGTTTTATTAGCTGAAAAACTATATTTGCCTGAAGTTTTCGTTTTATACGGGGTGAAAATATTTTGGAAAAAAATGTATTTAAGAAATGCCTAGTATCATCTCTGCCTTTATTTTAATTCGCGTATTTCCTGTCTTTCAGTTGTAATGATAGAGCTTATACGGTTATATTTTTATAAGATGGCTATTAGTTTTTCATAATGAATAGTCAGTAATTAGTACCTCATTAGTTAGGTACATTTGCTCTACTTGAATTATTGGGTCTAATTTTATCTAGAAGAAATCCCGTTTATTACCATTTGTTCCTGTAACAGAAAATTTTCTGTAATTAAATCTCTTATCTCCTTAGCATAATAATGTCCCTTTGTTTTTTTGTCTCATCATTGGTGCACCTACCTCCCACCCAGTAAATATTTTCTAAATATATATTTACTTCTTCTTTAAACTGTTTTTCAGTGTGCACTGGAACAGAGAAATTTATGTTTACTTCATAAGTTAGTTAAAAGCTATTTCAATTAGCAAGTTGGTTTGTTTATGCTAAGTAGAAAATTACTAATCTTTATATCCTGCATTAAAAATTAAAAAACACTATTTTAATAAAACTCTTTTAATTCCTATATTTTTAAATATATTCAAACATTCTAAAATTGCATTCAAATATCTATATTATCGATGAATCTAGTGATGGCCATGATGTCCATTATGCCCATTGTGTCCATTGTGACCGTTATGTCCATTGTGACCGTTTTGTCCATGATGTCCATTTTGCCCGTGGTGTCCGTTCTGCCCATTATGTCCATTGTGTCCATGATGACCGTTGTTACCGTTGTGTCCGTTATGTCCATTATGACCATTATGATGTCCATGAGGATTATGTAAGTGTAGTGGCAAGGTAGGACTGTCTGGTACTGGTTGTTCGGTAGGAGTGTCAGGACGGACATGGTGCGGGTCAAAGTTTTTGCCCTCAGCAGGTGTTAGTACGTAATAAGAGAGGCAACCAAAGGCAACTAATGCAAACTGTAGTTTCGAAACCTAAAAATAACAAAAATATAAAATAATTTTTATTTCTTACTGCAAAAGCAGTCATATTTTTAATTCAATAATATGAAATAAATATTTAAATAAGTTTTCTATTAAATTAGATGACCACACCACTTGATAAGCACAAATTTTGGCATAAGAAAAATGTGCATAATTTTAGCTAATAATAAAGAAAAGAAGATTATTGTAATAAGCAAGTTTATGACTAGTAAGGTTATAGATTAACAACACAAGTTCTATGTGCAAGTTGTTGAAGCACGAAGCCAATTATTTAGAAAAAAAAAACACCATAAAAATCAAATGATGGATATTAGAAGACAGAAATTGATATCCTTAGTAATATGAAAGTGAATTATAACAAAATTTGGAATAATATTATAAGAACTTACTGTAATTGAAATAGTTCGAAAAATCCAAGGAAAAAGATTTTAATATAAACTGATATGTGGTGGACAATAGAAGTTGGAAAATGTTAAAATAGATGAGACAATTATACAGGGAAAGACAAGAAAGTAAGCTGTCTCAGATGTTGAAAAGTATAAGTTTGCTAAAAAGTAAGTCAAAGTAGCTTTAGCACAAATAGAGCTAGAACTACAGTATTATAATTTATACGATAAACATGAAAGTGGATAAAAAAGAGGAAGTTACATAAAATAGTTAAACAAAAAAAATTTTAAAAATTTAATCAGGTTAGGTGTTTGGTGAACCAAAATTATATAATTTTAGAGCACAAAAACAATGTCAAAAAATAATAAAAAAAAAACAGTCTGAACGAAAAATTTATACAGAAAATCAGATTTATTGAGTTTACTACAAACAAATGTACTTACCATGTTGTTGTTTTTAAATTTGGTTAGGACTGTTTCAAATTGTCACAAACAATTGTACTGTGTTAATAGTACCTATGTAGTATCTTTATATATTATTTTAGTGCTAGTATTTTTAGTAATTTTTAAAATCCAAATTATTTTAAATCTTTTCTTAATAAAAAAAAATTAATTGGGAAATGGATAACGTTGCGCATTAGGTTGGCTTCAATTTGCGGTATTAAGTAAACGAAAATTTTAATAGTGTGTTAATGGGTCTACTGATTTCGATATTTACGAAATAAACTAATTATTTAACTTTTTGTATGGCAATCAATTATTTATTAATAGTTCGTATAGTATAATCTTTTTTAAATGGTAAATACGTATGAAAAAGATGGCAAAATGGATTTCAAAATATATTGCTAAAATTTTCACCCTTTAGGAGAATGTACATAAAAATGCATAAAAAGGTAAAACAAGCAGCTGATCTATAAAAATCCAACACAGCTATCAAACTGCAAAATCAACAAGAACTTTTTGATGATAATCGGTCCGAAAAACCTCCGTCCTACATATGTAATGACCACTTATCAATCAAATCAGATGAAGTGGAAAAAGAAATATCACAACTAAAAGATGGCAAAACTCCTGGACCTGACAATGCATATGCTGAACTCATAAAGCTATTTAACACCGACAGTACTGAACGACTAACAAAAATATTCAATGGCATATATTTAAACGGAATAATATCAAGATCATGGCTGAAGTCAACGTTTATTGCTCTACCAAAGAAAAGAAAATCCATATTCTGCAATGATTTCCGGAACAACACCTTAATGAGCCACATTTTAAAGTTATCTTTAAAAATTATACATCAAAGGATACATATTAACTAGGCGAAAAAAAAATCAGCCGTATACAGTTTGGTTTTTGGAACGCAGTAGGTACGAGAGATGCTCTTTTTGGCATACAAGTGCTATTTCAATGACGTAGTGAAGTAAATTGCGATATTTATGCATACTTCATTAATCACCATAAAGCTTTTAATACAGTAAAACATGTCAAGCTGATGAAGATATTAAAGAATATTGGAATAATCACCTGTGATCTAAGAATTATTAGCAATCTTTACTAGAATTTAACATCGTCTATCCGTTCAGATGCAGAAAAATCCAGTGATATCAAACTCAAACGTGGGGTCCCTTGCTGTGTAACATATCCTCTAAGTAAATCTTTCAAGAGCAGTAGATGATGTTGAAGCCTGAATTCACGAAGGTATTCGATGACAGTTATGAAGCCCTCCAGCAGTTAATTAATAGAATCACAGAAGTGAGTCAGAGATATGGACTTTCACCGAACATTAAGAAATTAAAATGTATGATGATCTCTAAGAAGGAACAGCAAATTGAAAGAATTATTGTGCATAGTCAACCAATAGAAAAAGTAAAAACATACACCTTCCTTGGTACGAACGTCAATGAAAATTGGGACCATTTTCTAGAAATAAAATAAAGGATAGGGAAAGCAAGATATGCATTTCAAAGAATGGCTAAGCTATTCAAATGCTATGATTTATCAGTACCCATAAAAATCAGATTACTACGATGTTATATCTTTTCTATACTGTTGTACGGAGTTGAGTCGTGGACTTTCACGGACGTTACCTGCAAGAAAATTAAGGTTTTTAAAATATGCCTTTATCGTCGATTCCTAAAGATATCGTATACTGACTACGTTACTAAGCAGAGCATTTTATTAATAATGCAAAAAGGAAACGAGTTGTTAACCACAATAAAAACAGCAAAAATCGAATACTTCGGTTACATCATGAGGAACAGCGAAAGATATAGGTTGCTGCAAGGAAAAGTAGAAGGAAAACGCAGACCAGGAAGGATTTCGTGGCTGAAAAATCTACGTACGTGGTTAAGAACAACAACCAGAAATTTTTCAAGAGCAGCAGTTTGCAAGATACAGATTGCCTTGATGGTCGCCAACATCCGAAACGGATAGGCAGTTCAAAAAGGAGTATGTGGACTGGTTAACATTTTTTTTCTATGTATATATGCTTAACTTTAGAAAGAAAATCGTTAATTATATCTAGCAAAAAAGTTTTATAGATAGATAATGCTAAAAAGTTTTATTATATATTGATATAATACTAAGCATATTAATGGTATGCGGTTTTCAGTTGTGAAATAGAATAACTAAAATTAATATAAGCTAGTTATTCCCATCATAGTCCGATTCATCATATACCACCGAAATAATTGACCAAAACTCTCAAAGTCTATTTCCAGGAATTATGTTATGCTCTTCTCCTTGTTCACAATAATTATCTTGAATTATCTGTCCTACCTCAGATCCTATAGGAGCATCTGTGGTGGGTATTCTTTTCCATTTAATAATATTTTTCTTAATAAAGTACAGTGACAGTGCTGGTTTCTCAAAACCAGTCCGCCAGCTTTTAAAAAGTCCCCACTTTTGGCACATATCTGTATAATACCATGTATGTAAAAAAATCTTTCCGTTTATATATTTTGTATTTTCTATTACTAACCTATAGTCTTTAAAGTCGTATTCCTTTTCATTGTTTTTAAAGATTTTTCTACGCTATGATGAAATCAATCGGTAGACATAAATAAGTATACAGTTTTGAAATAAGTTACTTTGGATTCGGATGCTTCAATAAGTGAGCTTTTAATCATAAAAATCAAGAAACTGGCATATAGCTAGAGCTACTTTGTAAAATTAATTTTTCTACTACGTATTGTTCATGTCAAATCACGGCCACTGGTTTTTCTTTAGAATTATATCATAAAAATATTAAGGATTTTAACATTTGTGTCTTGATAACATAATAATCTTCTGCAAGTCTACAGATACAATGAAATAGCTAATTTCTGATTTTAATTTGTTGGTATTACAAAATTTTCGAGCCCGTGCCTACTTTTTTTATAGACTTTCCATTTTGACGAAACTTCAGTCAGATTGAAGATTTTCTTCGAAGTGTTTATGTTCCACATTTCACACTCCACATGACGCAAATTACCAAATAAGACATTTCTTTCTTTCTTCATATTTCACACAAACAATTAAACGAAGGTGTTTTTTCCAAAAAATCATCATTCAATCTTTTGGCTAAAACAATGCTAGAAAGCTAACGCCGAAATGGTGTATGTTCACATCTGTAGTGCCAAATATTTTTGTTGAATGATTCTAAGTGAATCATTATTAACTGATAGTTTACAATGTTTGGGGATACTCTGCCAATAAATTTATTTTTTTGTGGTAACAATACGAAAATTTAAGCATAGCTTAAGCATATTTTACAGTATGTTATCATTGTTTGGATAAATATCCAGTGTGGTTAAAAAAGATTCTTAATATACCCCAAGACTGAACACATTCATCTTTTAATACTTGTTTTAATATCACTTTTAACTAAATAAATATAACGATAGTAAAACTAGGTAATATTTACTTTGTAATACTAAGGCGATTTGGCGGTCTCTATGTTTAGACGCAGCATTTTTTAAAATAAATTAGCAATAAGTGCAAATTGCTAATAAATTTGACGGCAACTGTAGCAGAAAACCTCAAAAACCCATATTATTCGACATTTACCGCTAAATGGCATTGTGTTTTATTTGTAAAGTGTAGATACCGCTCGTTTAAAGTTTTATTCAAAATAAAATGACTCAAAATAAAACTACTTTAAAAACATAGTGCATAGATTTAAAATACTCTGCTGTATTATATAGAGATAAAAAATTTGATTATTATTGACGTGACAACGTCTTAAATTAGGTTGTGGCTCGGAGTCACTCATGAAAAAGTGTAACGCCCGCTCACGTCTGTTACGATGAGTCACCGAACGAGAGAGAGGCCCGCCGGACCGGCGAATGCCTTGCGTCTCTCTCCCACTCAAACATGATCGGCCCGCTGCGCGCGCAGCACTAGAGAATTAGGCGCGTTGAATCGGTGCGTGCTTGTGTCTCTGTCTTTCTCGAGCGTTCTTGGCGTTGGAAAACAGAGAAAGCGTCATAATACAAGTTCACACGTGTGGTTAAAGTATCGTCAGCTGTGTCTGTAGTGAAAATGTGGAGTGCTTAGATTCGTCATTTACAACAACTACAACAATAAAGGTAAATAATTGTACACTAATATTTCATTATCGTAAACTATGATTGATTGATTAATTGTTAGATTGACACAAAAGTTGAGAAACTGAGTTTACATGTACAATGTTTTAGTAAACAAAATATATTTCTATAGTTAAAATTTGTGCAATTCTTATTTTCATTCAATTCCTTGTTCCTATTGTGCAATTTAATAATATTCATATCAATAAATATTCTATCGAGAAAAAGACGTTGTCACGTAAAATCTTCGTCCGTAAAACCGACTTTACAGGCAACCGATTTTTTTTAATAAAAAATAGTTACCGCCCGCCTTGGAACTAAACATGCCAAAGTTGTCAGAGGCGAGTCCATAGATAGAGGAGTAAGATCAGAATGCATTCTGTCCTTTGTGGTATTTTCCACTAGGAGAACTACAGGAAAGCGTATTAGTCAACTAAGTGTGTCTAAGCAACATTTGTCTAGTAGTTTTTGCAGATAGCTTGAAAGATCTACAAATAATAATAGGACTGATCAACAATAAGGATGACAAGAATAAGGACAGATTCTCAAAATGACAAAAATAAAGTACATGGTAGTCAGTAATCTCAAAATATTAAAGACACAGTTTCTGGTTAATCAATAGCAAATGGGCAGGGTAAACAGCTAGACATAACTCGGTAGCAACATAAACAGCCAATAGGACCACTCTACTGAAATAAACTGTGATCATAGCAACGAGTATAGAAGATCTACAACATCTTATCGAAAGCTTAAGTATGAATAGAGCTGAGATGGGAATTACTATAAACGCTAAAAAAACGAAGTATATGACATTATATTACAAAAAGACCACAAAATATACATCACCTATTGACAATCAATGGTAACGTGATAGAACAAATAGAAAAATATCAGTACTTGGGAACTGTGATCAATGAAACCAATGATCATACTGCAGACATAAACAGGCGAATAGAGATTGCCAGATCAGCATTTATACGAATGAAGCCACTCCTAACGTGCAAAAATTTTAATTTGGAGATCAGACGACGTACCATTCGTATATATTTTCAATATTGTTATATGGAGCTGAGACTTACACATTAAAAAAATAAATGCAATTTAAAAAGAATCGAGGCTTTCGAACTCTGGTTATACCGCAGAATATTAAAAATATCATGGACTGATAGAATTATAAATAAAGAAGTACTGGAGAGGGTTGGTAAAGAAACAGAATTAATCACCACTATACAAACCAGAAAACTGAAATACCTAGGCCACGTGATGGGGGGACCAAAATATGAAATTTTGAGACTCATAATACAGGGAAAGATTTGTTGGCCGAAGGCAGAACTCATGGTTGAAGAATCTACGTGATTGGTATCAATGCAGATTGATTAATTTGTGTAGAGCAGCAAGTTCAAAAATAAAAATAGCCGTTATAATTGCTAACCTCTGTGCACTCTAAGAAGAAGAAGACTGAAATAAAACAGCGCATAGAGAAATCAAGATCAGCTTTCGTAAATATGAAGTCTCTTCTCAGAAGTCACAATTTACCAGTTTATAGTAAAATCTTCATCATCAGATGTTATGTGTTTTCTACGTTACTATACGAAGTATAAGCTTGGACACTTTCCAAAGCTTTTTTAGGTAAGTTTGAGCCCTTCGAGATGTGGTGTGACACACATCTTAAGAAATCACATACATGCGCGGATCGTGTGACTTTCGTTAAAATCCTACGTAGAATAAACAAGAAATACGAGAATATTAAACAAAAAGCCCAAATTAGAATATCTTAGCCATGTTATAATAAATTAACAGAGATAGGATTTTTTTGAACTTCTTCATTTTTTAGTGTTATGTACTTGGAAAGATGAAAGTAAGCAGAAAAATATATTTGCTTCAAAATCTTAGTAGTTTAATATGTCTATATAATATATCTATGTCTATATATGTCTATAATATGTCTATAATAGTATGTAATATGTAATATGTGTTTAATATATTGCTTAACAAATAGGATAGGCACCGTACGAACAAGAATAAAATTTTCAGTCTGCTTATACCTTACGATTGCTCTTCGTTTTATCACTTCGTTAAATTCGCAGGGATCCCTTGACAATTCAGCAAGGTTAAAAGTGTTTATAAATTCTACGCTAATTTCGATATTTTATAGAAGTCTAGAGAAGTGCAACAAAGAATAGAGAAACAACAATTCAAATTGATTAGAATTAGTTAAAATGATTAGATTAGATTTATGTTTATTTTGTATTTTATTTTTTGCATATTTTTCATACAAATTTACCCTGCACAAAATAATGTAGTGTAAAGATGTTAAAGCATTGATTCTTTTCAACGAAAAATTTTAATTATTGGTTTGTTTTGTAACTATCGAAATCAGTAGAATCATTAACACACTATTAAAATTTTCGTTTTTGTAATATTCCATATTGAAGCCAAATTAATACGCAATTTTATCGATTTCCCAATTAAATTTTTATTTATTAAGAAAAGATTTTAAAAAATTTGGATTTACAAAAAACCAAATACACGTGTAGTAAAATAATATATAAACATCTAAAATAGATAGTATAGATACAGTTTAATTGTGTGTGACAATTTGAAGCAAGCTTAATAAAATAAACAAACATGGTAAGTATTTTTATTTGTAATAACTTCAGCTAATGACATGAGTTTTTAAAACTGCGTAGTAAAGCCCTTTAATTTAGATTCTGTCAAATGCTTTGTTTAATTATAATATTTTTTTAATTCCCTTCTGACATTCTTTTTATGCACTACCATTTTATTATTTTTGTCTTGCTTACACCTAATCTAAATAACCTTTTTATTTTTTGCTATTTATTAACCTATTTTATATACCTGTCTCTAATCCTTCATGCTTTGATGCTTATTGTATAAAGTTTCATATTCTAGGTATAATTATTGATTCAGCTACTTTGACCTTGACAATTTTTTTTACCTTTTCGACAGACTAATTCACTTTTTGCTTTTTATATAGTTCTGTGTTTTTTTTTAAATATTTTTTTAAACCTTTTTGCGCCATCAGAGATCCTTTATTCACAATTTTTTTTCCTGAGAGTTGTATAGAGTATGTTTTCCTAGCCACACATTTCCAAATCTTGTTAGGACTTTGTTTTATGTTCCAGCTGATTCTTTTTCTGTTTTTTTTTTCTTTCCATACTATTTCACATCCACCAACGAATTTTTGTGGTCCTCTGTGATGTTTTAATTTTATTGAGCTTCAAAAATTTAAAACTCAACAAACGCAACGTTTTGCCTGAAAATCTCACTAAGTACTGTCGTGCTATCCTTACATTTAAGTTTATCGCCTTTTTTACTAATTTTTTGGTATATTCGCCAACATATCACAATTTGTATACTCTATTTGTTTTTTCCCTTTGCAATTTTTTTACGTGTGTCTTGAGTGTATGCAACTTGTACATTTCTTCCTTAGGACACTTCTACCAATTCCATCGTAACAATCCAAAAAAAACTTTTAAGTTATTAGTTTCCAAAGTTATTATTTTATATATTTTTTTATTTTTAGGTCTCAAAACTACAGTTTGCATTAGTTGCCTTTGGTTGCATCTGTTATTACGTGCTGACTCCTGTTGAGAGCAAAAATTTTGACCCGAACCATGTCCGTCCTCATACTCCTACCGAACAACCAGTACCAGACAGTCCTACTTTGCCACTACACTTACATAATCCACATGGACACCATAATGGTCATAATGGGCATAATGGACATAACGGACACAATGGTAACAACGGTCATCATGGACATAATGGCCAGAACGGACATCACGGACAAAATGGGCATCATGGACAAAATGGTCACAATGGACATAATGGCCACAATGGACACAATGGGCACAATGGACATCATGGTCATCACTAGGTCCATCTACAATTAGTCCCTAAATTAAGTTATTTGAAAGCAATTAGCATTTTTGTAAATTTGTAAAAAATAAGAAATAAATTTTTTTTATTTATAACAGTATGTTTTTAGATACTTATACTACAACTTCCTTTCAAAAGAATTTCTCTCGAAAGCCTGTGTTTTCCTTTTTTCTCGTATGATTTTAAAAAATGAACAATCAGAAACCTGCGTATGGGAAACTTTCTTTTTGTCGTTTAATGTGCCCTAACCGCCTTAACTTTTCTTTTTCTACTCTTCCAAATACACTTCTATTTAATTTAATAATTGCTGACGTTTTGTTTATTACTTTTTGACATTCAGATTTTCGATATTAAAAAAATATTTTATTTTCTGTTTAATGCTTAATATTTAGTATTATAAAGGGTGATTTAAATTTGTTTAGATTTTATTAGTAACTGATCATATCAGTCGTTTTTTTTGCTATATTATACCTACTTTAGTCTAAAGCGTGAATTTGACCCAGCGTGAATCACATATAAATCAATACTACAATATGTCATAAGAACTCTAGAAACTATGCCACCAATTCTTATCGGTACGTCGTTGTAAAAAATTCATCTATATATCGATTTGAAACTTTATGCATAAATGTCGTAACTCTTTCAAATTACCCAACATGGAGAAAAATTTTTCCTAAAATAAAATATTTCCTTGCTGCTGGTGCCAATATTTTTCTACGTTATTAGGTCGCAAGTCATTATTTTTGTATTACCTACCTAACTGATAAATGCCGTACAAAAATGTTTGGTGAAAAAAACTTATCCCCTTGAGTGGTAAATTTGTCTTACCTGTGCTCATAGGTACCGATAGGAATTGACGGCATAGTTTCTAATATTTTTTCAAATTGTAGTATCGTTTAATACTGGGATACAAATGTTCTAGTTTTATTAGCAAAATGTCTATAATATTGTTTATATAAAATGCCCACTGATTTTTTCTCTCATTTCTGGCTTTATTATTATTGACAACTTCCCGTCTTTCAGTCATGGCCATTAGCTTTTCATAACGAATAGTCAGTAATTTTGTCATCATTAAACTTTCTCTCTGAAGTTCGGTACTTAAAATTTTCTCTACTAGCATTATTTTGTCCAATTTGATTACCATTTATTTCTTAACATATATTTTTCTGTAACCAAATCTCTAATCTCCTTAGCATAAGTTTATGTTCCGTTGTTTTTTGTCTTATCATTGGTGTACCTCCCAGACAGCTTGTTAAATATTCTCTATAATCTTTATATTATATCCCTTATAATTAATGTAGTTTATTTATGTTGATGTAAGCAGAAAATTACTAATCCTTATATTCTGTATTAAAAATTAAAAAACACATTTTAATAAAACTCTTTTAATTGGAATATGTTTTAAATATATACAAAAATTCAAAAATTCCTTTCAAATGACTATATTATGGATTAATCTAGTGATGACCATGATGTCCATTATGTCCATTGTGTCCGTTGTGACCATTATGTCCATTGTGACCATTCTGTCCATGATGTCCATTTTGCCCGTGATGCCCATTCTGCCCATTATGTCCATGATGACCGTTGTTACCGTTGTGTCCGTTATGTCCGTTATGCCCATTATGACCATTATGATGTCCGTGAGGATTATGTAAGTGTAGTGGCAAAGTAGGACTGTCTGGTACGGGTTGTTCGGTAGGAGTATGAGGACGGACGTGGTGCGGGTCAAAGTTTTTGCCCTCAACAGGTGTTAGTACGTAATAAGAGAGGCAACCAAAAGCAACTAATGCAAACTGTAGTTTTGAAACCTAAAAATATCAAAAATATAAAATAATTTCTCTTCTAATTCTTAAAAAAAAAAAATTATTACTATATAAGTATAAAGGAGAAGAACCTAACTTATTAATACAAATTGTGGTATTTAAGAAAAACGAAGCGTTCTTAGATAACACTAAACAAAGACGATATGAAAGTCCCATGTACCTACAAGTTAATAAATTAGAATGCAAAATAAAACTAAAATATTCAAAAAGGACCATAAAGATCCAACGATGGATATTAGGTGATGAAAAAGTTCTTAGTGTAAAAATAGAAAAATAGAAAGAAAGTTGGAATATAAAAGTAAATTCTAACAAAATTTGACATAATATAACTAGTATTATAAGACATACTGCATTTGGACTAGTAGGAAAAATCTGACGAGAACGGTTAAAATATAAAAAGATGTGCAGGGAACAAAAAAACTTTAGGGATGGCAAGAAAGTGAGCTGTGCCAGATTTCGCTAAAGGGGAGGTCATTTTAGCATTAGCAAAATGTAGAATATATCACAAATTAGACATAGACGTAAATGATACACAATTTGGTGTTCGCAAAGGACTAGGAATGCGTGAAGCTCTCTTTTCATTTATTATACTGATACAAATATACCTGGACGTCAATCAATATATATACGCATGTTTTATTAACTATAATAAGGCATTCGATGAAGTACGACATAAACAATTAATAAATGTCCTGAAATCTAAGAAGATTGACTACAACGACCTCAGGATCATATCTATAAACAGCGAGCAAAAGTACGTGTTAACGAACAGCTGTCAGAAGAAATTGAAATTAGACGTGGACTGAGACAGGGATGCGTATTGTCGCCACTTCTTTTTAATACCTACTCCGAAGAGATCCTGAAAAATGCTCTTGAGGGTAAAATAGCTGGAATAAAGGTAAATGGAGTTCCCATTAACAACATTAGATATGCGGACGACACTGTGATCTTATCCGAAAACATTAAAGAACTTTAGAGACTGGTGGCCAGAATAGCGGAGTATGGAAAAGAGTACGGTCTAACAATGAATGTCAAGAAGATGAAATTTATGAGAATATCGAAAACTCAAAAAAAAATAACGAGAATCTTCTAATAAACGGAACCAACGCCGAACAAGTGGACAAATATGCATATATGGGAACAATGATTAACTAAGAGTTAGGTTGGCTAGGTGTTATGTTTTTTCGACTTTGTTTTATGGAATGGAATCTTGGACCTTGAATGAGACATCAATGAAAAAACTGGAATAATTTGAGCTGTGGGATTCTAGAATTCTGAACATATCGCTGACAGAACACGTCACAAACAAAGAGGTTCTTCTTCATGTGCCTTGTCCGTTCCGAACGTTGGCAATCAACATGGCTATTCTGACTTTGTTTACGGCAGATCTGAATAGTTCAGCAGATGACAATCCGAACCATTGCCGCAAGTTTTGGAGCCACGAGTGTCTTCTCCTCCCTGGACCCCTTCTGCTGTCTAAGAGGTTCTGAGAAGGATGAATAAAGTAATAGAATTTTAAATACAATTCAAACAAGAAAATTGGAATATCTCGGACATATTACACGTGGAGAGAAATACACCTTGCTCCAACTGATTATGCAAGGAAAGATGAAAGGAAAGAGAAGCATAGGGCGGTGTAGAATGTCATGGCTGCGCAACCTGAGAGAGTGGTACTGATGTACATCAAATGAACTTTTCAGAGCAGCCGTCTCAAAAGTCCGAATAGCTATGATGATTGCCGACCTCCGCCGCGGAGATGGCACTTGAAGAAGAAGAAAATGTAGAGCTAGAACTGTAGTATTATAATCTATACGATAAGAATAAAAGTGGATAGGCTAAGATGAAGATATATAAAACAGTTAAAAAAATGAAAAAAAAAAAATGAAAAAACTTAATTGGGTTAGGTTTTTGTAAAACCAAAATAATAAAACTCCAGTATACAAGAAGACAGTCAATACACCGTAAAAGAACAATTTAATTAAATGAAAAGTTTGATAATTTAAGTCATTTATTGAATTTAATACTAACAAATTTACTTACCATTTTGTTTTTTGTTTTAATTTGGTTAAGCTGGTTTTAAGTTATCACAAATAATTGTACTGTTTATCCACTTTGCATGTTTATATATTATTTCAGTGCTAGTATTTTAGGAATTTTTGAAATCCAAATTATGTTAAATCCTTTCTTATTAAAAAAATAACTAATTAGGAAATCGATAACGTTGCATATTAGCTTAGCTTTAATATTGGGTATTAAGAAAACAAAAAAAACTTTAATAGTTTCTTAATGGTTTTACTGATTTCAATGTTTACAAAATAAACTAATTATTTAAGTTTTTTATTGCAGTCAATTAATTTTTTAGCATGTCTTTATTATGCCATATTTTTTAAATGGCAGGATGCAAGATAGATGTAAGATATAGATACGAAGTACATGATATTTATCTCAAATAACTTGCAAATAATTAAAATGCCATATTATTGTAGACAATATATTAGTAATTTTTTCAATATATTTTAAACTGTATTAAAAACTGAATTAGATCTATTAGACTATATTAGATCTTTGACTGGATAGTTTTTTATTCTATTTTGAACTACTTAAGACTTTTATATTATCCTGAATAGTTCAGAATTTATAACTACTTTTAACTTTTTCAGTGGACAAGGGATGTCGAGCAGAAGCAAGGATATGGAATTCTTCATATAGCAGTTGAACGAAGAACTATATACAGATTTATAAGCGATTTAAAAGGTTCCTACTTGCAAGTTTTATATTTAAGACAAAATGGCTTGAAATCAGTTAAAAAAGATTTTTTGAAACTCAAAGTGAAAATAAATGAACCATCCACCTGAAAATTATTATGAAATACTCTACTAATTTACGCTTATATCGATCTCTATACGAATAAATATGAAGTCAAGTCTTCTCATCGATGGAAAGTTCCTAATTTAATTCTACTCGAGATTTAACTCTCTTAAAAAAAATTTGCAACCTAGTATGATAGGTCTTAAAATTCATAGTAAGAAAAGTATAGTATATAATAGTAGTAAGAAAACATAGTGAATATTAACTAATCAAATAAATATAGCTTAACAGCAAATTTTGATAGATGTAGAGAAAGTAAAAAATCTAAGTGATTTTAAATATCTAGCCAGCTGATTACACAAAACTGCAGGCTCTGTTGAGAAGGTAATAACACGGATTGAGTATCATCACAGGCATCAGATGGAGGGATGGTGTGGATGAGGATTGTAGAAAAATATGCGCCGCAAACTGGCAACAGTTGGCAATGGATAGAACTGACTGGCGTAATAGACTTGGGAAGGTCGAGGCTCTTTTATAGGGCTGTAGCACCAATGATGATGATGAGTATCATGCAAGTCATTTATGACATGGAAACTAGTTCTGTTTAAGTTAAGTTAGTTTAAGATATTATGTTTGGTGAATCCTATTTTATAGTTGCGAGACATGGACTCTAAAAGCAACAACGTTAAACAAGTTAGAGTAAAATGGGAGTCTTCTTATTTTTTTAATTTTTAAACAGCTATCTAAGAACACTATAGTCAAACTGACTAATATAACTTTCACAAATATTGATAAACCATATCATGAAGTTAATTCCCACAGACCAATCTTACTAATTCCTGTTACGTATAAATTACTTTAAAAATTATTTTCAAAAGACTTAAATTTCTAAATATTAATAAATACATATTTTAGTCAGTGTTAAAGAGAAATCTTTAGAAGAGAAAAAGTGAACTCAACAGCCTTTTTTAAGGTATTTTAGGGCTTGGACTGGCTTTTAGGAATTGGACTATGATTGCACTATGACATGATGAATTAATATCAAAGTTAATTACACTTATGATCCATCCCTTAATTACCAATTTGGAAATAAAGATAAGATATATAAATAGTAATATCAAAAGATGTTTAGATATTGAAGAGGCGAATGATCGAATTAGGAAAGCAATTGTCACAGCATTCTAGGAGAACTGTCCGATCAAAACCAATAACAAAAAAATTCTTTGGTGGAGCAGAAAACTGAAAAAACCACGAAAGTAAGTAAGCAAGCTATCGAATAAAGCCAAAGAATTGAGGAACGCAAATATACAGAAAAACTCTTACTGAATGCAATAAAGAGATAAAAAACGAAAGAGGAACCTTGGAGGAAGTTCTGCAAGAGTATTTTAGATATGCTTACCAGCACTAGAATCTTTCCAAGGATACGGCACCTCCTTAAAAGACCTGATAGCACCTTTGCCAAATCTAAAAAGAAAATGCTGGAGGTCTTCATATATTATTGTTTTCATAAATATTGATGAGCGAAATTAGGCTGGAAACCTAGAACAACCCCCATTTTCTAGGACAGAAAACTGACAAATCTTTGCACTAAATATCAAATTGAAGAATATAAAGTGGACCACAAACTTCTCTGCTACGTTTAAATCTCCAGGGAAGGATTTAATATTTCCTGCCCCACCACAAAAAGAATTGAACATCTTATTGGTTATATATCAAAGAATCGGACAAATGTAAGGGTAGTGTACACAGACAAAATAGGACAAGTCAATGCCCTAACTAAATTTTACAGACCGATCAGTTTTACAACATTTCTGTTAAAGACAATAAAGAAAATTCTTAATGGATATATTACAGAGGCAGAGATCATTCTCTCAAAGGCAACTAGCAAGCATATCAAGAAGGAAAATCAACAGAAGTAGCACTCGATGAAGTAGTTCACAAAATGAGTAACTTCATTAATAATGGAGAAATTGCATTAACTACCTTTCTAGATATGTCCTAACTGCCTTTCTAGAAGGTGCATTTAATAATGCACTACTAAATTCTCTTAATGATGCAGCAGCATCAAAAACGCTATGCTGGAAAATAGGATTGTTATAACAGGTTGGGGGTGCTTTCTCTTCTACTGTAGTCACTCCTTGTGGATGACTTGATCTCGTTTTTTGACTCTTAGGTGGTAGAAGTGCAGGAATAAGCGGATGTTCTATCTAGCACTTTTAGCACACAAAAGAACATTAAGTATCTTGTAACTGGGTCGGGCGACAGAAAAAAACTTTCTGTAAATCCTAGGAAAACCATAGTAGTCAGTTTCATAAGGTGACGGAACCTAGACAACATCTGGATGTCCACTCTATGTGAAGAAACTGTCAAAGAGGCGAATGAGATCAAATATCTAGAAATACTAGATAAGTGGCTTACAAAGAACATCCATTTGGTAATAAAAGCCAACAAAGCAAAGCTTTCCCTTTGTACATATCGAATGATGTAGAATAACATAGGATATAAAACCCAAATAGATGTACTGGCTATATATGAGTATAGTCAAACCTATGATTACGTATAGTGCACTAATCTTCTTCTTCAAGTGCCATCTCCGCGGCGGAGGTCGGCAATCATCATAGCTATTCGGACTTTTGAGACGGCTGCTCTGAAAAGTTCATTTGATGTACATCCGTACCACTCTCTCAGGTTGCGCAGCCATGACATTCTACGCTCCCCTATGCTTCTCTTTCCTTGGATCTTTCCCTGCATAATTAGTTGGAGCAAAGTGTATTTCTCCCCACGTGTAATATGTCCGAGTTATTGTTTTTATTGAATTTAAACTTTCCGTTTCTTTGTTCATCCTTCTCAGAACCTCTTTGTTTGTGACGTGTTCTGTCCATGATATTAGTGCACTAATATGTTTGTCTAAATGCCAACATAAGTGAAGCTGCATAAGCTTCAACGATAAGCATGTTTAATCATAAAAAGAGCGATGTCGATTCCCCCAGCCCCATCATCATCCTTGTCATACTTGCACTCTATTCATAACATATATGGATGGAAAAGGAGGCGAGATAGACTCATATAGAAGGCGAGTAATATGCCAGAAAGTAGGGCAAAAGAATAACGGGATCAATTCTGGAGAGATAATTAAAAATCACCCCGAGTTAAAAATGGTACCAGATTTCGAAAAGCCGTTAACCGTCCTCTTTCCAGGAAGGGACTTATGGCAGTCGAATAAAATAAATCGCATAATGGCAGGTAAATGCTGGTGTGCAAACAGCTCTAAAACCGATAGGATATATGGAGGGCAACCAAATCTGAGCCTTAGTAAAAGCCTGAGTACTCACTCTACTATCTTCCAAGCGAAAATTTAGTATTAATTACGAGGAACTGTCAGGACAGATATATAAAAATTATATCTCATATCCAGGTGGCATTTAAGGCAATGGAATCGAATCGGATTGACTCCTAGTTCATTTGGAACTGTCTTCAAAGAGTATTTCGAATCAGAAAAAACAACAAAATAAGTTTTCTTTGGGTACCTGGATATGCTGGTATTAAAGGAAACGAAAAAGCGGACCTACTTTCTAGATAAAAGACAAAAGAAACATTCATAGGCCCAAAATCTATAGTTGGCGTAGACAGAAGCACAACAAAAAGAACAGTATCGGATTTGGTGAAACGGATGAAACGTAAACACTTGTACGAACAAATGAGTCTTAGAAATTCAAAAGTTTTTATACATAAATATTCGAAAAAGATATCAAAGATCTACTAGATCTAATTAAAAATGATCTGAAAATAATCGCAGGCCTTATAACAGGGCACTGTCACCTCAAGAGGGCACTGTCACCTCTCTAACGATGACACGTCAAAACACGTTCTGTGCAACTGCTTTTGGTTGGATATAATAAGTCTCAATTGAAGAAATTGGTAGAAAACTTGCCGGTATTTCAATCTACCGTAAATCTTTCTATAGTTATATGAAGCTATATGATGCATTCGATATTATTTTTTACAGATTCCTTCTTTAATCAGAATGTTTAATTTTATTTATAAATTCAAAGCTATTTTGGATATTTTACAGAAGTAATGAAAAGTTGAAAAGAGAATAGAGAACTAGCTAGTCAAAAGTCTACTACGATAGAAAGATTGAGATTAGAACAGAATAAAATATTTTAAAATTCGTAAACTCAGTGTAAAGCATATTGAAATAATTAAAAATATGTTAAGTTGTCTACGGTAATTTACTTTTTCATACGAATTTGCCATTTAGAAAATGTTTTTTTTTTGCGATGGGAAACCTAAATTATTGGTTTATTTTGTAAATTAATACCGAAATCAGTCCAACTATTAATACACTATTAAAATTTTCGTTTTCATAATACCCAATATTAAACTAACCTAATACGCAACGTTATCAATTTCCTAATTTTTTATTCTTAAGAAAAGATTTAAAATAATTTGGATTTCAAAAATTACACGGGCAGTAAAATAATATATAAACATTCAAATTAGCTAAAACAGACACAGTACAATTATTGTTTTTGACAATTTAAAACAAGCTTATCCAAATTAAAAAAAAAAACAAAATGGTAAGTAAAAATAATTGATAAATTTAAAACGTGCATTGCCCTGTTATAGGATTTTTTATTGTCTGTATTAATTTTTCGTTTAATTAGATTGTTTTTTAACATATTTTGACGTTCTTTTTGTACACTGGATTATTATTTTGGTCTTACAAAAACCTAACCAGATTAAACTTTTTTTATTTTTTGCTAGTTGCTTACCTATTTTATATATATTTCTCTTATCCTATCCACTTTTATGTTTATTGTATGGATTATAATACTATAATTGTAGCCCGATCCCTAGCTCTAATTTTTGCTTACTTTCTTGCCATTATTTGTACAGTTTTTTTATTTATTTTAGTTTTTTCCAACTTCTTTTGTCCACCAGAGATCTTCTTATATTTAAATCTTTTTTGTGGAACGTTTTAAACCATTTTATTACAATATGTCTTATAATACAAGCTATATTAATCCAAATTTTGGTAGACTTTATATTTATTTCCATGTTCCAACTCGTCTATTTTTACACGAAGTGTATCACATTCCATCTCATAATCATAGGATTTTATTGTAAATTTTTAAATGTTTTGGTTTTATTTGGCTTCTATGTTTAATAACTTGCACAAGTAACATATGTTGTCTTATAATTTTACTACACAATAACTTTCTTCTCATATATTTTTTTAGCATTACCTTAAAAGGTTACGTTTTCTTATATACCACATTCATTTTTTTCTCCTTTATACTTCGTATTAACAGAAAAACTTTTTTCAATATTTATTTCATATTATTGAATTAAATATATCACTTTCTTGGCTATCTCTCTATCTCTTCAGCCTTAAGTAACTTAAGTAATCCAACTTTGCACATAGGCCTCCTCCAAATCAATCCAGTGTTTTCTATTTTGCGCCACTTGCTTTCAGTTGTGTCCTCCCATCTTCTTAAGTCCATTTCATTTGTGGTCTTCCTCTGCTTCTCTTTTTTCACCATGGTCTCTTTTGTTGTATTTCGTGGTTCTATATTTTATCCTTTAGTCGGGAATTGTGTCCTACGAAGCTCCATTTTAGTTTGGCAGCATATTCTCCTACGTCTTTTACTTTGGTTTTGCTGCTAATCCATTCTTTTGTTTTTTTGTCTATAAGTCTCACTCCGAGCATTGCTCTTTCCATCGATCTTTGTGCCTTTACCATTTTATCCATATTAGACTTATATATATTATTATTCTATTTTAGTGCTTCTTAAGATCCATCTCAGTTTTTCAAATCCTGCCCACGCTAACGTTATTTTTCTGATAATTTCGGCAGTTTGATTTTCTTTGTTAACTTTCATTACCTGTACTAGGTAGATGTATTCGCTTACTGTTTCTAAATGTATGTCGTTTAACGTTATTTTTTTAATGTTCGGTGTAGTTGTCATTATTTTTGTTTTTTCCAAGTTCATTTTAAGACGTACTTTTTCCGAAGCTTGAAATAGTTGCGTCGTCATGGTCTGTAGTTCTTCGAAACTTGTAGCGAATATTACAATGTTATCAGCGTATCTCAAATGACTCAGTTTTTCTTCCATTAACATGTATTCCTTTATCTGCCCAGTTAATGTCCCTGAACACGTCTTCCAGTCCAAGTGTGAATAGCTTTGGTAAGATAAGACCTCCCTGGCGAATTCCTTTGTTGATTGATATAGCTTTGGTTTTCGCATCTATTTGTATTTTCATTGTAGATTTCTTGTAAATATTATGCATGATCATTCTGTATCGGGAGTCTGTCCTGCAGTTGTTTATAGCTCTCTCTATTGCCCAAAGTTCTACGGAGTCGAATGCCTTTTTATTATCAACGAAGCCAATGTATAAGTTCAAGTGATATTCATTGTAAATTTTGGACAGCAGGGAGTTTGGCCTATAGTTTAGATCTCCCCTGTCTCCTTTTGTGAAGAGAAGTATTGTCAAACTTTCATTCCCATTATATGAAACAATTCTTTTAGAATAATGTAATCCTTCAACATTTCTAGTATTCCATCTGGGTCCGGAGCCTTTATTTCGAAGGATTCTATTCACGGTAAAATGTTTGAGTTACTATAGGCTTTCCTAAGTTTGATCTTAAGCATTTCAGGCCTCAGTTCTTTTCTATTATTTTTTCTACTTTGTTTTTATTGTAGAACATTAAATTATCATTTACTCCCTTCTTAATTTGTTTATTCAATTCCTTAGAATCATCGGTGTTTCGCTTTCCTTCGCTTAGAAATGTGCATCTCTTTTCCATCAACCGTTTTGTTCCATCACTTATTCTGTCTTCTTTATTTTTTGTTTTCTTTGCAACAGTCAGTCCTGCTTTCAAGATCTTCTAATTTCTTTATTAATTGTGTTCATGTCGGAATATTCTTGTTCATAATGTTCTACAAGTTCTTTTTTTAAGACTTTTCTGTACTCATCTCCCTTCTGTCGCATTTTAGTTTGATCTATTTGATTACAATAATTATGTGGCCCGTTTCTACTGGTTTTCGTCTGTTTAAAAAGAATCCTTGCTCTTGAGTATGATCGCTGCCAGTTGTGAATCGATTGAGAGCAGTTATATCTTCAAAAATGTCTTTGTTCCCACACGAGAAGTAATCGATCTCGTTTTTCGTCTTTTTATCGGAAGATTTCCATGTTCATTTTCGGTTTGCTGGTTTCTTAAAGTGTGTGTTCATGGCATATAAATTTTGTTGTTCTAAGAAGTTATACAATTTTTCTCCTCTTTCTTTTCGTGTGCCATAACTATGCATCCCTTTGCTATAATTAGTAGAAATTATTTTTTTTTTGTATTTTTAGGTTTCTAAACTACAGTTGGCGTTAGTTGCCTTTGGTTGCATCTCTTATTACGTACTAACACCTGTTGAGGGCAAAAACTTTGACCCGCACCATGTCCGTCCTGATACTCCTACCGAACAACCAGTACCAGATAGTCCTACTTTGCCACTACACTTGCATAATCCTCACGGACATCATAATGGTCATAATGGGCATAACGGACATAACGGGCACAACGGCAACAACGGGCATCACGGACAAAACGGGCATCACGGACAAAACGGACATCACGGACAAAATGGACATCATGGTCAAAACGGTCACAATGGACATAATGGTCACAACGGACACAATGGACACAATGGACATAATGGCCATCATGGTCATCACTAGATTCATGCATAATTTAGTAATTTAAAATAAAATTTTAGCATTTTTGTATCATTTTAAAACATTAATTTTAGTAAAAGAATTTTATTTAAAGGGATTTTTTTTATTTTTTATACAGAATAGAAAGATTAGCAATTTTCAACCTAAACCAACATAAACAAGCCAACTTACTAATTGGAATAGCTTTAAACTAAATCTAGAGGTAAAAGTAAATGTGCACCAGTGCACAGTGAAAAATAATTAGAATAGAAGGAAGAAGTAAACATATTTACAGAGAATCTTTAACTCGTTGCCTTAGAAGTACACCAACGGCAAGACAAAAACCAAAGGGACGTAATTATTACATAAACTAGATTTTCTGTAAATAAAATTAGATTAAATAATGCTAGTAGAATGGGACATTAATTTATTAGAAGGAGTACAACAAAGAGCTACTAAGCTACCTTTTAATTGTGGAAGATTAAATTATAAAACCCAACGAAAAAATTTCAAGTTGTCTCCATTAATGCTCAGACGAAAAAGAGGTGATGTCATATCTACTTATAGAATTATTAGGACGGATTTTTGGGGAACATTAAACTTTTTTAATATTAACGTAGATGCTAGACTAAGAGGTCATAAAAATAAATTGAAGTATTGTAGTCTTTTAAAATCACTGTAAGACAAAACTTTTTAGTTAACTGAGTTTTTAATAAATGGAACAGTTAAGTGATGGCATAGTAGAAGCTACTAGTTTAAATAGTTTCAAAAACAAGTTTGATGAAAACTAACAGTATATTGTAAAGGCCAAAATAGCCAAAATATCGAGGCCATGGATGAAAATGATATTTATAAATACCTCAGAATAAAGCAAGCGCGGAAGATTGACCATAAGCAAATGAAAACTGAGATAACGATTGAGTTTATATAAAGGGTAAAACAGCTGATTTTCCGCGTTTAGCTACCTCACAAAGACACAAAAACATCATCCTGAAAGTGCAGTAGAAAGAACAATATTACTGCGGTATTAAGGAGAAAAAGGACTTATGGATATAAGTAAGCAATTAGAAAAACAGATTACTAATTTAAGAACTTATTTTCAAATGCAGGCTGAGATATCTACTCTACATTACGTGATTTGTGCAGGAGATGACACAACACTGATTAAACTGCGGGAACCAGAAATTCGCATAAACCATCTTACTAAGGACGAAAAATGCGCACCTGTATGGTTAAACCTCTGTACGGGCGACATCCCAGTGAAGTCAGTTAACACTATGTCGACAATATAGCGTCGAACTATTTTCTGACATCAGGAAAGATGTTTCCCAAAACAGGGTTTATTACTTGTCATCCAGGATCAGGTTATAACAACAAAAGATTATCTCAAATATATGATCAAATAGCTTTAAGTCCAAAACGACAAATGGCGATATACATGTCAAGTCGAAGAAACCATTCAATATCTTACTGGGGCCTGCCGGGCATTTGCTGCATCTGAATACAAAGAACGGCATGATTCAGTAGAAAAAATCTTTCATTAAGAAGTAGCTATCAAACTGGGTCTTCTCCAAGCAAACCATCTCCCATATTATCAATACGTCCCAGAGAGTATGCTTCAAAACGACAACTTCAAGCTATATTGGGACTGCACTGTGCTCATAGACTAAACCATAACACACAATAGACCAGATCTCGTACTAGTTAATAAACTAACAAGGCAAACAACACTTATTGATGTGGCGATACCTAACAACAATAATCTGAGTGTTAAATACAACAAAAAGATCACCAAGTACAAAGATCTGGAAATACAAAAAAGGACAATGGAGAATAAAAAGTACCCATACAAAACCTATTATTCTTTTTACTACTGGAGTCATTCTGAGGAACTTCTTAAAAAACATAAAAAAGCTGGATCTCAATGAATATGTCTATAAGATCATGCAAAAAGCTGTACTACTCTTGACGTCCAGATATGTACGAAAATTTTTGGGAGGTATTTCACCATACTAGGTCACCTAGGTCTCGATAACATGAAAAGAGTCCCTCCAGAGCTGAATTTTTTTGATACTGTGAAGGTATCTGGGATGAGCGAATTTTCCCCTTAGAGGGAGTGAGAGCCGTAAATTTCTTACGACTGAAAGACTAGAAATAGGCGATTAATTGTATAGGTAGAAAAGGAAGAAAAGTTCAGTAGATATTTCTTAAATTTTTCTCAAAAATATCTTTAACACATATTATGAAACGTAGACTTCGGACAAATACAGAGGTTTCGCTAGTAAAACAAGAAGAACATTTCAAATCAAAGGAAATATATTCAATTTGTTCTATTTTGCTTCATACTAGTGTTGGTGAGGTATACAACACTCGTCTATTCAAAGTAGTGTTGCCCAAATGCAAGAACAAGACGAGACTTAGACAGTCTTGGTCTTGGTCTTGCGCCAATACACCTGGTCTTGGTCTTGGTCTTGGTATTGCACTCCCGGTCTTGGTCTTGGTCTTGATCTTGGTCTTGCAGCAAGAGTCTTGCAAGTCTTGCAGTTACCCATTAGCCTATTGCTATTTATTAAACGTTATTTTAGATCTTAGATCTTTATGCTAATGACATAAGCATGCCTGTATTTTAAAGAACATTATCTGCCTAGAAAGGGATTGATGGTCATGATGGGCAAAAAATCCACATACATGTATCAAGGGCACAGATTTTTTAGGTGATAAGATCACAAACTATAATCCACTTATTAAAGCAAAATAAATGTTTTTACCAATCTTATCTCTACTTTTATATAAAAAACTAACTTGAAAAAATAAAGAATAGTTAAAAAAGCAATGGTAATCAAAAGAAGTTATTTTAAATTAAGGAGATCCTACTTAATGATGCTTCCTTAAATCTGACGTTTTGCTGTTGATCATTCTCATTTTAACCTTTCTATGTAGGCACAATTTACACAAAGCAATTTTGGATGCATGAATTATTTCGAAAAACTCATTAAATTAACTTTTAGGTCTTTTAGATCTATAACTTCAACGCTCACTACTCCGACTAGAACTATTTGAATCTTTGTCCCTCATGTCAAATTGTAAACTTGTCACTCCATGAACAACAAGGATTAGATGAAAAACAATTATTATTACATTAGACTTAAAGGAAAGCTCAATTGGGAATGAAGTTAAGTTATGTCTAAAAAGTAACTACTATACTACTAGTTACTTTATGTTCGTTACTATCCAGTACCCTAAGTATCTAATATCAAACCGAGAATTATATATCGTTACTTCGTTATCCTAAATACTTCGGTATTTTGTTTACACGGTAGGCGACATTATCTGTTATTAATTTGTCTCTTACTTTTCTTGTCTTGTCTTGTTACTTTTGAATATTAGCCGCGCTTTTTCAGCAAATTTTGTTTAACCGAATGATGTCATCGCACACTCAGCAGAAACAATTTTTAATCTTAGGCCGATAAGATTTGTTTATTTAGATTCCTCCTGACTAAAATATAGTGAAAAAAAAAAATTGAATTATTAAGTGGGTGTTCGTAACAATTATATTTTTTATTAGCTAGGGTGACATATTTTAAAAAATATCGATACGATATTACTGTCGGCGTCGCAATGCAAGAAGATTATTTTTATGATTAGAGGGCAGCTATTCTGAAAATATGGACAATTAATTTCAGAGCGAAGAAGTCGTCTGCTGGATATAAATATTTTATTTTTACATTGTGATTTTTACCTCTGTAATGTGTAATGTGACATTTTACCTCTGAGCACGTGTCAAATGTGTTTTTTTTTAATGAATATTTTGATTCGGTATGTATGTTTATGGTATTGTTTATAATGCGCATAAATCCAGTTTTTGAAATTTTTATTACATATTTTTTTGCATCTCATAGAGTCCTTAAGCATATATCCGAACTACTATACTCGCTAAAACCACACTCAATCCTAACTGCAAAACGCAAGAGTCTCGCAGGCTTAGTCTTGTTCTTGCTTAAATCTTGCACGGTCAGTCTTGGTCTTGGTCTTGCTAAAATTAGACGGTCTTGGTCTTGGTCTTGGTCTTGCAAAAACGCAAGAACAAGACCAAGACTGCAAGACCAAGACCAATTTTGGGCAACACTAATTCAAAGTATGAACTTTGTTAAAGGGTTGATGGTTTGTATTCCAAAGTATTCTTCTAATGTCTGCAGTAAACATTTGTCAAACATCCATATCTTTATTGTTACGAAACAAAACTGCCCGATTCTTAACGGCTGCAGTGAATAGATCGTAATTAGTTTTCAGAGTTTCCATTTCCTCCTAATATAAAATGCTTTTATTATTGGTGATGAGAATAAGAAAGTGGTTGCTCTTAGACGATAACAAAAGTGTATTAGGTAAGAAGAGAAGCTATGTTAACATTATTAATACCCAAATCTATTGAAGAAAAGGATTCTGGAACTCGGTATGAAAATATGTGCTTTTTCCTTTATTAAAAAGGCTAACAAAGAAATTATTGTCTCGATCAAGAATGTATTTATAGTTCCCATATAATACTATGGACGTTAAAATCGGAAACAAGGTTAAGATTTGATTTATTAGATGTGATAGTTCAGTACTACTACTGGACAGCACATGTAACAATTTTTTTGGGATCATGCACCATCATCAGATTCTTTTTTTTGAAACATAAAAAACAGCCATAAAAATAAAAAATTATTTGATCTGCTGCTGGTTGTTAGGTATGTTGTCCTAACAAAATAATAACTAGAATACTTTAAATAGGGGTTATGTGATAGACAATTTGTACACCCTATTTTCTATTTGTGCCTTAGTATGACTAACAGATTTTTTTAACATTAGAAGACTACGAAATGAAGACTAAGGAAAGATTAAGAAATATCGAACGGTCTTAATGTCGATGAAAGAAGAATCCAAATCTGCACATGTGTGTGTTAGAAGGCTGTTAATATTTATTTTGATGGATAACGTAGACAGGGATCAAATGATTTCCATCCTTTACTCCTTACCCATCCATCCCTTACCGACCAACGGTTTCGGGGGACGAGTTGGTAAGTGGTAGGGTACTCTTTTGTTCCATGTGCGTATATAAAGAGATTACCAATATTCGTGCCTTAAATTTTTGCTAGTTTAAATTCTCATTTTACAAATGAGATAAGTATATCGCAGGTGGTTAGGGTATATTCAACCCGAAGAAAGAAATCATCCAAAACGAACAGTTTCTGATGGTTTTTTTTTTATAAAAGGATAAGATAAAATATTCGAAACACTTTCTCAGGCGAAATATTTCTAGACCAGAGTTTTTTTTTAGACCAGAATTTTTATTCCTTATTAAAAAACACCGTTTTATTTCAATTATTTTATTGTTATAACATTGATATATGTTTTATAATTATTTTACAAAAATGCTAATATCACTTCTAAATAACTTAATTTAGAAAATATTTATACATGGATTTAGTGATGACCATGATGCCCATTGTGTCCATTGTGTCCGTTGTGACCATTATGACCATTATGGCCGTTTTGTCCATGATGTCCATTTTGCCCGTGATGCCCGTTCTGCCCATTATGTCCATGATGACCGTTGTTACCGTTGTGTCCGTTATGTCCGTTATGCCCATTGTGACCATTATGATGTCCATGAGCATTATGTAAGTGTAGTGGTAAAGTAGGACTGTCTGGTACTGGTTGTTCGGTAGGAGTATCAGGACGGACATGGTGCGGGTCAAAATTTTTGCTCTCAACAGGTGTTAGTACATAGAAAGAGATGCAACCAAAGGCAACTAACGCCAACTGTAGTTTCGAAACCTAAAAATAAGAAAAATATAAAATAATGTTTACTCTTTATACACAAATTTAAACAATATGAAATAAGTATTTGAAAAAATTGATGGATTCGACCGTTACTTGATGAAAATTCGTTTTATCTAACAATAAAACACTGAAAACTTTTGTTTTCAAAAACTTTTATTTGACAAAACTTTTGTATTACTATAAAATATAAAGGAGAAAAAAAAAGATAATGAATGCTAATTGTGGTATGTAGGAAAAACGTAACATTCTTGGGAAATACAAAAAGAACACGGATGTTCATATAATGGGCAAGTAAGAAGCACGACAAAATCAAAATATCAAAAACGGCTTTACAAAACTCTCTCATGATGAATATTGGGAGATGGAAAAATTTATGTACTCAGTATAAAAATAAAAGAAAAAAATGAGTTGGAATACGAAAGTAATTTCTAACAAAATTTGCAATAATATGACTAATATTATAAGACATATTACAAACGAAATAGTTGAAAAAATCTCACGAAAAAGATTTGGATATAAAAAGATCTGTGGTGGAAAAACTAAGTTAAGAAAATTAAAATAATTAATAAATTTGTACAAGCAATGAGAAGACAGTCAATTGTTTCTGTTCTTTAGAGTTCGCTAAAGAGGAAGTCAAAGTGGCTTTAGCAAAAAGTAGAGCTAGCGGTAGATGATAAACTATACGATAAATATAAAAGTAGATGTGATAAAGTTTAATCAGGTCAGGTTTTTGTAAGAAAAAAACTTTAAAATGCAAATACACAAAAACAATGTCAAAAAGCGTTAAAAAAACTCCAATTAACTGAAAAATTTATACAAAAAATCACAACGTTACAACAGAGGTTTAAAAACTTAGTCATTTTTGGAGTTTACTACAAACAATTATACTCACCATTTTATTTTATAAAAAAAATATGGTTAGCTTGTGTCAGATTAGTATAAACAATTGTACTGTATCTATACTCCCTATTTCGCGTGTTTATATATTACTTGACTGCACTTTACTTTAAATTTAGTTATTTTTAAAATCCAAATTATTTTAAATCTTTTCTTAATAAAAAAAAAATAATTAGGAATTTGATAATATTGCGCATTAGGTTGGCTTCAATATGGGATATTAGAAAAAGGAAAATTTTAATGGTATGTTAATCGTCCTACTGATATGATTATTTACAAAATAAACCAAGAATTAAAATTTTCCATTTAAAAAAAAAGAGTTCCAAAAATTCTAACAATTAGTTATTGTTTAAAGGATAAATACGTATTCACAATATCAGGTATAGTTTAAATCACACGAAACAAAATAAAAGTAAAAGAAAAATAAGAAGAAGAAAAAAAAAAGAATCTTAAGAAACTTAAGAAATTCAAGGGCGATTAAACAGCTATTGTAATGATTTTCGACAGTTTTCACATATTGTAAGGGTATTTAAACTATGTTTATAAAAAACACATTTTATTTTGCGCTAAATTCTGGTAAAATAATCTAGATTTTGGATTATCTTCTACCGAGTTCAATTTCTGAATAAAAGTGGAATTTCTGTGAAAGTAGATCAATCGCTTTGATCCTAATGGAACAAAGTGCTGTGATAAAATGTACGAGAGACTGGGAAGATTTTTAATCCATGATGATATTGCTGGGGATATTCCTGAAAATTTGTTATAATTATCATAGAATGAAAAAAAGAAGGCAAACTAAAATATAGAACAATCTTTTTTTAACGTAATGGTAAAGGCTTAACGTAACTTACCGGCAGAATGGACCCAAGCATATATGACATCAATATACAAGAAAGGAAATAGAAAAAACTGCGAAAACTATCGGGGAATCAGCATTATATCGTCTATAGGCAGACTGTATGGAAAGACCATAAAGGAAAAATTAGAAATATATATACAAGATAAAATCATGCACATGCGAAAACTGGAGCAGGAATATACAAAGAATGGGATGGAAATAAACCTAAAGAAAACTGAATACCTAACAACGGAGAATACAGAAATAAAACAGCTGGAAATAGACGAAGGTAAACAAATCAAAGGAACAGACAAGTATAAGTATTTAGGTTTCATAATATCAAACAAAGGAACAACGGAGGAAGAGATAAAAAATAGACTAGGACAAACAAGAGACTGCATACGAAAATTGAACCCGGTACTATGGGATAAGAACATCAGCATGAAAACAAAGAAAAAAATATGTAATACCATGACAAGAAGTATCCTCACTTATGGGTGTGAAAATTGGACAATAAATAAGAAAACCAAAAACAAAATAAGAGCAACAGAGATGGAATTCCTAAGGAGAAGCTGCAGAGTAACAAGAAGAGACAGAATAAATAACATGGAGATTAAGAGGAGAATGGGAATGAACTCCGACATAATAGACTACATCGAGCAGAAGAGATTAACATGGTACGGACATGTCAGAAGAGCAGACCAAAATCGGTGGATAAATAGAATAACAGAGTGGAGCCCGATAGAAAGAAGAAAGAGAGGCAGACCCCGAAGATCTTTCAGAGATAAGGTAGACGAAGCAATGAGTAGAAAAAACCTACAGGAAGGGGACTGGCTAAACAGGAAAAATTGGAGAAAACGGTTGAGTGAAGGAATACAGTGAAAACTGTGGAAATCCTTGTATATATATGGTAAAGGAGCGAGAAGGTTTTTATAAGAAAGGTTAATGGAATAATTAATGGAAAACTTAATATCTTCTTCTTCTTCTTCTTTTTCTTCTCCTTCTTTTTATGTAGACATAATTGTGGCTCTTTTTCAATATGCCTCCAGTAAGTGTTCGTTCCATCGTTTTCCTGGACATCCTACTGATCATCTTCCTATTGGGGAACCATATTTATTCGGGATCGTTATTCGGCTTATATGATCGTTCCATTCTAGTCTTCTATTTCTTACCCAGTTCTTGATCTTCTTCACCTTGCATATACCTTGTATATCTGTACTTCTAGCTCTATCCCATAGTGTCTTACCATCAATTTTCTAACTGTTTTCATCTTTGCTGTTTCTAACATCTTTTTTATCCTCTCTGTATCAGGTTGTGTTTCTGCCGCATATGTCATTATTAATTTGATGATTGTTTTGTAAATTCTGCCTTTCATTTTCCTGCCTTTCCCGATATTTTTATTTCTCCATATTGTTTTATCCAGGCTGTTTACTTGATCTTCCAGTTCAGTTTCGAGCCTTCCCAGATGTAATGCCCAGATATTTAAACTCCATCACTTGTTCTATTATCAGATTTTCCAACTCCAATTTACATCTTACTAAATTTATATCTTCTATAAGGATAGTTGAAGGTAACTGCAGGGTCAATCGTCTAGTTGGCTTATCGTTAAGGGTTGCTTAGTATTGTTTATTTGATAAAACTCACCACATCCCAATAACCATATATTGATACTATCCGTGCTACAATACGTTTAAAGTTAGTTACTAGTACATAGTTTATTTACAACTCTCTTTCTCAACGTACTGCGGCTAAAGTTATGTCTTTTCATTTGTCATCCTTCACGTGTTGACGTGTATTGCAAAGCTATAAAACTCTCGTGTCTTATAGTAGGCCAAACGTGGACAAACATTTTATTATTACAAACAAATATACCACTAAAGATATGAGGCTCTTTACAAGTATCTGGTTAATATTTTGATATTAAACAGCCAATTGTCGTACGGTCGGAGCATCCTCCGAGGTATTCGGTGTCTTTGGATGTGCCTCTTCCTCTTGGATATTTGAGTATTCTCGTACAACACTGGGCGAGAAGCTCACCGGTGGCCCTGTAGTTACCAAGTGCCCATGCAGAATAACATATCAGTTCGAATGTTCTTACGTGACAATGATTTTTCTCTTACATGTATAATAATATGTTTGTTATTCTGATCACGGTGTATGCCTTGAATCTCGCAAGAGATGCCAGCCCTTTACGCTTTAACGTGTGGTTGAGTACACGCTCCACGAGGAGTATAAGAACACCGACGGAGTGGTAACTATACGTTGGCCCTACACTTCGTAACGTCACCTCTCGTGAAAACAACCTTACATCCCGTAAGACTGTTAGTTGCTTTCGTGAGGTGATTACAAGTTCGATTATCGGATTGTTCTTCACCTCGACGAAATATGGACCAACAGTTCACAACACCGGTTCCTATACCTTTTGTGGAATAATTCGTAGCCGATAAGGCTTCGTACATATTCACTACGAAGGTGCTTGGACTTTTCTTCAAGCGAAGTCTTCTCACAAAGGTTCAATCATGGGTAATAATAATAAACGTCGAAATAATCAAAAGGCACTTGCCATCAAGGTTTAGCTGGGGTCAAGATATAGACCGACTTAATCCCGATCGGAAGATGCGCTGCCTTTTTATACACTTTGTGTTTGCAAGTCGGCAGTGATCTTCCGTCGGAAGGCCAATAACAATGCAGTTAATAAAACCGTTTAATATTGGCGGGCCAGAGTGACAATCTTTACTCTGATTGGTTACTTCTGGCGACACGATCTAAACTGAAGAATAATAATTAAACAGAATAAATAGTTGAAAGAATAGTCGAACGCCAACTATTTTTAGTTTAAAAATAGCCACAGAAAACATAAGGCTATTATATGAATAAAATAAAAAAAAAATTGAAATAAAATAATTATTTAAAAAGAAATAACAAATATGTGACGATTATAATGATACACTCGTAAAACCTGTATATTCCAAGATGCCGAATTCATAATCCATCTTCCAGACGTGAAGCCGTCTGAGTTTCAACATGTTTGAATGAAATTTTAGAAGAGAAATTAAACAACTCTATGAATTTATGTTTTAGTGTTCTATTTTAAATTTTTGAAATATATACAACAAATATATTTCATCCCGTTTTCAAAAGTACGCTTTTCGCTATATTTAGAAACTTTTTAAAAACTAGTATACCAAAAGTTTGTTATTTTATCTGAACACCAAAAATAACGAATATATTCGTTTAAAAGGAATTAACATTAAAAACTCATTTTTCGATAATCCAATAGTCCACATTTACATAATTATGCAATGTGATTATTCCAATAACTTTTTAAATTCGGACAAGACATTTAATTTGATAGTAGGTAATTTGGATTTTATAATTCCCTAGAGTTATCGTATGCCATTAGATTGTAAAAACTATAAAATGATCGGATACTTAATATTTCAGGTATTTCGAGGCTTAGTGATGACAACTTGAAGTAATCAAGAATTTGAAACAATAAAACAATGTGGTAAGTACATTTTTATCCAATACATAATTTTATTTACAATAAAATATAACTAAAATATATATTATAAACGAAGTTAATGCCAATTCTGATAATACTCTGATATTCTTCTAATAGACTTGATTCTCTTTGATTTTTGATACAATATTGTCAGAGCTGTAAAATAGCTTTATTAACATTTTCAGATCTGATTTTTGTTATAGGAAAAAAATTTTGTTTCTAAATTTTGTAGTAGCTAGTGGTCCTAAAAGTCATATAATATGTATATTTTTTAAAATTTTCATTACGTCTGAAAAAAAATATCTGTGTATTATTATGCACATTTTATCGATATAGAACAAAAACTGTCAAGATTAACTAAAACTATTAATAAAGAAATTAAGTAAAACAAAAACCTAATTGGTAATAGAAAAATGTAAAACTAAAACATATTTCAAAACGTAATAAAGACTCAAAATAGGAAAAAATCATTTTCTGTGAAACAAAGAAAAGCAGTTCTTTGCTATCAGCTATCTTTTTGTTATACAAAGGTGTACATTGCATTTATCACAAAAAAAGAGTCTTTTTGTTACATTTGGCATGCTTACACCTTTTTTCTACTTTGTTTTCAACCAGTTGGGACATATGGTTAACGGAGTCATGTTGAACTGGTCTAGTTTCTTCAAGATAATATTTCAATTTTTTTCGTGCTATGGGTAGTGTTGAAGTACTGTTGATGCGTTGTAGTGTGTCACATTATTCTCGATATTCAAACCAGCTATTTACTGCAGCCAAGTTTACGACATGAAAAATCATTCGAAGTGTCCATTTTTTTGAACGAATATAAATTTAGTACACACTGATCATTTGATCTAATAGATTAATGCCACCCATCGAATGGTTATAAGCTTTACCACCTCAGGTCTTTCTACATCTATACTTTTTTCTTTCTTGTCCCATCGCTTAACTACATCGGAATTTTCAATTCCAACAAAGTTAGAAGCCAGAAGCTCACTCGGATTATCCATCCATTTGACTAAAACTACATTGCTATCTTTAATTCTTACTTGGTCTGTAGTTCTTCTATCATTTTTTGACATTTTTTTATAGGTTTTCATAGTAGGATTGCTGAAACTATTGCCTCGAATTGTTCCAGCTGCTAATATTTTTTTTTATTTTAAGATTTTAAGAAGTTCATACAGGGAAAAGTAATTATCGTAATATAACTTATGCCCTTATTTATTTATTCTTTCTGTAAGAAGAATTATTGTAGCACCAAATTCAAACCTCTTTAGCAGCTGAGCATCTAACCCAGTAGAGGCACCTTAATATAAAATAAAATCATAAGCGACGCAAGACTTTGCGCATAGGACAAAAATTTTTACCCGGCACGGTGTAGGTTCACTCTTTGAGTATTGAATTACAGACAAATGACCCCTAAATGGTACCATTTGTTCATCAATACATAGGTTTTTTTCTAACTTTAACTCTAAACATCGTTTTATCATACCATCATACAAAGGACGTACCCTATAGAACTTATCGGTACAGTTATTGGGGATTAAAAAGGAAAAGACAGTTAAGATTTGATTTTACGTACAGGGCGCTTGCGCATTCGCTTATACGTATTTCGGCCTAGTAGGCCTCATCAGAACGGCTTTCGCAAACGCTCTAAACGTGAAACTGACTTACTGATGCGTTTTAACCTTGTTTTAAGCTTTGCGCTTCTTCAAGGGTGGTTAATACGTAATTAATAACTGGTGCTTTTCAGCTTGGTGGGTTCGTGTGAGGACTAAAACTGGATGCCGCTGCTAAAGGCAGGAGTGTCAGAAGGTCCGTGTCCAGGTCCGACAAGAAGAAGAAACTGGTGGTCTCTGCCGAAGCTGTCCGCCGCCTGGACCAAGCCTGCTACCAAGTACAAGCTCCATGGAAAAAACGGTTCCTTTCAGATTGTTTGGCCTTTTTTTGGTTGTTTGGAAATCGCGTGGAGGATAGCTGTGGCTGTGTTCTCACCTAGGATCAGGTATCATTGTGCAATGAGATTGGGAAACCACATAAAACCAATCTCCCCCTGTCCTTGTTGTAAATTAATCGACTCTGAAGGAGTATGTGTGGTGCTCACTTGTGTAGTGTGTGTGTAGTTGAATAGTATGTTGGGTGAATTTGTTTATGACTGATGGTGTGAGCATGTTGGTAAAGTGTGTATTAGTAAGTGTATGTATTTCTGTTTGTGTGTATAGGTGTGCATGTGTTTAGTTACGGAGCTGGGTAAAGATTTGATTAATGCGGTTGTTGAAATGGGAGGTGGTTATGGCGTATCCATATAGGGCGTTGGAAATTTAGTTGATTACTCGGATAGTCGCACTTCTCTTTTCAGGGAAGACGTTGAATAAGGTCATGGATACGAAATGAATTAAGGATTTGATGTCGGATGATAGGTCGTATGAGGGAATTTGTTTTGGTGTATATAGTGGTTGGGTTTGGTCATAGTTGTTAGGAAATACGTTTCGGTGTGGACATCTGGGTGAGAAGGCGGAATGAGGACCGCTACAGTTCGGGCATTTTGGATCGGATGTCTTGGGGCATGCAGATGACCTGTGGTTTTGTCCACAATATGGACATGTGAATGATTTTTCTGGGCATTCGTTGTGGAAATGTCCGCTTTTGCAGCATTTCTAGCAGTATTTTGACCGAATCGGAACGCCAGATCTTGGGATCTCACAATTTAACCGTTCAACCTCGATCTTGATACCACTCGAAAGTGCTTCGGCGAACTTAATTTCAGAGTTAGTGAATACTCTGATATAGGAGGTGGGTTGGTTGGTGGAGCGGGCAATGATGCGAATCACTTTGGTGTACGGAAATTGGATTTCGGATAGGTTATCCTCGATGTTTTAGGTGGAAAGATTTTTTCCGACGCCGGCTATTATGAATTGGTATATCTGTGAATTTTTAGGAGCGGGTGGTGAATTTTGGGGATTGCTGACCTGGCGAGCAGTAAGTAAGATGATGTCATCTCGAGTGGCTTTACGAAGTTTTGCCGTGATGTAGTGGATGTCTAGGAGTGAACGTGAAATAAATCTTTTCTGTCTTAGGAAGCAACTCTAACATGGCTTCGTATAGACGCAATGTAGCGACATCTGATAATAAAATCGTAAACTAATTTTCGAAACCAAATTTAGAATTTCGCTTTAATCTGTGCCTTCTAAGAATTGCAAGGCAAAACAGACGTTGATAAAGATGTTATGAGAGACAATTCCCCACCTGTCTAAACGATGGAAGAAATCGTTTAATACATAAGAGTCCAAGAACAAATTTAAAATTTCATGTTTATCACACCACACTTCACTAACACAAAATACTTCTGGGTAATTTAGAGACACCGTCAATTCCTCCAAATATTGAATTTTGTACCTCAAACTTCTAAAATTTAAGTGACAAACCGTCAACTTTTGAGATTCATTTATACTATTTGAAGTAAAGGTATTTTCTTCACTAAAAAACGCCTCACATATGCACTTTGGGGCCATATACTAGGGTCCATAGCTTTCTCAAAATGTTGGTTATAAATACTCACTTTAAAGGATGAATACTGGTCTTTAAACTTTGACTTCAAAGGGCTACTCATAGCCTCGAGAAAATGGTTCTGTATTAGTTTTAATAAATTTTCATTAGACATTGATGGGTCTAGCCTCTAAACATTCAAGTCCGTATATTTAGGGACACCTATAAATTGTACACCATTTATTTTTATATCTTCATTATTTCTAATCGTGACTTTTCTTCCGGACTTTTTCCGAGAAACATTTTGCCACTTGACTTTCTTTCGACTCAAGTATTATATCTTGGTTTAAACTAGTATACTTGTTACATTTTGCAGCAGTTTCAGCTTCTAAAATAGCACTGGAAGTTTGTTTTATAGTAATTTGAGATTTCTGAGAACCTTTGGCAACGCTGTTATGGTTTTCTACATGAATATTTTGTAATTTGTTGCTTTGGGCAAATACTTGTTTATCCTCAGGTTTTTTATCTTCATTGATAAACATGGACTTTTCTTTTTTGGTTGATTTGATCTGTTAATACCTTTATTTGTTGATGCAGACCATTAATAATAAGGTCTTTTCGTTTAATAATATAATTAAATATTTTTATATCTACCTTATCGTCAAATCGAAACCTGCTGAATAGCATTTATGTATTTCACATGATTTAAAGATTTTGCACAACCAGGATGATAAAAACTATTGCATTTTATACAAGTTAAAGCACTTACAACTTTTTTTAAACACTTTAGACACATTTTATTTAATGCATCATTTTCAACGTGTGTGCTGTATTCCGCCATGTTGCCACCTTCATGAATACCTAGATATTTTAAGTCATCCTTTTGGAGTAAAGGATGTTCATCGAAGTTAACTTGTGGACATATACCTCTTCTTAGAGTTAATGTAATATGTGTGGACTTTGAGGGATTTACTTTAATTCTCCAGAGTTTAAACCATTCATTAGTTTTATTTAGATGTAGTTACAGTATCTCTGATGCTATTATTGGGTTACTATGAGATGTTAGGAAAGCAATATCATGTGCAAATGTTGCAAGCGTAAGGTTATTGCTTGTTGGTAAGTCAGCTGTATATAACAGGTACAAGATCGGTCCGAGCACTCTACCCTGAGGTACACCAGAAATGATGAGGTAGAGTTTTGTGTAGGTTTCATTATAACTTACTATATGTCGTCTTCCTATAAGGTATGATTTAAGCAGTTTGAAGGAAGTGTAAGGTATGTTTTTTTTAACTTGTACAGAAGTCCTGTGTGTCACACCTTGACAAAATTTAAGAGGCAATTAAAATGGCTGCAGTACAGTATTTCTTGTTTTCGAGACTAGTTCTTATTGTAGTGTATAATCTGTGAACTTGTTCTATCGTAGCGTGTTGGTTACGAAATCCGAATTGATGGTCATGGTCAGGTATAAGACCCTTTTTGAGCAAAATTAGTTTGATTTTTCTTAACAAAAGTGTTTCAAAAACTTTAGGAATGACTGGAAGTAAACTAATTGGTGGGTATGAGTTGACATATTTTGAATCTTTACCAGGTTTTGAAATAAGTATAATCTGTGCCACTTTTAATTTCAAAAGAAAGTAGTGCAGACTCAACATATCATTGAAGATCATTGTAATTATTCTGTAGCAATCATGGGTTAGTTCTTGAAGGACCTTACCTTTAATGAGATCGTATCCCGGTGCTTTGTTGGATTCTATCTCATTTTTCATTATCTATTTTACTTCTTTAATGTTAAATTGGGAGATTAGTAGTTCCATTTGATATATAACATCAAGAAAAGGATGGAATTGTTCTTCTTGTTCTACAGGCACTTCTCTGGTAAATGGACTAAATTCTTTCGAAAGTGTTTTGCGAATGTCTCGGATTTTTAATTTGCCCATTTACCTTTGGCATTTTTTAAAGGAGGTATGGCGTCTTGTGGCCTTTTTAATTTTCTCATAACTTTCCATAAAGAATAGTTTGTATCTTTGAACGGCGTTAGATTTTCTAGATAAGTTTGGATTCCATTATTTTTTTCTTTTTTTAACATATTTTTAAGTCTTCTGGTAATTTTGTTTAGGTTTGCTTTGTCAATAGATGCGTGTGTGTTTTACCAGTTTCTCCTTAGTTTTCTTCTGTCTTCAATTAAGCTTTTTGCACCCAGAGAACAATTTATGCTTTCCTTCTATATTGTCTCTTTAGGAGTAGCACTCCTTCCCGGCTTTTGTATGGAAGTAGTAAGATATTGTACACCGTTTTAAATTTGTATTTCTGTTTTGAGCTGTCTATTTTTCTGTCTATCAAAATATTCCCTAAAAATATTTAGGATGAAATTTTATAATGTTATATATCTTCAGATTTAGGTAAACAAAATACAAAACGATTAATACTTATAAGACTATATTATTTAAAAATCAATCTTATACAACTACCAATGTGTGACGATATTTCATATTTATTTAGTTAATGTCTCCCATGTCTATGTCCTCCTCCACTGCTGTGACCATGATACCAAGTACCATTTTGGGGCAAAGTAGGGCTATCAGGTCGGGGTTCACCTCCACTGCTGTGGTGACCATGCTTTGGCAAAGCATCAACGGGCTCCATCAAATAATTCGCAATGCAGCCGAAAACGACGACAAATACGATAATTTTTACAGCCTGAAACCAGCAAAAAAAATATATTTTAGTTGATTAACATTAAAATAAAAGTTAATGTATTACTATGTTGAGACTTTTATTCATAGTTAACTATTTGAATATTACAAACAGTTAAATAAATAATATATTATCATACTCTAAAGAATTACAGAAATATCTGCTCTGAGATTACTTTTGTGTTTATAGCGATTAGTAGAAATTGTGAAAATCATAACACAAGTTATTAGAAAATTTAATAATTGTCACAACTAACTAAAAAAAGTATATTCTAAAAAAAACTTACCATAGAAGTCATTTTTATTATTATAAGTACAGTTGGTTGGTTACTTGTATAAAGACAAAAGACGAATGTACTCAGTATCTCCGTGCCACTGATTTATACTGAGTCTTAAATCCAGTTTAAGACTATTCAAAGAAACACAGAAAACCCAATATCTAGTTAAACTTCCTTTAGATTATAATTGTAGGTATATTATATTAGGATATTGTTATACATTAAGTTTTATGTGCAGAGATTATTCCATTTAAAATAAATTAAAAATATATTAATAACATAATGCTTGTAGATTCCGAGAAGAATAATATTTTCCTTGGTTGTTCGACATTTATTTTAATATTACTTTTATACAGTAATAAAAAAAACAGCTATTACCAAGGTGATTTTCTTACCATTGATCTTAGATTTCATATTAAATTTCTGCTCTACCCTTATTCTGCTTCTCTGAACGCTTTGACATCTTAATATGATTTATATCTTTTTGTTAAACAAATTTTTCTATTTGGATTAGTAACTTTGTTTAAAGTCTATTCGATATTGCGGTAACTCAATAGATAAACCAAAAGGCAACTTTTCATTTCTTCTCCACACTATGTAAAACCCCTTCTTCGTCCTCTTACATCGTCCTATCATGATAACGTGCCTCTCTTTGGTAATTATTACAGCTTTTTGATATTTGAATTACATATTTCAGAAACCCCATCATTCCATTTTTATAAAATGTTGAGAAATTAGAAAAAACCTTATTTCATGAAATATTTTAAAAAACCTGTTGTGCTTTTGTAATAAAATCATGAGATTAATGTGTTTAAATCAGTTTGCATAAAAAAGTGGTGAATTTTAGCTTTATATACAGTATGGTGGAAATGAAAGGAATAAATTCGTTATTTCGCAAACCGGAGACTTTAAGGAAAAATCCTGAAACCCGTCGATTTTTATTTTTAAATAAGCTATTTATAAGAATACATTTTTATTTTTGACGTCATCTATGTGAGCGTGATGACGTCATTGCTAAAATTTTTGAATAGAAAGGGGGGTATTGTAATACATCATTTGAAAGGTCTTCTAAATACCTATTCAGCCATATCAATATGTCTGATATTTGATGTTTGTAATTGTTTAAAAAAATTATTAAATATTTATTATTACAATAAATATTTATTAAGTATTGATATGATGTATTATTGACACCCAAAAATAAATTTTATAAAGGCCATCACTGGTAATGAAATGTCTTTTTTATCTACTTTTTACCTTCTTTAAAAAACTAGTTTTTGTCAAGTGATTAATAGTATTATTGTAGTAAACGTATTCAAAAACTCTTTGTATCTTTGAACATGAAGCAAACTGAAACGCAAAGAATTGAAATTCTCATAATGATTGGTTATGGAGATAAAACACGTACGCAGAAAGAAGTATGTGCGTTATTTAATAATAAATGCCCCCGTCGAGAACCAATTTCACAATCCACTGTAAGCAAAATTGAGAAAAAATTTAGAAAAACGGGTCATGTTAAAGACCTTCCTAAAGGTAGTAGAAAACCAATATCTGAAAACCAACAAGTAGACGTTCTGTTAGCTTTTCAAGATAATCCTCATAACAGTTCACGGCAAGTAGCATTAGATAATGACATGGACCATTCAACAGTTCTTAAACAGCTAAAGAAGGAAAAGTGGCATCCCTACAAAGTAAGTTTAGTACAAGAACTTATGGAAGATGATTTTGATAGACGAATTGAATTTTGTGACATTATAATGGAACGAAATAACAGAGATCCGATGTTTTTAAAAAAGATTATTTTCTCTGATGAAGCTACATTTCTACTAAACGGTCATGTCAATCGTCAAACTTATCGGTACTAGGCTACGGAAAATCCACACTGGATGCAAGAGTACCTTACTCAATACCCAGAGAAAATTAATGTTTGGGTGAGAATAATAGATAATAGGTGTATTGGACCATACTTTTTCGAAGAAAACTTAACAGGTCCTCGATATTTAGAATTTCTTCAAAATTTCTTGCTTCCAGAATTGAACCGGTTGTTTCCAAACAGAAATGATTTATGGCTACAGCAAGATGGTGCGCCTCCACACTATGCTGTCTTGGTACGCAACTACTTAAACAACGTCTTTTCAAATCGGTGGATAGGTCGAAGAGGAACAATAGAATGGCCGGTTAGGTCACCTGATTTGACTCCTCTTGATTTCTTTTTATGGGGATATTTAAAAAGTAAGGTGTATCAAAATATACCACAAAATATTAATGAACTGAAAGAAAGAATACGTAATGAGGTTGTTCAAATAACTCCGGAAGTTTTAGAGAATGTTAGAGAAGACTTCGCGGCACGCCTTTCTCATTGTATTTTAGCTGAAGGTAAACAATTTGAGCACTTAATTTAGGTTTCGTTGTATTTATTGAATAATACTTAATAAAAAATATTTATTGTAATAATAAAAATTTAATTATTTTTTTAAACAATTACAAACTCTAATTACTTAGACATATTGATATAGCTGAATAGGTATTTAAAAGACCTTTCAAATGATGTATTACAATACCCCCCTTTCTATTCAAAAATTTTAGCAATGACGTCATCACGCTCACATAGATGACGTCAAAAATAAAAATGTATTCTTATGAATAGCTTATTTAAAAATAAAAATCGACCGGTTTCAGGATTTTTCCTTAAATTCTCCGGTTTACGAAATAACGAATTTATTCCTTTCATTTCCACCATACTGTATGTTTTTTTTCTTGTTTACTTTTGTGGATTTTTGGGGTTTTTGAAATATACACATTTTTCAAGGATGTAAAAATAAGAAAACATGTTTTATATAAACATTTATTTAAAAATATGGGCATATAGAATAATATATCAGTAGTAATCACTCATCTCGTTGTATTAATTCATTTGAATCTCCCTCCCTTGTTGGCAAATTAAAAATTTCTCCGTACCATAATGAAGAAGTCCTTGACTTCTTCATTATCTGGTAGATACTTTTCCAGTTTTCTTAAGTCTTGCATCTTCTTGATATTAATAGGAATATGTCCTTCGGTGTATGCTTTTCTTGTGGGAAAACTAATAACATCCTTGTTGCTATTTCGTAGCCGAAAAGAATGATCTATCAAGCCATCTATGTACTCTTTTGTAATAACAAATCCATCGTGATCACTCGAATGAATAAAGTGTCGAAAGTTGGATATTTTAAAAGCAATTTTTTGATCTCTTGGAATATTTCTGCCCAAAGATTTATTGGAGAGCATCGTCTTTTTAAAATACGTGGGCCACCATCTTTTAAAGTTCAATATATTATCAGAATTCGGCAAAACTACACTAAACGGTTTAAACTTTTGTTAGATGTTATGATAAGCTCTACATACTCTTTTAACGTGTAAATCCTGTTCAATTTTTTAATTTTCCTTTTAAGAACGAAAAAATCCCGATCACACGGTAGAAATGAATGTCCCCGTGTGGGATAATATTGTTCAATCTTTTTGAATCTATTGGTTGAAACTAATGCAGAAAAAAGTCTAACTATTGTATGGGTCTTGTTCTGGGCGGCACATGCATCAGAAAAGAAGTGAAAATGGTTAATATTTTTAAATTCTGGATTGTTGTCAAGAAAATGTAATAAAAATGATACAACTTCATTAGGCCCTTTAGTTCCTGTTCCCTCATGATACACATAGAATGTTACCTTATCATCTTTCAGATTATAAATACATAAAACATTAACAGTAAGTTGTCTTAAATAGAATGTTTCCTGAACAGGTAGTTGCAGGTTTTGCATATAATCAATGCAAATACCACCTACATTATCATCTACTTTACAAAGTTCTGAAATGGTTTTAAGTTTGTTGAATGAGGCCGAATACTACACTAACATTAAATATTATAAGTAGTAAGTTTTTTTAAACTAATGTAACATTGTAAAATTAAACATTTATTGCTATGTCAATAAACTTATTTGCATTCATTTTCCCACAGACAAACCCAACTTCTGTTTAATCGTTAAGGAAACTATGCGTTTAGATAAAGCATATTGCAAGAATGAGTCCCTTGTTCCTTTGCAGATATCTGACATGGTGCGTGAATGTTAACAGATCGTCTATAACGAGTACATAATTAGATAAACAAAATTAAATTTATATTATACAGACATTCAGTAATACGGGGATATTATTTTATAGTTGTTTATATGTGTTTTAAAGAGGCCATATGTAAATTATCCCTTAAATATTGATTTACTCAAAACGAACAAAATGACGATGAGCCCCTTTTATTCCTGTACCCTTCACTTAAGTTAATGAATAAAATATGAAAATTTCATTTAACACTAGATAAGTCTAGGGGGAAAAAGAAAAGGGTAAAAACGATAATGAGATCAAATACATATACCAAAAAATCCGCATAAACAAAGAACGGATTCCACTATATATTTGGTAATAATGTAAAAAAATAATAGATAAAAAACCCAAAGATAAAAAATTATAGACATTACAAAAGGCAGACACTTTTTGATAGTAGGACAACGTGAGAGAAACTAATGAAGAAGTAGAATTGAATTATTTACAATTTACGTTAGGAACATAAAAATTTAAGGCTGTATGATCTAGTAAACGAAGATAAAAAAAACTTTTCATTTCAGTGAAAAACTGCAAACTGTTCAATAGTGTGGATGACAAAAAAATTGGCGAAGCGTGTGTATTGTTCCCGTGTATTCAAAATACATAATCGACCTGATACCGCTTAAACGTTTATTACACTATTGCGAAATCTGTAGTTTTCCATGTTAACAAAAAAGTTCCCTTTTGCTTCGTCTATTTAATTGCCACAATATCGAATAAACTTAAAACAGAGTTATTAAATCAAATAGAGACCAGAATTTTAATACAAAATCTATAACCAAAAGGAAGTAAAACATTTAGGTAATTAGCTATTTTTATATTAATGTATAAAAGTAATATTAAAGTAAATGTTGAAAAACCATGAAAAATACAATTCTTCTAAGAAACTATAAGGAATATGTTATTAATATATTTTTAATTTATTTTAAGTGGAAAAATCTCTCTGTACCTAATAATTAATGTAACAATATCCTAATATAATATAACTACAATTATAATCTATATTTATAACGATGCGTTGGGTTTTCTGTATTTCTTTGAATATTTTTAAACTCGATTTAAGACTCAGTATAAATTAGGATCAGGGCGATACTGAGGACATTCTTGTTTTGTCTTTATAGAAGCATCCAACGAGCTTTACCTACAATAATAAAAATGACTTCTACGGTAAGTTTTTTAGAATATATTTTCTTTTATAAATTAAAAAATTATTAAATTTTCTTATAAGTTTTATTATAAATTTCACAATTCTGAATTGACTCTTCTTCCTTTGTATAATCAATTTTGCTTGTTCATTGGCGGATTGTTGCCAATCCATTTATTTCGCGACTGCCGATACTTTTACCACTTTGTAATTTATCCCTTGCTGTTTCAACTCTTGTGTTCGCCATTCTACTGATATAATTGTTCCGTTCTTTTTTCGATTTAGTGTTTACTCGTTTTTACTCTGTACCTTACATTTTGCTCTGATCTCGTCACTCATTCTTTGGTCTTTCAGCGTGTTTCCTGTAATGCTTCTAAGTATTCTGCTTTGTCCAGCACTCTCTGTCTTTTGGTTGTGTTTGGTCTTATTTCTTATGCGTACATCATTATTGGTCTTATACTGGCTTTATAGATTCTTTATTTTATCTCACAGTTAATGTTTCGTTTTCATTTATATTGATATTAAGGCATCCTGCTAGTCTATTTGCTTTTTGTACTTGATCTCTTACTTCTTTGTTAACGTCTCCATAGCTGGACACTGTAATTCCTGGGTACTTTATTTTCATTACTTATTTAATATGCTAACTCCATCGACTTCCACTTTACATCTTTCTGGCTCTTTATTTATTACTATTGTTCTAATTTTCTGAGTTGAAATTGTCATGTTAAATTCTTTTGCTTATTATTATCTGTGAACTAACTAGTCTTTGAAGGCTATCTTCATTTTGGGCTATCAATATTGCATTATCTAAGTAACAGAATTTTAATATAATTGTTGCCCACTATTTATCTTGGTTCATTATTGGCACTATTTTTATGACTTCATCCACGATTAGATTAAATAGCATAGAGATTAGTGAATCCCCTTTCAGCTGGCGCTGTTTCGCACATCCTAATTTCAGTTTTTAGTCTTTGAGTCTCATTGCATCTTTGACATCTTCACTCCATGATCGTCTTGGTCTACTTCGTTTTGTTCTAGTGGGCGGAGTCAATTTTTCTATCTTTTTTGGCAATCTATTTTCAGGCATTCTCTTCAGATGTCCGTAGCAGTTTAGACTTTTGGCTTCGATACTGTATATAATGTCTGGGTACATTTTTATTTCTTTAAGTTTTGTGAGCCGGCAACATCGTCGTCTCCAATAATTCGTTTCTGTGGCCTTAATTTTTAATTTATTTCTCTGAATAATTTTCCAAAGTTGGGCGCTGTACAATCTAATACCTTCTATTATTGTTTTAAAAATTCTTGTTTTATTTTCTTTTGTTATTTTATTATTTGACAATAGTCCGTGTAGCTTACTAGTGGCTGATCTTGCTTGGTCAAACCCAGAACATATTTTTTTGTTACTCCCTGCTTTTGATGTTATTTTGACAACCAAGTATTTAAAGTTTTCAGTTGATTTTATAGGTTCTATTTCAATTTGTAGGCTTTCTGATTTTTCTTGGGTTTTTGTGTAATATTTGTAAAGTCCAACTTGGTGTACTTCTCTTCCAGTTTTCTACGTATATAGTGTATATTATCACTGTCGTCTTCAGCTAGAATAGCTTGGTCTTCAGCGAAGTGTATCGTGTACAATCTTTTGTCTTCAATTGGGATGCCCATATTGCAGTATTTTCTTCTCCACACAGAGAGCGCCTCATTCAGATTTATTTTGTTGATTCCTCTCGCCACTTCTGTCCATTTCCCGGATTTGCTGTTCTAGGTAGCTCCCCTTTTTAGTTCTGAATAGTCGCCTTGTTTGTGCTCTTGTTCCGGTAAAATCTGCTTTGTTCTCATCTGTATGGTCTTGTAGCATTTTCAATCTTTTTTTCATTTTTATTTCCAGAATTTCCTCGCATGCTTTGTCAAACCATTTCCGTTTTGGGCGAGTCCTCTTTTTTCCAATGGTTTCCTTGGCTGCTTGTTCTATAACTGATGCCACTTGCTGCCATGCTTGTTCTAACTCTACAATATGCTCTTCCTCTCCCAGAAATTGAATCTGTTGCTAATTGCCACTTGATAATCCAGTTCTTTATTTGGTATTTGTAGGGCTTCTATGTTCCCTATTTTTCTTTTTTCTTGTTGTTCCAGTTTCTATATTGATAATCGCGTTCCTAACTTAGATTTCAACAGAAAGTGATCGCCGTCGCTGTCAGCTCCTCTCATATTTCGCGAATTAATCATGCTACTAGAGTGTCTTGTGTCAATGAGGACATGATCTATTTGATTTCGTATTTTTCCATCAATTGAAGCCTATGTGACCTTGTAAATGTCCTTTCTGTCGAATTGGGTGGATTTAACGATCATGTTATTAGATATTGCGAATTGTGTTAGCCGGTGTCCACTATCATTTGTTGTGTCGTGCAAGCTATGCTTACCAATTACTTCTCTTAAATGATCTTCCTTACCTAGTTTAGCATTGCAATCTCCCATCACTATTTTGACGTTATGTTTTGGAGTTAGACTGTTGGTCTAATAATTCATAAAATCCATCCTTTCTCTCTTCTTCGGCATCTTCTGTTGGGGCATATATTGAGAATATTGTGAGATTGAACCACTTACCGTTGAGTCTGATATAGCAGATTCGTTCGTTTATTGGCTTGAAATCTATCACTGCTGATTTTAGTCTTTTTTCAATGACAAAGCCACATCCGTATTCATGTCTAGTCTCACTTCTTGACTAAAAGACTATAGTATCTTTGATTTCCAGAATTCCTGTTGCGGTCCATCTTATTTCCTGTATTGCTCCATGTTATATTTTTGTAGTTGTCTAATGGCTCTCGTTGCTATCCCAGGTCTGTGCCAACTTAACACATTTCGCGTTCCTATGCAAATGTCCTTATTTCATTTAGAGTGTCGTTTATATTTCCTATCCGTCCTATTCGTGGCTGGTGAGAGTCGGATTTGAGTAGAAGAGGCTTAGTGGAGTAAACTAAAAGCAACTCCATGTTTTAGCTTTCTAATAAGGTGAAAACATGCGCTAATAATCACCGAAATACGTGTTTTAGTAATTCGCTGGTTCCGCATGATTTTCGATTTTTTAAATTTCGTATTTCATCTTAGACTTCCTGTAGTGTTATTTCATTGTCTTCATCGTATTTCACTTCATACGTTGTAATGATGTTCGTGAATTGCGGTTTTGTTTCATCCAGAAGTTATGAGTAATGTTCGATCCAAGATCTTTGTTCTATTAAATCTATTCTACTTACTTCTCTTCTGTCTGTTCTCAGGTTTTTTACGGTTTTCCATATTTCTCTTGATCTTGTTGATCCTATATATTTATTGAGCCCTTCGCATTTACTTTCACAGGAAATATTTTTTGCTTTAGTTACTAGATTTTTTACTTCTCTGTTTGATCTTGCGTATGTTTGTCTATCATTTGGGTCATCTGTTTATAGCCACTTTTGATATGCTTGTTTCTTGTTGTGTACTGCATTAGTGATGTCATGTGTCCATCACAATAAAGGGTACTCTTTGTTCTTTTGAATCGTACCAAATGCTTCCTGAGCTGCTACATTGACTTTATTTATTATCTCTTAGTAGGTATTCTATGCTAAACAGTAGATCAGGTTTTTTTATTTTTGAGTAAGCTGTAACATATAAAAATGATATTAAGTCGTTTTGCAGTGCATCAATATTTTATTTGGGTGAATTCATTTTCAACGGTTTTAATTGTGCTGGCTGGTTGTCATTTATGTGTAGTGGTCGCAGCCGATACTGTAGGTTACATTTTGGTCTTACCATATAGTGGTCAGTGTTCTGCACTCCGGTCCCCATGTGTTTCTTGTTTTAGTCATGATAACATAGTCTATAATTGATTTGGTGTTTCTCGTTGATTGGACCCAGTTATACTTATGTATATTTTTATGTTGGTAAAATCCGTTTGGGATTATTAGAGATTGCTGTTCGCATAATTCGAATAATTGTTCCCTATTTTCATTTATTTTTGCTTCACCGTATTTACATACGCCTTTGTAATTTATTTTTTTCCCTGTCCAAGCATTAAAATCTTCCAACAGTACAATTTCTTTGTGGTTATTTATATTTTCTATAAGTTCTGATATGGTTTTGTAGAATATTTGTTTATCTGTTTTTGATGTACTTTCTGATGGCACATATATTCAAATTATCTAGAGATCATACCTTTTCCACGTAGTAGATACTCTAATCATTCTCTCATTGATTTTTCCCAGCTCTGTAGGTTTAAATATTAATGTGCCTGCTTGTGCTTTCTTGTCTTTTTCTACGCCACTACAAATATGTATAAAACCTCCTATGTCTTCGCTACCTTGGCCTTTTTTCTTTGTTTCGGTAGGAACTGTGATATCTGATTTTATTTTTTTCACTTCTGATATGACTTCGTCTGACTTACTTTCTACCCTTCGAAATTCCATGTATTATTTTCGTATTCTTTATTATATAAGAGATGCATTACATCTTTAAGTGTGTCTTTGTCAAATGCTTTCTTTATGTCGATGCGGATATCTTGTATTCTAATGTTTTCGCTGTGATCTGTTTTATGACGAATATTGCATCTGCACACGACCTTCCCGTATAGTAGTTCCTGCAAAATTATAATTGTAAAGTTCAGGGTAGTATTTACCAAATTGATACCTCTTTCATTTTTTGGTTGTTTCTTATCGCCTTTTTTGAATAATAAGATTAGCCCGCTTGTCCGTATTTCTGCAATTTTTTCTAGTATGATATATTGTTACTAATAACTTTTTGTATTATTAAAATATTTTTTAACATAATAATTCTGAAAATAATAACAAGTAAAACTTTGTTTTAATTTGTTAATAAACTTAAATATATTTGAAATATAATTTTCTTGTTGCTTTCAGGCTGTAAAAATAATCTTAATTGTTGCCGTTTTCGGCTGTATTGCGAATTTTCTAATGGAACCTGTTGAAGCTTTACCAAAGCACGGCCACCACAGTAGTGGAGGTGAACCCCGACCTGACAGCCCTACTTTGCCTCAAAATGGTACTTGGCATCATGGTCACAGCAGTGGAGGAGGACATAGACATGAAAGACATTAATTTATTCTATGATATATCGCTGGTTGTATAAAATTGACTGTTAGATAATAAACCCTTATAAATATTAAACGTTTTATTTTTTGTTAACCTATAATAAAGATATTATAAGATATGGCAATTTAAGTAAATAGTTTTGCTACTACTGGCTGATTCTGGAAGACGTTTGATAATAATCTTATAACTCGTTTGTCTAGATTTTTGTTTCTAAAAATTTCTATTGTTTATCCTGTTTAACCCTATCGGAATCCTTGGTATATTCAATGAAGCAGGCGTAAAGGAGTTAATTATTATCTAAACATCTTTGAAAAACTATAAGCTTTTCGAGGCAAATGCAGTTTCAGGCAGTACATTCTTAGCAAGCCGAATAAATATGGCATAAAAATTTTTGCCATTTCCGATGCCAAATAGTTCTATACCAATCACTTAGAAGTCTACGTCGGAAAACAACCAAATGGCCCTTTTTAAGTTAGCCTTAAATCAAAAAAATTAAAAACAAAAGAAATCATACGATTTCCTACCTAAAGAAACTGAATTCAAATTTTTACCACTGTGCCTTCTAAAACTTGCAAAGCAAACAGCTTGATGAATTAATCGGCAAGGGAATGTAAAATATGCATTCCACCTGCCATTCATCATGGTCAAAATTTGTAGTGAATTCAGTTTCTGGTACTCCAAAAAGAGTAAAGAAATAAAACATAATGACTGTATTAGATTTTTGTTTCGATACAGGGCAGCGGCAAGCCGCATATAAGTATTTCGACCTCTTTAGGTCTCATCAGAGCGGTATATGCCACTGCTCTGAATCGAAATAAAATCTATCCCGTCGTAGGCCAATAATTATCGAAATACTTATCAATACATATCAATACTTATTCTTTTCCTTTTCTGTTTTTTTTTGCATACCAAAACACTAAAAGTTGTCATTGCAAACTATGATCTAAGGGACGAGTCCTGTTTTTTATGACCAGTTCTCAAAAAAAAAATTCAATAACTGGCAAAAAATGCTACTCAGAATAACATGTAACTTTAACAAATAAATAAGTTAAATGCTTTATTTGTACCTCTAAATGTTAACGTTTATTATCAAAATGGTGTACACTGTTTAATAAAGAGTTAAAGTTGTTTGTTTTTCTTTTCTTTCGAAGTAGGTAATGATAGTGTAAGGGCTGCTGTTAATGCATTTAATGAACTACATCGCGATAGCCACGTGTCCCATAATTATGAGAAAACTAAATTAAGGGGTAATTGAAAATCTTGTAAGGAAAGAAGCAGTTAAGGTAGCTGTTTTAACCACATTGCAATGGAACCTTCCTTGAATACCAGAAAATGTACTATGCTTCTTTTCATTTCTTATATAATATGAATATTAGTAGGTTATTTTAGCAATCTTGTGATGTCAGTTGTTTCTTCTATGTTTCGTTGGTAATTTTACATATCCGGTATTTCGTTCCTTTAATATTACACGACATAAACTTACACCTACTATTTATAGATTTAAAGCAAGCTTTCACCTACTCTTACTCGAAATGAAAAAGATGGATATACTATCAAAACTGATCAGATTAGTGAAATAACAATGGACATGGACAACTCTGTAGCAGAAGCTATAACAGACGAGGAAAATACAAAAACTATTAATATACAGGGTGTTTTAGAAAAAGGTAACACCGTCTCTAGGATAGGTAGAAAACTGAAAAATAATTGGGGTTTGCTTAGTACAAAATTTTTATTTTACTTTAATAATGGTTCTTTTGTAAAGGAAATGACGTTATAAGGCTTATAATAACATCTATACTTTCACCGGGAATGCATTTTGATCAATTACCATCACCCAATAGTTTCCTGAACTTAATTTTTTCAACCAACATCTGAACTCTACAAGGGGTTATTTGAAAGATGTGAAATAGAGTTTTACTGCAAATTATAAGTAAAGAGCCATTAGTTTTAATGTAATACTCTACAACTCTACACTACACTGTCTCTTGGAAACATCTTTACTCACCTGTCAGAGCTTCACTTCACCAACCTTAATGCAAGCCTCATTTAGATACCATAAGTGGCCATTATAATCGAGTTTGTAAAATTCCTGGAAAAAAGCTACTTTGTCTTCATCCCGAATGTCTCCACACTGGTTTTGGCAGCTGCAGATTTCATCCTGAAATCTGCAGATTTCAGGGTGAGACAAATTATAGACAAAGTATAGACAAATTATGATTGTCCCAAAAAAGATTATTTATTGGTTAAAATTAAAAACGTATGTAACTGTTTTAGTGTTTTGACTTGAGGTGTAAAGCCTACTTGAGTTAAATAACGATGTTTTAAAAGCGAAAACTAAAAACTAAAAATACATGCACAATATTATGAAACATGGCGCTTATAGCGTTATTGCACTCACCTCATGTGGAGGAAGATTTCCTGGGTTAGGCTTCTTCTTCTAGTTAAGTTAAAAAATGTTCCCCTATGTTTCTAGAAACCACGTTTCTATACCAGTTGGCGATGTTAAGTTTCCTGCTTTTTTTTCGGTTTAACCGATTTATATCAGAGAATATTAAACTAATACGCGGCAATGTAGATATCTTCAGGCGCTTGGAACGTTACTGTGCGACAAGATTCGAAAAGTGGCGGGAAGACGCTAGTCACAGGGCTGCCAACATCAGTGACAGTAACATGAAAATACCTTTATCAGAACGCTAGCAAACATATTACGGAATACAGAAATAGATGATAAGGATATGAGAATCATTACAAATTTATACCGATATCAGAAAGCCATAATACGAATAGACCAACAAATATCTAAACAAATATTTATAAGAAGAGGAGTACAACAAGGATGTGTACTATCCCCCCTACTTTTTGTATATGGGCTCAGAAGAGATGTTTAGACATTAGAAGATATCAATTAAGCCATATCAATTAACGAAACACTAGTAAATAATCTCAGATAGGCAGACGATACAATACTCCTTGCGGACACCAAAGAAGTACTTACAAATTTTGGTTGATCGCACTAAGCAGTACTGTGAGAGGTATGGAATGGCTTTGAATACAAAAAAAAATCAAAAATCATGAGATGAGAAAATCATCTTTAGAGATAGTACCCTGATACAATTACTTGTGATGTAAGCTAAATAAACAATGGAACCACAGCCTTGAAATATAATGGCGCATTGAGATAGCTAGAAGCGTTTTTAATAAGATGAAAGCAGTATTATGCAATGATAAACTTCGCATAGAAATTAGAATTAGACTCTTGAGATGCTACGTATTCTCTTTTCTTTTATATGGAGTTGAAGCCTGGACAGTTGCGGACGCAACTTAAAAATACTTGCCAGCTTTGAGATGTGGTGCTATCGAAGATTGTGGAAAAAAAATATCATGGACACAACACGTAACAAACATGGAAGCATTAAGAAAGATGAAACAAGAAAAAGAAATACTCAACGAGATACAGGAGAGAAAAATGCTATATTTTGTTAAACAAATCAACATTTTGTTATTGATTAATTTTAATAACTACCTTGGTATTTGGTTTGGACCAGAAGATTTATTAGTTTTTATCCATCTCATTGAGTATTTTTCTTTGTTTCCATAATGGTTTCTCTCTGTATCGCTCTTTCGATTCCCTATCTCTCTTTGTATCAAAATTTGAACATTTTTTTACATTTTTAGTTTTCAACTACAAATAGTTTTATCTTTTGTCTCTCTATTTTTTGTCTGTCTATTTTTTCTTACACTGTCTAACTAACGTTATTGTATTTTTTTGTTGTCTATCCGAACTTTTTGTTGTCAATGCGAACTTTAACAATTTTGTAGGTTTTCATTGATGTCCGATGATGGCAGTTAACATCGCAAAGACGACTAGAGCCTTAAGGTTGAAGAATAATGGGCCGCATTCTGTGTTATTTTAAAATTAAAATTTTCCTGTGGGATACCGGTTATTTTGTCTACCGCTAACAATTTTATGACGGAAAATATATAATTGCATAAACAAAATTACCATTCATTTTTGACTTATCTCATTATGTAGATCGTTTATATCAAGCACGTTTATTAAGTAATAATTTATTAATGGTTTTCTTCATTATTAATTTTTAGAAGTGATAATTTCTATTTCTTCTAGGTATTAACCACATGTCGAACTCGTTTTTTATTTAAACACAAAAAAAATAAGAGCCTTTTCATACCGTTTCTCTTATTATTGGCATCACTCTTCACACATTTTAACCTTCAAAATATACTGTCCAGTTTTTCGCCTGAAAAACATTTCTTATTGTTTATCGGTTTTATTTATTCATGTTATAGACAAAGCGAAAAGCTCTGGTTCGTTCGGAAAAACATTCTCATCAGATTTTTTCCATAATCACTTTTATGAGATACCTCAAAATAAGGTTCAAGAGGTCGCCCAGGCGAAAAGTTGTTCAAATTTTTAAACGATTTTTTTAAGCAAATTGTTACAATAAATTTTTTTAATCTGGACAATTTTTTGAATTTTTCGGATCATTCTGAACAAAATAGGTATCTTGTAATTTTTCTGTAAACTTCATCGTTTTTGAGTTATAAACAATTTAAGACTAAAAAAATGCAAAATTACGATTTTCAAGACTCAGGTCTGAAAATCTCGAGCACTCAAGGCCTTGGTGCATAAATAACTATTATTCAACCTTTCATTCATTAACTTTATCTTATAAAAAACTATTCCTGGCCAAATTTTAGTCAAATAAATCGGTTTTTGAGATAAAATTGCTGACAACTATTTGCAGAGATTTACAATATATTAGTTAATTATTTTTTCCTCTCAGATTTTCAGTCAAACATAATTAAATATTTGATTATCATATAGGGTATACAGATCCCAACGAAACATCCTTACCACAGTACAACTTATACAGTTTAATCACTGGTCTTACCTGCTCGAGTGGCACATGTCTGGTCTTTATATGACAAATTAAATAATTTACTTCAACTGAATACTTTTTAAGTTTTGGAGTGCCCCAAGGTTCCTATGGAGCTGGGAATATCTAGGCCAGATAATAAGAATTATTAGATATGAAATTTAGAAACTGATAATACAAGAACAGATTCAAGGAAGAAGATCTATTGGCCGAAGCCAGAATTCTTGGTTAAAGAATTTTCGTCATTCGTATCAGATCAGTATGCAGATCGATTGATTTGTTTAGAGCAACAAATTCAAAAATAAAAATAGTCATTATAATTGCTAACTTCCGTAAGAAGACGGCACTCTAAAAAGAAGAAGAAGGTTCTTATTTAGGAACTATACTGCTCACAGTTTTTGTTGATGATGCTAGTAGTTTCTTGACTGACTCTAAAGTCTTTGCATATCAATGATGAGGGTCAATAATGTCATAGGTCTAGGTGTGGATTTTCAGAAAAATTTTCTTCAATTTGCAAATAGATTTTACATGCACCAAAGCTATGAGACAGCTTGGTTTCATTAAAAGGCATATTAGAGATTTTTATAGGATGGCATCTATAAGAACTTTGTAGTGTCCTCTTGTTTCATTCCAACTTAAAAATTCAATTGTGATCTGATTTCTCTTTATGCAAGCACGTATCGAAAAAGTTAGAGAAAGTTCTAAAAAAATTTCTGATGTATCGTTCTTTTAAATTGCGTAGCTCATATTCTTATTCTAGATTAATGATTTTTTTAAATCTGGATTCTCTTTCTACCAAATACCTTACTTTGACTTAATCTTTTTCGTTAATCTTATTAATAGAATAATTCAATTTTGCGTCAGAATTCAGTTTTCCATGTCCCTCATCGCAGAAGTAATTAAGGTCAAATATAAGTATTATCTTACGTCTAAGGCATGCTAATTAGTTCCCTCATGAGATGTTTAACTTATGTATCAATAGCTTTAAGTACTATTTGAAACACTGAAATACTAAAATCCAAAATGATAATTTGTATAAGTACAGTCCATCCGCTGGACCACATGATATAAGAACTGACCGTTACCTTCGTCCTTCGTGTTCGATTTATTATTGTAAAAATTTAGTTATTAGTTAATGGCGAAACATGTATTATTTATTGTATTAACCAAATTGACGTTCAGTTATTTAAATAAAGCTAAAATCACGTCAACAAAGTGAAATGGAATATGCAATATGTTTTTAAGGGTTTTTATTTTTACAGTGTGCCTTGTAAACCATTAAATTCTTAGGCACAACAGGTGTTAAATTTGTTGGAGTATTTCTAATGAAGTATTTGGATTTATTTTCATCTGTTTAACAGCTAACATATTAAAATATAGACACGACCGGTTAAGCTGGAATACAATGTGATACTAACTAATATGCCAGAGTTAAAAACTCTAACCAATACGCGACCAGCGGATACGATGTAATACTGACTACGTGACTACTTTTAAATACAACTGCCTCGCCTATCATCGTGATTTATATTTTCGAGAGTGTCTCTTTTTAATTAACAAATATTCAATATCATTCTAATTTCAATTTTCCGATTTAAGGAAAGTACATATTTTCTATAAAAGGATTATTAAATAATAAATTAGATACCCCTCTAACCAAAAACTAAAGTCTTACAAAAAATATCTCAGCTGCTAATTAATTTTAACTATCGTAATTTAAACCAGCGTTTGGCAGAATTAAATTAAGATTTCACATTTTATTGTCGACAAAAGAATCTCAAGAAACCAAAGGTCAAATGTGTTCGATATCTGAGTCTGCGAAGGACTTTAACGGAAGAAATAAAATTAAATGGGGTAATGCAATTTTCTGGCTAAGGTCACCATTGTGCGACGAAATATTCTCTGTGAGAGCAGACTAATCTCCTTTAAAGTTACGATAATGGATATAATACTAAAAGGAATATATGGCCTCTTTTAATTTATTTTTTATCTATACAATCCTGCAACAACGGAAAGTAAAATTTTAGATAAACAAATTTGTTTCAATAGTTAATCAAGTTTAGGTTATTTGTTTTGTAGGTAAATATATTAAAATATCACTTTCTATAATACCTAAAACTACACTTACTTTATCAGATTGCCCATTACTTAAAAGTCTTTATCGATATCTCTAAACCCCTAAATGGACCTGCTACAGTCCAATAGTTTAATGAAGGTTCTCATAGTTTATACCGGGTGGTCCAATAAGCCGATCTCTTGGCTATATATCAGAAACTATTTATGTTATAACTTTAGGAGAAAAATATCCTTAGTAAAAGTGGCCAAGAGAAACCGCTGGAAATAACTTACAAGTTTCTGGGTTAACCGCTAGGGGGCGTAACCTGTGAAGAAAAATGTGAAACCCAGTTTTTTGTAAAATATGCCCAATTATACCAAGTGTTAAATAAGTAAACTATAAAGAGGCCTAAATTCCGCACAAAGTTGTTCAAGTACTTTGTATTTTTTTTTTCAAAGAATGTATTTTTAGAACCTTTTCCGTGATTTTCTGTTACTAGTTTAGTATTATATATGTCTACACTTCTGCTATAATTTAAGCAAAATAAAAACGTGTCATAATTAGATTTTATTTCAAAACCATTACGAGATTTCGGTAAATTGCTCAATACGCGTTAGTTGCTACCCATTAAACCCTACTTATTGAAAATAAAGGCAATAGGAACATATTACGCACATTTTATCCATATACTTCCATAATACCCTACAATAAAGGCATTAGGCCCTTTTTCGCGACATTTAACCTTCCTTAAGGGCTGTTTTCAATACGATACATATTCATTTTGTTTCCATTATGCAGAAAGGTAGGAAAGAGAAACAATCAAACACAAAGTGTCTAAAATTGCGACCTTTTGTCCCAGATTCGGAGTTTGCCATTAGCAATCTACAGAGATTTTAATAAAACAAAGGGTTTAAGGGCCTCTAAATTTTGAATCTTACGTGTTTTAGAACGAAAAGTGGTAGGAGCTATATTTAGAATAGTGACAAGCGTCATGAAGGGTGTGACATGGGTGCAAATAAAAGCAGCTGTGTAATTTTTAAAATTTATCTTACATCTTATTGGCCCAAAAAAACAATTTAATTAATTCTAAATATATTCTTATAAAGAATATTTATATATATATATATATATATATATATATATATATATATTAATAATATTTATTTCGTAAAAAGATACTACAATTAACTGTTAGATAAATAAATAAAAAAAATTAATAACAATTTTACGATGACTGTTAACTGAAGAAATTTTTAATAGATTTTTAGAGCTATTTCAACGTTGTAATTAATTTATTGATTTCTAATTTCTATTTTAATTACACTATTAAAAATTTTTTGGCGTATCTTTTTAGACCTCAAAGTTGAGATTCTCAGCAAAATTAAGCTTGTTCGTCTAGTTTTTAGATATCGAATCTCTGAATGCTGAATAAATTCAATGATTAATTTTTTACAAAAATATGTTAAAATATTTACATACCATATACACACAACCAAACTTGAAATATGGAATCACCATGTATTTCAAACCAATATTTATTTCTTTTGAAAAAATTTTTTATTCTTACGAAGAATATAGGTTTTTATTGAAAATAAACACGCCAATAAAATAATCAGATAACATGGCTCGGAACGTTATAGATTATTTGTTTTAGTTGTAAATTAAACGAACATAAATGAAATAACCAACAGTTTCTCACCCGCAACTACAAAAACCGCTTTTAGAAGTACAGGTGTAAGTGTTTCAGTTGAAACAATAAGAAGAAGACTTTGTACCAAAGGACTATACAGCAGAAGACAGCTTTGGGTTCCCGAGTTAACCAGGCAGCACAAGATTGATCGCCTAAATTGGTGTCTGAAGGAGTCTGTCGATCTGGATAAATCAGCCTATATTCTCTTCTTGCCGCTTGCTTGTTTTTATTATTTTTTACATAAATTTAGAATATATCTACTTTTTCATCAGCAGTATAACCCATTTCGGTATGAGAACTGACAGTTTATAATAAATTAATAATTGTTTCATTTTGAAATGACATTTGCATAGCCACCCTTTCTTTTTCTTTAAGTTCCATCTTCTATCGAAGGTTGGAAATCATGATGGCTATGCGGATTCTGTTGACTGCCGCTCTAAATTAAAACCCTTTATTTGAAAAAATAAAAAAACGTACTTGAACAACTTTTGTGCAGAATTTAGGCCTCTTAGTAGTTTACTTATTTAACACTTGGTATAATTGGGCAAATTTCCCAAAAAACTGGTTTTCAAAGTTTTCTTCACAGGTTACGCCCCCTAGCGGTTAACCCAGAAACTTGAAAGTTATTTCCAGCGATTTCTCTTGGCCAGTTTTACTAAGAAATTTTTTCTCTTAAAGTTATAACATAAATAGTTTCTGATATATAGCCGAGAGATCGGCTTATTGGACCACCCGGTACACTTCGGACCATCCATTTAAGAGCTAATTAGGCGTTTTCATACTTTTGGTCCACTCTGTATATCTGACGACCAATTAATTTACGAGAATGTTTACTTATTAGCTAGCATCTTCATTGAGTCAGGGCAATTATTATCAGAATTCAAGAGCATTCGTATACTAAAAACTAAATATTTTATGTATACGCACAACTTTTTGTAATTAAGAAGTGAAAGTTAAGTAGATACCCTTTAATCAAAAAATCCCTGAACATTTTAAGTTTTTGTTATTCATAAATTTGCTTAAATTAGGCATAAAGTTTTCTTGACGCGGCCGAAGTTTTGGATATAATTAAGAAAATCTTCTGATATTTAATCAACTCTTGCGTTCTATGGAGCTAAAAACTATGCGACAACGAAAAAAAAAGTGCCCGAAAAGCCGAACAACGGAACGTCTGCAAGAGTAATTTGTTTCAGTATTTTTTATAAATGTCTCGCTTCGTATACTTCGTCTCCCACTATAGCCAAAAGCAGCAGTTGTATACTTAAAAAGCTTCTGAATATGTATGGTTAAAGTTCAGTTGAACGACCAAATGATGTAGAAGTTTTAATTTTGTAAATGTAGATGTCTTTTGTTAAATTAAAATATATTTTTTTATTCATTAACTTAATATTATTTTCAGCGACATATACATGTATATAATATTTACTGCTATTTCCATTAATCTCTTTCAAAGTGTCTTATTGATTGAATTTTGAGTATAAACATTTAAAAATTAACTTCTGGATCTGCACCGTGTCTTTTTTTGGATGATCAGTTTGTGAGTCCATCTCAACGTTTCGATATCCTTGTATGTAGCTTCTCCATCAGTAGAGGTCAGGGTAAATCAATAACTCAGTGTTCATAATTGCACATTCTAAGCAAGATTGTCTAGCGCGAAGCTCGCTAGAGTTTCTGATGGCCAGCACATTCTCCATAAATGTCTCCATAAATGTCTTCCCATATCACTCCCATGAGTTTTAAATATAGACTACAAGAAAGTAAACAAATGGTAAAGTTTAAATCTCGCAAAGAGAATTAGTAACTATTCGAGCTGTTTGGAGCGGTGCATTATCAAACACAAATATTCCGTCGTCTTAAAGAATAACCATAAATGGTAAAACATAGACAATAATAGAAAATATACTCGGTTCAAAATAAATTAGAGCAGTTTTGAACTAAAAGCACTTTACAAATAAAATATAAAAACTTTTTAGAGATGTCATTTCTTGCCACATTTATAAAGTAAATTAATACAAAAATATAAAACACACTGATTTAAAAAATGAGGTTGTGGGGTTTTAGGTTCAATATCGTGTATTACTTTTACTATTCGTATGATGCTACTATCAATTAAAAAAATAGTATGAATAACTTTTACTTTACAGCGTTACTTTATTTAACTTTTACGTTGGTTGCTACGCTTAGCACATCACTTTACCGGGTGGTCAATAGTCAAACGGGCTATATGAAACTCAATAGAAAAAATTATATGAAACAAAAGCTGCAGGATCACTGCGTTCATAACATAGTTAATCAAACTTACGTTTTTACAAATATCGTAGAAGCTATTCGAGAGGCTCAAGTACATTTTACTTGAGCCTCTCGAATAGCTGCCCTAAAAGACGCAAAGACCAAAAAATAACCATTGAAACAAAGCAACTAATGGAAACTAGATGGGAAATCAAAGGAAACGAAAGCATTGACGAAGAAAAACTACGAAAATTAAATAAAGTAGTATCAAAAGCTATAAAGAAACATTTAGGAAAATTTAAGAATGAAAAAGTATATGGTCTTCAGTAAGAACATGATACAACCAACACATATTGGTATAAACGGTATTCAAATTGAAAAAGTATTAAGTTACAAATACTTGGGTACTTCAATAAACGAAACTGGAGACCAAAACAATGAAATAAAAAGACGTATCGAAATTGCCAGGACCACTTTCATAAAGATGAGGAAATTCTTCTGCAACAGAGATATAGGCATCCCTCTCCGATTAAGAATGCTAAGGGGTTACGTATTTAACACGCTATTATACGGTGTAGAGGCCTGGACTCTCAAGCAGAACAATATAAAAAATATTGAAAATTTCGAGATGTGGTGCTACCGTCGAATGCTGAAGATAAGTTGGGTTGAAAGAGTTACAAATTTTGAAATAATGCGAAGGATAGGAAAAGACCCAGAAATTTTGTCAACGATCAAACGAAGAAAACTCGAATATTTGGGTCACCTGATGAGGGGACATAAATACGCATTACTTCAAAATATAATGCAAGGAAAAATAGAAGGAAAACGGAATCCAGGCCGTAGAAGAATGTCATGGTTGCGCAATTTGAGAGAGTGGTTTGGCTGTACCACTATTGAACTCTTTAGGTCAGCTGTAAACAAGGTCAAGATAGCCTTGATGATTTCCAATCTCCGATAGGAGTGACACAAGAAGAAGAAGAAGAAGAATGAAAAGGTCGATCAAACCATAGAAGAGAATAAATGTCCTGAGAAGACGGCTAAACAATTGAGTCCCGTCATAGTCGAGGATTGTCAGGAAAAGGAATTCGCTGAAGATGCTGATGTGATCGGGACGTCATGTGGAAGAGTATTAACTACTGTATTTTTAGTAGTATTTGGCACTGTTGTTGTTAAGTTTTGATTTGGATTTTTACAGGATGGACAATTTGCTACAAAATGGTCAGATTGTTTACAATAGTAACACATCTGTTTTTCTAAAGATAAGAAAATAAGATAAGATGTTTGATCGTGGTTTATGATAATTGAGGGAGGAATTAATGGAACTAATGTAGCTTCCAAAGGAGAGATAAATGTATGTCTTCGAAAGCTCAGTATATGTCTATATTCTGGGTTTGTTATACCTATTCGTAAAAAATTAAGTTAATAAATTGAGGCCTAACTTTTTAAGTTCAAGTTCTATGAAAGTGTGAAGAATACAAGGGCAAAGATTAGAGATCAGTAATCTTTCATTTGGTGTAATTAACCGTCGAGTATAAATTATTTGTTGATCGATAATTATTCTTTCGCTGTCAGCATTCATGATAGTTTTTATTAATTCTTCACTAGCTAGGTAAACACAAATACGGTGATTTAAAATTCGTGATGAAAATATAATATATCTTGGTTCTATAATTTTTCCCAGTGCAAGTAGATATTCCTCAAGTTTGGTGTTTTCCAGAGCATTGTATAAAATAGCTTGTTTCTTGGATGGGAATTTTGGAGTGGAATTGATTAACGCTGCAAAATATGAAGAAGTTTTATATGAAGTCAATAACGTTTGGGGCCTCGACGCCCCTGGACTATTAACATAATTCATTTCGTTTAATGACATCAGGTAATGTAAATCATATGAACTTGTTTTGAAGTAAGTATCTAATTAGATTAAAATTACGTACATATTTTCTCCAATAAGTTCACTAATTGTTAAGTATCGAACAGGATTTTGATTTTATTAGTATTCACTATTTACACGTTCAGAACTGAAGAAATAATCGTTTAAATATTCAAATTTTTAAGAGAAACTTTGAAATGCGTCTAAACACTGACAGTTTTTTGACGTTCCTACAGATTTATTGGTATAAAGTAAAATCATTTCTAACCGCATTGTTGTAACAATTTTCGAACTTTTTAAAAGTTGCAGATTCTTTGAAGTCCATTTACTCATTATTATGAGTACTGCAGATGCTGTGGTTTTCCTTAGGAGGGCAATATTAACATTTGTTTTGAATACAGATATTAGTCCCTTTACAAATAGTTTCTCATGAATTTTGATGTAAAATAATTAAGGAAGCAGGAATTCAACAGTTTAAAAAATTAGTAAAAAATAAAGTAGGTAGTTTCAATTTTACTGCTGTGGGATATTCTCATTGCCTATACATTAATTCCAAAACATCCAACATACTAACTTACATTACTATAAAAGTAGCAGTTACTAAAACATGTAGGTCTTGATCAAAGAAACATTTTTATTACAAAAAGGACCTAGCAAATGGTAATTTTTATAATGTATATGTATAATAGCTTTTTATGTTGTTATATATTTGAATCTCGTTATAAAAGTATCGCTTTAGTTTCCAAAGGAACATCAATTATGGCAGGATTTTGGTGAGTAAACGTCCCGCATCAAGCAAGCGACAGCAGCAATTCCTTTAGAGTGCAGAAACTTAGCGAAAACATCGTAGGACGTAAGTAAACTGCTGGCGAGTGTCGGTTTTCGTCGACTCGGCATTTCTGGGAAGTTATTTAATTTTACCAAAGTTTACGCTCCATTTATAGCCTCGGCACAACTTTTGATCCCGCCGCAAAAAATTAATTTATTGCTTGGGATTACTCCTTTCTACAAGGGTCACTGCCTTATATTTATTACATAGAAAATCCCTAAAAAATAAATGGCCAATATAGCAAAAAGTACTTGCTAACTGGTGTATCCGTTCTTCTAATTTATTTGTTTTAAAATAAACCATTAGAATTTAATAGAATTTTAAAATTAGTTGACAAACAATAATCAACATAATATTAATTTTAGGGGACGTATATATATATATATATATATATATATATATATATATATATATATATATATATATATATATATATATATATATATCATCGTTGTAAAGGTAAACCTCCCTATGTGACATTTTGTAGTTTTGAGATATTGACGATTTAAATTTATTTGGAGTTATTTTATTTTATAACAAACAGAAACATTTTAAGAATCTGAAATAATTCTTAGTAACTCGAACTATTGCTTTGAATGGTACATTTATGCAAATAAAAGATTATAAATATTACCTTCTGATCAGAAAAATTTTTTTTTCGCACTTAATGAGTTTTACCCCTGATGTTTCTAGAGTTTTTATCAATATAATGAGGAATGTAATAATAGGAAAAAGTACTAAAATTTTATTATTAAGAGAAATATAACACCAAAAAAATATAAAAAATGAACATAAAATATTGTAATCATATTCAAAGTTTAGTCACTCTCACTTTCTTCAGATCCTTGTTCATGCAGAGTCGGCTCTGGAGCTCTTTCTTCCCGAAGAGAAGTTACAGAAGGATATTTCGATACCACTCTGGTAATTCTTCAGGAATTATACCTGTGTCACATAGTTTCAAAAGATCTAGTTTCTTTAATTTGCTAATAAGGAGTCTACTTGTATAAGCTTGTTTCATAATAATAGATGTGCTATTATGTCTTCCCTTTCGTTTTACATAATTTTTTTTTTAAATCTGTTTGATGACTATATTTATAGAATATGACATCTGGGTTTTTCTTCTCGTACTTAAAACATTTTATTTTAAGCCAGTTGACTGTGTTACCATCTTCGTCTATATTTCTGTTCTTTATTATCTCCTTTGACAGATCATAAAGATAAAAAAATCGTTATATTTTAATTACATTACTTCATAAGAATCCTTTTTGGTAGTTCTTTGAGATCTTGCACTTTTGAATACTTCTTTCCAATCATTCATGAGAAATAGAGATCTGTTCATTTTAGCACTTTCAATGGCAGAATGCATTGAATCGCATTTCATAAATGAATGACCAGATTCAAGAAATTTTTGCTCGATAACCTCGAGAGTTGGATGATTTTCAACACAACGTAAAAGGGCTGCTGCTACGTGCTTATTGCGGTTTTGGCCACCACAGGTATCGGAAAACATAGTCACGTGCGTTATAGAGCTGTCAATACCCTCTAAATATTTAAGAAAAATGGTTCCTATTTCATTTGCGCCTCTCTGTCCGTTTATTTAATTTCAGCAGTTGCCCTATATTTAAAGTAGGTAGCTGAAGGACACTCTGTAAGTCATAAGTAATTGTCTGAAAAGATTCAACTTCTTTAGCTTTCCTTTTATCAGCATCTTTCTCTCTGTTACTTTCTTCTTTTCTTTTAATACGATCATCATAATTGTTTTTCAATAATTGCTCATCTTCGTTGGATTTGTATTTCTTACAAATCATGCACTGGTCCTTTTTAGGGGTAAAAAAGGATAGGTTGTATTGAATACAAAATTTTTTTCTGTAAATTGGACAACGAACAGGTGTGACAATGTCTACTAAGGTATGTCTTTCTTTAGAGAACTCCAAGTATAAGCTATACATTTTGAGGATGCTTAAAGTTGAATCTAAATATTGACGCTTACTACATTTCCTAACATAATGAGGAAGCATTCGAGGAAAACTCTCAATATGTTCTTTAACAAGTTTAATATTTTCTTGACCTGTTGCGTTGCCGGAAGTTTTGTGCCCTCTCTGGTCGTTTCCACCAAAAAATGTTCCAGTTGGAGCAATATGCGTTAAAGCAGTATTGATTGGCCCGTTTGATATATACAACGTTCTTTAAAAAAATTTTGCACAAACTAAAAAACTGTTGCCTGATTTTTCGAAATAATATTGTTACGATAATAACTGCCTTTTACTTGAGTTTTCCAGACGTCGTTTTGGTATTTCTGATTTAACACATTGATTTAACATCATAATCAACAGGGTGTGGTTTATTCCGCTTGTATTTTTGTAGGCTCACCTCAATAGAAGTAGATGTTTTGTTGAAACAGTCATCATCAATGTTATATGTTGATGATATGTACTGTGGAGAATTAGATGTCTGGAAAATATTTAAGTCGTTACCATTAGTGAAAGTTGAAGGTGGCTGTTCATCTAACCCCTCATTAATTGCTTCAGAATTTGCTTCTGGTATCTGCAAAAGAAATCGAAAGATAAAATTTCATCGAATAGTATTAACACTTTACAATCAATTAATCATATTCATAGGCGCCCATGCCTATGGGCAGGGGGGAGTACCCCCTTGCTTTTCGGGTGCTCTAAACTAATATTGTGATCCAACCTATACAACACATGCAACATCTCCACATCTGACCCCCCTAAAAATTTTTAATGGGCGCCCATGATCATATCATAGAAATTTTAAACCTACATAAAACACAATTTAGTAGATTTCAAAAAGCTTCATCGATTTCTTTTAATTTGCCTTGTACCTACCTATAAACTTAAGTACCAAATTTCTGTTAAAATGTTTTTATTATTAATTTGTTGAAATAGGTTCTTAAAAATTAACGAATTTTCTAGAATGTAATAAATTTTAATTCTTATAGTTGTAAGTATTAAAATATTCACTTTGTTTACATATAATAATTAATTATTTTAATAAATTTACAGTTTTCTCCTGAAGAAGTCACAAAATCGTGACGAAATATTGAGACTGAACAAATAGAGTTTTATTTCCTGACCGATTGCTGATACTATAAATCAATATTTAAAACAGTACGGTCGAAAAATAATTTGAAAATATATATATATATATATATATATATATATATATATATATATATATATATATATATATATATATAATATATTGTATCGTTTTAAAGGTCACATGTTTGTTCTATTCTTCTTTTGTTTTTTTCAATTTCATCTGATTTTATTTACACGTATTTTATGATACGCGATATTTAACCTAATGCACCTCCAAAACCTCATTTTTTAAATCAGTATGTTTTATATTTTTATATTAATTTACTTTATAAATGTGACAAGAAAATGCCATCTCTAAAAAGTTTTTATATTTTTTTTATTAAGTGCTTTTAGTTCAAAACTGCTCTAATTTATTTTGAACCGAGTATGTTTTCTATTATTGTCTTTGTTCTTTATTACACAATTTAAATTTATAATATATTTTTGTTAATTATTAAAATAAAACTAAAAAATGAGAGCGGAAGTGAAGATATCATAATACGAATGATATTTGTTTAATCTCCTCTTAACAAAGCCTTTAAAATTCAACAAGTAGATATATCCTTAATTCTAAATTGAAAATCATTGACCCATATCTTGTGAACATCATAACAAACACTCTCAAAACTCGTGAATCTTGGAAATTTCCATTATAAACCTCTAACAGAACCTATTGAAATTCTGATTTCGATGTACTCCGATCAGGATTTCTTAATTAAGTAAATACTGCATAATTAAGATTTCAATATAAGTCGACCTAAGCATCTGGTTAAGTGGGAGATCTCGAATTTTCATAAAACTCGTTGTTCGAGAAGTTTTACGATGCACCAGCAAAATTTTAAAACCATTTTCTAGATTGGTTATATGTTAGCACTTAGTTTAAATTAACTACTTAAAAACTTTTGTATATATTACAGCATTGTTCCATAGTAAAAGACAAAATGTTTATAAAGGTATAACAAGAGTACGTATAAAGCTATAACAAAATTATCGTCAGACTACTGAGTGACTTGGGATATCTTTCTATCTGCAGAACTTGGTCAGGAATGACTTAGAATTTAGAACCCGAAATAAATGGTCGAGTTCTGACACTCATATCGTAACCAAATTATTTAATGTGTTTTTGTAGAGTCCTGTGTACAGTCTTTTTTGTGTTTTTTTTTCAATAGAAAATTTGTAATAGAAACAGCTTAAAACACATTTTCTGTAATTTTTTACCAAATGAGATCTCTCCTGGTAGCGATACTTTAAATACTTGTCCATAGCTCTGAAGATAGCTTTGTAAGCCGAAAGCGCTCAGCTAGGAGTTAAATGTTTACACATTTTGTTTATAAACAGTGTTTGTAAGAAAAATTTCAAAGCACGTATCTCAGAAAAAGAAGCATTTGCAGAATACGTTTATATAGCAAACTGTTATTTGTTAAATGTGTTATAATTTAGGTAAAACAAATAAATAAAAGAACTCACAATCGATTTATTCTACAATTTGCTATGCATCTTCAGGAGTTACAGGACGCGCTCTCTAGGAATTACAGGTTCTCTCGAGAGAACCTGTAACTCATAGAGATCGCGTCCCCAGGTCGGGAAATACCCGACCCGGTTTACCGGTGGGTAGGTGGGAAATAAAATACCTCCCGTGGACCAACAGGTAATTCACCGAATAATTGCCGGTATAAGCAATACCCCATTTGCTGACCAACGGCTTCGGCCGGACGAGTTGCTAAGTGGTAGAGCACTCTTTTGTCAGAAATCGGCCATAAAGGCAGAAGTATCAGTTGTTTGGTCAACGCAATAAGACAACGGGAAACCACTATATTAAAGATCCCTGTGGATATCTCTAGTACAATCATAATGGCTGTACAGCACAATACAAACTCGCTTACTGATCATGGATATTGGAGACTAAGATCCGGCAAGAGAGGTGATTCAAATGACCACAGGGCCCCCCGGGTCGTCAATATGCAAAATTGTCTGAAGAGAATATCCACTTGGAACGATAGGACTATGGCTAAATCAGGGAAAATCCATTGCGCAATCGAAGAAATAGAACGCATGAAAATATCATTAATGGGCAAAAGCGAAATGAGGTGGCGTGATTCAAGTTATTGTAACATAGAAGAATACGAAGTATACTATTCAGGATCAGAAAATGGTAAATGTCGGTTGGGGGAAATTTGACTTTCACACAATTTGTAGATTCTCTTGTGAATTATCTTTAGGAACAATTTTAGGAGATGACTCATGAGACTTATAATACGGTAATCTTCGCATTTTTTGGCTCCTGGTTTTTTGGAAGTGCAATAAACTCAGATTTCAGCCATTCTGTTGGTATTTCTCCAGAGTTGTATATGTTGTTGAATATCTTTGAGATTATTGCTATTGATTCGTTGTCCATTAGTTTGAGTAGTTCTGCTTGTATATTATCAGGGCTTGCCGCTTTGCCATCCTTCAACTGTGTTATTGCGGACTAAACTTCCTGCTGTAATATTCTTGGTCCTCTTCTTCTAGCTCAAAGGTGTTATCTCTTTGGTCTTCAAATAGTTTTTTTAGATATTCTTTCCAAGTTCTTATTTTACTCTGTTTGTCCAAGATGTTGTTTCCGTCAAAATCAGTTATATTTCCTTTCTGCTCGCCTTAGTCCCTCTGTGAGTCCTTTAACTTTCCTATGTACATTGTGACTATCGTACTTTCACTGCAGGGTCTCAAGTTGTTTGCATCTTTCCCTTGCTTCTTTTTCTTTCGCTTCTCTGATTTTCATTCTTATTAATATATTCATGGTTTTATATTTTGTCTGGATCATTTTTGGTTTCTCTTCTTTCGTCCATTAGTTTCAGGATCTCATCTGTTATCCATGATTTTTTCTTCATTAATCTATCTGTCTTTAAGTGTTTATCCTTTACATTTTGCACTATTTCTGTAATATGTTTGATCGTTTGTTCTTCGTTCGATTTATCTCTAATTGCAGTCACTTGCTCGTTTAACGTGGCTTGAACTCTCATCCTCGGATCAAGGTCTTTCATCATACGTAGGTCGTATGATTGTGCTTTCCTTTTCTGCAATGTTTTTAGTTTGTCTCGAAATACTCCCACCAGTGGTGAAATGTGTACTAATAAATATTGTAAAATATTGGAAATTGGTAGTTTCCTAACGAAAACAAAGTACGAATATCTTTGATATTCAATATTGCAACAACTTTATATATTGATAAACTTTGATTAGAAAGTAAATTTCGAAGTTCAAAATATGAATACATTTTATAATATCTAAATAATACGCAGTTGACATTCTACCTGTTTTGTTTTATTGTTAACCCCTGTAAGGTACATATCTGATTCCTTTGTCTCCTCCTCTAATTGAAATCCTCCCTTCCGAAAACAGAGCACGTTGTGATGTATGCGTTTTTAAATTATTCCTCGTCTAGTAGGGCATGGATACAGAGGTAATACAAAACTGAAATGAAATGTTTTGATGTTCAATTATTTGATGAGGTGTCGCTACGGGAAGGGTGATTGAAATGCACGATGACAACTGTCTACGTCTCTTCCAATATCACCTGTCTGTCAAGCGAAAATTGGAAAGTAGGGATTAGAAGAAATATGACATATTTGTAGTACACTTTTTTGTATTCCAAAATTAATATGTCTGTTGTGGCACAAGTTTTATATATAATATTTATGTTATATTCTGCTCTATATACATACAGGAGGTCACTCAAAAGAGTTCTGATATCTTTTAATATTCATTGGATTTTAAAAAAATAATAAAACAGGTCAATTTTTATTCCAAAGGAGTCATTTTTAAATAAAAAATACTCGCATTTCCAGTACCATGAACCCTTAGTTTTAAATACGGAATATTCCATATTTTGCACTTCATACACAGATATTAGGCTAGAGAATCGGGTATCTATGATTTTTATTTTCATATTAACTGTGTTCTTGTGAAAAAGTATTGATGTATTAAAAGTGTTACTCCTCTTAAAAACTAAACGTGACGCTTACGTTTTGTTAGTGGTTATGACAACTTTTTTCCGTAACGTCAATTACTGGAGACATTGACCATTACTAGAATAAAATTGACACTAGTCTGATACTAGAAATCAGGCATTATCTGATTTCTGAAACACATCTTACAAATAATACCTACATCAGTTTTAAAGGATATAAAGTAAGTACATCATACGTTGCATCCTGATAATATAACCAGAGGTGGTAGCTATCATAATAAAAGAATCTATCAGATATTATTAACCTTCCTGCTCTCCCGAAGTAAACGTTACATTCTATGTCTATGGGTACGGGTGGACCCAGTGGATAAAACTCATACCTGTTGTGAATTAAATTCCAATTTTTTTTTATTAAATCATAGAACCTTTTGTAGTCTCATGTTATGAATGTATAAAAACCTCAATACAAATAAACAAATAAACCTCTTACATGCTTTCCATCCGCAGTCTTTACACCTTCCACGTTTTGGACTTTCATTTGCATTTCCACTTGTTCCAGCTACTGCATGTATATTTATTTGGATTTTTTGTGGAACGTTTGTTTTCATTCGGGTAGTTCGGCATTTTTCTGTTAAATTGTATGCCAATTCTTTTATAAAAAGCCTTCTTTTATGTAGATTGTTCCTATTATATTAAGGATTTACGTGCATATATAACACATATGTTAATTACCGCCAAATCCAAAATATTATAAAATAAGCAAAGTGGTCACCTTCTAGTTCCTCTTTTGCAGGTATAAGCTCCTTTGGTTCTAATGTATTCTAAAATAATGTCTGGTTTCTTATGTTCTTGTAATGACACCTGGTCATCTAAATGCATCGAGGACAAAAGAATAACAGATTTACCCTTTTTAGGACTATATGAAACTAAAGTCATATTCTTCTGAAACCCAAAAATTGATGATAGGGCTTCTTTAGTCAGTCGCTAAATGGTAGTCAGTGCAAAAAAAATTATCCGTGGTTATGTTTCGCCTAGAATTCTGAACATCTTTTATAAGTCGTAAGACCACAGTTCTGCCCTGATGTACGTTATGGGGCTGATTTTCTGCTTTTCCTATATACACTTCTGCACAATACACATACGCAGTTTTGACATCAGATAAAAGCCATAATTTAATTCCATATTTCCCACGTGGTTTTGTTGGAATATACTGTCTGAAGTGACACTTACCTCTAAATGGTACAAGTTGTTCGTCGGCATTGAGGCTTTCATATGGAACAGACATTTTGGGAAGTTGTGCTACAAATAAATCAAAAAAACTTCTAATTGGAGCTAACTTGTTGTGCCTCCGTCAAATAGGTCTGTCCTCTTTATTATCAAATCGCAAAAAGCGGATGATGTTACAAAATCGCTTCAGAGACATAGTAGCTCTAAAAATGGGCCTATCATCATAATTGCTCCAAAGTTCCTGCAGGGATTCTCCGGCACCTTTATGAACACCAGCCAGAAGAAGTAAACCTTGAATAAATATTGAAAATTTCAAGTTAATTTTTTTATAACTGTAATGAAAGTATTTATCTATAAAAGCTTCTAACTCTTCCAGTGATATTTCTTTTACAGTTAACATTTTTTCCTTACATATGCGACCATGTTCTCTGTTAGTTTCCACTAAGAGTAAATTAAGCATTTTATCAATGAAATCGGATCGGATAGCCAAGCGGGCTGGGCGGCTGGCTTCTCCTTCGCTTCACTGCGAGAGATGTCAGTTCAATCCCCAGCTCGGTGTACAGAAAACAAAAAGGCTAACGCAGCAGTTTAAAATTCTAAATGAATCTGCGGCTTAGTCTAGAATATGCTGGTATCTGATCGGCCTATGGTGGAGCAGTACGGCAAGAGATAAGGGCTTGCGGCTTGGTGATACTCCTCTATAGATCCCTACCGGAAGGGCGTGTGCCACCTAAATACCGGCTATATATATATATATATATATATATATATATATATCAGTGAAAAACAATCTCATTGAAGATATAGGTTCATCGGTAATTCGTTGAGTGGCATATCTGGTGGGACCTGGCACAGGATTTAGTATATTGATGGATCTAAACAATATACAACGTAATTAGTAGAACCCACAAATTTAGTAAGAAAATATGTGTACTTAAGCCACCACTTACCTAATGAGGTGGTGGATATTTGTTCCAAACTGTCCCATCGCGAGCAGTATATTGTAAATCTTCTTGTTCTGGAATTTCTATTTTCACTTTCTTTTTTGTCATCATCACCTGAGTATCACGAGTTCCTTTTTTTAATATCCTTTATCCACTGCACTGCAAATATCTTTGAAGAGTTGTGTAACTTTATCTTTATCCAATTTTTAAACTGTCTTCCAATTTGTGTCTTCAAATATTAATAATAAATGGTTTTATACTGCTTTGAGATTATTACATAAATGTATTTTGTATAATGTGCAAAATCAAAATGAGAATAAAAGTTCTGACAACTGGATTCAAACTTTTAATACATGTTATAAATTGGTAAAACTAATATGATCAAATGGTTTACAATTACTTAAAATTTAAAAAAAATATTTGGTTACATAATAATGTCTGATTTATATCTGTGAATTACCTCATAATAATTTGTTTTGGTTACGCCCATGTGAACGTGTGGTGATGCGTGAGCGAATTTCGGAAGATAAAGAACGCTTCACGCTGTGCTTTTTTATATGAAAGTGGTCGTTAGATCAGCAAGAAGCTTATTTCTGTTAAAGGAAAAACGTAACGTCTTTCAGAAAAAAGTGAAATGATGTTTTTACCGAAACAATTTCAACTTATCGTGTTTGGCACTACAGGGAGTTTTGTAGACTAAAAGAGATTTTATCGTTTGTCTGTCACTTTGTTACAGTGCTATAACTGATATATAAATTCGTCTATAATAAAGAAAATGACATATCCCCTATTATACAGTAAGCGTAACGAAACTGCTATATGCGGAGGGGAATTAAAAATTTTAAGTTTTCAGGATAAACAGTTTACAGTGTTTGTTTTTTCAATAAACAAAATCGATTGTTAACTATTTTCTTCTCAGGTACTTAAAAACATAAAAACACAAAACACAAAAAATCTACGAATTCTATGACACATTGTAAATACCAATCAAGAACATCCCAAATAAGAAGCTGAACTTCTCACAAAAGTTGAACAGCGACTTACCACTCAAAAGTCAGCAAGACTACACAGAATGACGACCTAAATAATGTACTAGAAAAATTCGGCATAAATCAGAGAAAAGAAGACACTAATTAATTATTAATATAATAAATTATTCTATTAAATAATGCTTATCATGAAATAACAATCTGCGCTTTACGGATGATACGGACCTTCTTGTAAATAGTTAAGAAAATTGATCTTATACGATTGGTTGAAAATAAAAGTTAAATATTTGGTTTGCAGTTAAATATATCAAAGACAAGTCTATTTGCTTTTTGTACTTGATCTCTCACTTCTTTGTCCAGGTCTCCATAGCTAGACAGTGTAATTCCCAGGTATTTTATTTCCATAAATTGTTCAATACTGATGTCATCAATTTCTATTTTACATATGGTTGGTTCTTTGCTGACTACGATTGTTTTAGTTTTCTTAGATGCAATTGTCATATAAAATTATTTTGCTCTTATGTTAAATCTGTGGACCAGACTTTGCAGATTATCTTCATCTTGGGTTATCAAGATTGCGTCGTCTGCGTAACAGAGTATTTTTATTTCTTTGTTTCCCATTCTGTATCCTCTTCCTTTGTTAACGCTTTTGATGATTTTATCCACGATTAAATTAAAGAGCATAGAGTTCAATGAATCTCCTTGTTTTATTTCGCTGCCTATATAGTTTTTATAATAGGGGAACTTTTACTTCTACTTCTTTACTTCTTACTCTGTCAAGCGCTTTCTTTACGTCAATCAGACACAAAAATGCTGGTTTATTACACTCTAGTGATTTCTCAGTAATTTGCTTTATAACGAATGTTGCATCTGTACACGACCTTCCACTACGAAAACCCTGTTGTTTATCAGCTTAACTTATTCTCTGATTTATTAGCACTTGTAAAATTTTAGTTGTAAGTTTTAGCGTAATAATTAACAAGTTTATACCTCTGTAGTTTTTTGGCTGTTTCTGCTGCTGCTTTTCTGTTCTTCAGGTTTTCAAGTATTTTCCAAACTTGCTGTACTTCATATGTGGTAATTTCTGGTGTTTCCGATTCTAGCGTCGTTTGTCCTCCTCTGCATAGAGCTTTTTTAGGTAGTCAATCCACGTATCCTTTTCTATGTGTTTTTGTTCTATTATTTTCTTTACCTCAGTTCTTTTTTTTTAAATTCGTTGTAAGAAAGATAGCTACAACATGGAAGTATTCTGAAATTTCACGAATTCTAAAAATGAGGTTAATCAACTGCATAGTATTCATAATACTGTATAATGCATGCGAATCATCGACTCAAAGACAATCTGAAAGAAGAAAGAAACCACTGTCATATTCTGTTGGAGAAGAATGTTACAAATTCCGTTGACTGACCATAGGAATAATATTTCAATTTTTAAAGAATTAAAAATTAGTAAATGACTCTTCAGCAAACTATATCTCCATCAATTAAAATTCTATAGACATGTTAGGAGAACAGACATAAAAAACACGGAAAGGCTTATTAACCAAGGAAAGGTAGAAGGCCGAAGACAACGACGAAGATCTCGAGAAAGAACAAGATTTATCAGCCAAATTACAGGACCAGTAAAATTGCAAAAGATTAATGCATAAATTAAAAAAAAAATCTTTGGAAACAAACCATACACGACATCACGACTATCAATACCTTTGCGGAATCAAGACTGACGAGATAATCAAAGACAAAACAGAGTCATCAAAAAATGATCCACTGGTTAATGTTTGAAAATGCCTGCCAGATAAAAAAATTGTAATTAAGATAGGCCATGGATTATACTTTCCCTGTTATGGATTCTCCACAACTTCTACACAAAAAATTGAAAACAAATTTAAACACAACCCAACTTCTATCTACAAAATAGTTTCATTTGAATAAAACACAATTTGATAAAGTATATACACATTGTGTATATACTTTATCAAATTCTCTAATTATCTCGTAGGAAAATTTTCACACGTCTCTTCGAACTCAAGTTAGGACAATTTTTATTTTGGTAATTAAAACAATAGTGACATGAAAAACGTGTTCTGTGATAAGAAATGGTTGTCAAGATTGGCACATCTAGCTGACATTTTTGATAGACTCAAAACGCTGACCATGAGTCTTCAGAAACCCAAAAAAAGACATTCCTCACAGGCAATGACAAAACAAACTGCACGAAATGAATATGAACTACAGGAAAAAATTAACGATTTATCAGAAGGCAGTTTAATGAAAGATGTTTTAAAATAGAAATCATTAACACACTCCTAAATCGAGTGTAAATCTGATTATTCAATGCTCTTCCAGAAAGCTTTGCTGTTTTTGATACAATTTGATACCAAACTTTTGCATTTTTCATTGATAACATTGTCGTCCCAGTCATAGACTCGTGTGTTTGTGTAATTTTATTGCGCCTGACCACTAAAGGGATAAATAATTAAATTTTTTCTGATAGAATACATGTCAATTATACGTTTCTGAAATGTGTTTCTAAACAAAATAGAATGAGAAGGGCTTACTTTCAATTTATATCTGCCAGATCTTTTGGTGATGGTCGTATGTCTAAATTTTTAAATACCTTCGGGTGGATGCAATTGGTAAAACGTTGGGAACTCTGTATTAATTTATTATCTTCTAAACATTAAGCTACTTTACATTACATATAGGGTTTTTCACTATCACAATCAAATTAATTAACTAAATAAAACATATTAGTGCTTTATGCGTTACTAATGTAATTAAATAAAGGCAATTAAATTAATGACGTATGTTAAATCAGATTATGCCAATAGATTTATAGTTTTAATGGGCAATAGTAATTGAAAATTGTAGCAGATGAAATCATCAACCAAAATTAATGTTAAAAATGATGATTAATTCGATTACCAACGTTTTGTTACATTTACAGGGTGATGGTTTAGTGTGAGGAAGCTCAGTAGGTCTGTTAAAGTAAAAGATACAAAAAAAGTTATCTACAAACGTTGTAGATAATGTGGCCTAACTACACAAAGTCAAACAGAGGATATCTCATTACCCAGGGCATCCAAATTAACGGTTAGTACAAAAGCCTCCTCATTTGTTATGTTCTGCGATGGGGAGGGGTGGTTGGTTATAGCTTGGGGATCAGATAGGTACCGCTCCATTAAGGGGTGTGACCGGTTTGATCTTCGGACATGTGGGTCCCACTTATCCACTGGAATACACATGTCACTCGGAGCTGGGGTTTGTACAAATTGGTTGTGTGTTTTAAAATTCGTATGTTACGAACATCATCAACGAATTCACATTAGAACAGCACTCAACTGCCTAAATGTACATAAAACAACTACAATTCCAACCCATATTCATCACTGCCGCAGTCTCTATACCTCCTTTCCCTTCGTTTCCTAAAAGGGAACAAGCTATTGTCATGCACTCCATTTCGAATACTGTTTTATTTGAATATATTAAAGCATTTGGTGAAAAAGTTGTCCCAAAAACTTTTGCATCGCGCATTTTGAATATTTGAATCTGCATTTTTCTCACATCTACCGATATCGTTGATCAACTAATACAAAATACACCGTACGTCATAATTAATTCCAGCGTAGTCCCTATCCGCAGACATTTCTCCAGTCAAAAGAATCCCTATTTTTAATGTATGTCCTTCCATCCCGCATTTACTAATCCTTAGCAGTCCCTAAAAGATATTGGCTTACAGCTGGCAGTACCTATTACTTTTGTAGAATGCGGAACATCGGATGATCAATATGCACATATAAGTTTTTGTAGAGTAACATTTGTAATCCCCGACAAGCAGGACTTCCTTGCTAATTACTTATGAAAATACACCCTATAGAACTTCTTATCCACTAACAGACTAGGGTGTTTTCTTTGTAAGCTTACAAGTCTTACCGTGGAGTCCTACTCTAAAGTTCTCAGTGAATCAGATCACACACTGATTGCAGCTAATGCTTTTTCCTCTTAATCACTTTCAGCTCACTCCTTAACTTCATTAAAAGAACTTCATTAAAAGAACTTCTATCTTTAGGAACAGAGACACTCCCACCCTTCTCTCTTTATCCGCTATTGTTGCTCCATCAACTTCTTTTTCTCCTTAGACATTCTCGATGCAACCCAAACCAGCCAAGAAAAGGTCCAAATTTAATTTTCCATCGAAGTAGTCGATGAAACCTAATTGTATTTCCGCTGTAGAAATGGGTTACATAGATAATCCGGCTAATTGTACACTCAATTTTACTCAACATATTGCTTTTCTTAAAAACTCTTTTTTGAGTACAACATAGATAGTATTCAAAAGGACTTATCCCAGCTCTACACTGGTACAAAATAAAGATCATGAGAATCTTAAAAAGGTAAAACAACAGCCCACCTCCACTGACTTACAAAATTATATAAATGCCTCCTCCTCCGATAACCCCTCTGATGTCGAATCTAAGCATAGCTTACTTAATAAATAGAAATCCTTCTCTTTATCTCCCAATTTTTTTTTCTTCCCCCTGTACATTATTCTGTCTTATTTTTGTATTTAAGCTAATATAATGGAACTGCGATGGATTCTACTTTTGGTTGGAGATAATTCAACACCTAACAGCACAATCTAAACCAGACATTATATGCCTGCAAGATTCCAATTAAAAGAATTTCAAACTTACTTATTTAAAACACTTCGAGGGTACCACTATATTAGGAAAAATTGAATATGAACCAGTAGCAGCACTTCTATCTCTATTTTTTCCGACACTTTCTCATCACACTCTTTACTTTCTTCTAAATTTGAAGAAAGAAAAGAAGCCATAGCTATAACTTGCTGGTATCCCAATAAATTCACATTTATACGTTTTTTCCTAACTACGCTCTCAAGACGAAAGAACTGCTAAAGCTAATAGTTGAACTACCTAGCCCCTACATATTTGTTGGGGATTTCAATACTCATAATGTGTTATAGGATTCCAATCACACATATGGTAGAGGTAAAATTGTCGAAAATGTAATTAACTGCGCTAGCACATATTCTGTTAAATATGGGTTCTCATACTTACTTTAATATTTTTACTGGTTACAAAATTAGATCCTTCATTAACATGGCTTACATCTAATGATCTCTACGACAGCAATCACTTCTCAATCTTTATAACTAACTCAGATACATTAAATTCTCAAATATTGACAAAAAGTTTTTGGCGCTGAAAATTGGCGCTATTGTAATTGATCTAATTATTGTAATTGGTAAAACTGACCATTTCCTACCTAAACTCACTCCTTATAGACTAACACTGACTCACTCTAACACTGATATGGACGTCGCCCAATTCACACACTCCATTCGCCTTGCTGCTGAAGCACACATCGGGAAATCAGTCATTTCCGCTGAATGAAAAAGTATCCCATGGTGGAACTCTTCTTGCGGAGACGCTGTGCAGCAGCAAAAATCTGCTCTAAAAATTTACAGCAGAAACAAATGTGGATAGAATCTTATTGGACTAAAAAGATAAATGAAAATACTAGCCCAAGCCAAGTTAAAAAAAAAACATTTGAAAAAATACAGAGCAAAAAATAACCCTTAAATCTCCAATCTCTTTTTCAATTAAAAGGTTATTATTTACAATCAAGAGATAGCCAAGATTCTGGCTTAAAACTTTGAAAAAAAGATTCGCAACAAATCTGGACCTAACCCTATATACAATCCTCTTCCTTTACCCTTTCTTTATTCATCCACAGTTTCACAAGATACCAATTATTTGAACTCTCCTATAACCTCAAACTCGGCTGCTGTTTGATAACTCAAATCCTGTAAAAACACGGCTGCTGGCCCTGATGACGTTCCCTACATATTCCTAAAAAATTTGTCACCTCCATGTCTATATAAACTTCTAGAGATATATAAGAAAATATGGCTTTTCCTGAAATTCCTGAATAAATGGTGAACGTAGATAGTATTACCAATAAAAAAAATGAACTACCTGCCTCTGCCCCTGATTATTATGGGAATATATCTCTTACCTGTACCATGTCTAAAATACTTGAAAAAATTATCAAGAAACGATTTATCTGGTATCCTGACAAATTTAAAATTATTCCGAAAGAACAATTTGGCTTTCGACGGCACATATCCACTCGCGACAATCTGGTCCCTTTTTAAAATGTACCGCCTTGTCAGTAAACGAAAAGTATAAAGTAAAGGCTGCCGTCATTGACATAAAAGGAGCATTCTACACGATTAGTCGACAAACTATAATCACCAAGCTAAAACAACATATTATCAACGAAAATATATCATTTTATACAAAAATTTTTGTCTCAAAGGACCTGCAAAAATTTCTGTAGATGGTGTCTTCTCTTCAGTTTATACTTAAACCGATGGTATTCGTCAAAGTTCAGTATTAAGTCCTACCCTGTTTAACCTCGCCATAAGTGATCTTTGTTTTAATTTACCTTTTAGTACCAGATATGTAGCTTTTGCAGATGATTTAATATTATACTGTCACGATCGTTCAGCATCCATTAGTTGTAAAAATTTTGCAAGCTGTAATAAACATAATAAACAACAAAACTCACTTTCTGTGACGAAATTTATCCCTACTAAAATTCAAAATTATTAAATTTAGCAGACGGCCTCCAATGCTTCCTACACCGATAGTTATAAATGATTCACCTCTTACCGTAGTTAATCATTGTAAAATTTGACATTTGACTCTCGTCACCCTTTCGAGCAGCACATTTTTAGGTTAAAAAGTTCCTGCCACAAAAGATTAAATATTCTTAAAACATTATCTCATTATTACTTAGGTACAGATGAATAGTCGCTTCTTAAAGTATAGAAAGTACTTATTCGCTCTAAATTAGATTATGGCATAGATATGTCCGCTTTCAAGAGAGATTTGGAATCCTTAAACTCTATCCATAACATAGCCCTTCGACACTATCTAGGCGCATTTCATTCCAGTCCATCTGAGAGCCTCTCTGTGATGCCGATGACCCTCCCTCTGGATTATATGGCTTAATACCTTCTCCTGTCTTATGCTGCATCTGTCTTTTGTAACCCTCTTAATCCTGTCTACCGTTTATTCATAACAACCTATGCCTCACACTCGTAAATAATTTTAAATTATAATGAATATCTTTAAAATTATTTTAAAAATTACAAAAGTTACTATTCTTAGGGAATGATTTAAAGGGGTTGAATCTGTCTGTTTAATAATAAATTTTCGTTAAGAATGTGAAGAGATGCGTAAATAATACATTCAAACATTATTTTAACCAATTACATACTAAAATCTAAGATTTTAATATTTTTTGCAATAAAGGGTAGTTTTTACCCCTAAAAAATAAAAAGCACACCTCCACACATAGCAGAGTTTGAAGTAGAGAATAAGCAGAACTTAAGCTCAGAGACCAATTATTGTATGTTAGTTTAGTAATCAAATACCGATACAGAACTGGTAACCCAGTACCTTCTACTAGATTACTTATACAGTTAAGATATCAACAAAAATAACCAAACATACAAAAAAGAAAGAAATAACACCAGCTTTTGAAACAAACAACAACTTAGACAAATATATTAAAAACAACAAGAGCCAAAATAAAACGCACTTACACAGTGGTGTATACAAACTTAAATGTGGCGACTGCCCAAAAACTTACATCAGACTGGTAGAACTTTTAACGAACGTATCGCACAACATAAAAGGGCTTTCAATAATAGAAAAACAGATTCTACATACGCACTTCACCTTTTAGATCATAATCATTCGTTTAATGACGAATTTCAAATTCTTCACATACAAAATAAAGGCCTTATACTATCTTTATTAGAATCTATGGAAATTAACAAATTAAAAAATACAGACATAATTTTAAATGAACAACTTAAGAAAAACAGTTCTCCCCTCCTCAACCTATTCAGTTAAAGACCCTCACTTAGGAGAGACACTCTGCCGAAACATCTGTTTTGGCGACAAAGTTTTCAGTGTTTTATTGTTATAGAAATTAGCTTTATTCAAATAAAATTAATAAACAATTAACTAACGGAAACCATGTTGAGTCTGGCTGAATGACTAAAAGTTTATTCCAAAAAAAAAAACTAACGGAAAATTGAAAAAAAAAACGACAGTAATTTTAACCTATCTTGTTTAGATAAAGGGTTCAAAATTACTTCTCAAAATATTAATGCATGCTTGAAAACAGTTATTGAAAGAGTTGCTTAGAATACGAAGCATTTGTAAAGAAAAATTATAAAATGCAATTCGGATTCTATCTTTCATATTCTCTTTGTTGTTGTAAGTGTTTTATATACTTTATTAACATCAAAGGCAATCAGGAGAGGTTTAAAGAAAATTTAAAACCGATAATATTAAACGTACTATAGAAGAAATTGACAGCCTAAAAGTTCTATGTAGAAAGCTAACGAATGGGAAATGCGAAATTCATAAATTAAGAAACAAGCAAAATGAAATAATATCACGTAGAGACTAGTTAATACAGGTCGTCGAAGAGTCTTACGAGGAATTATATGGAAGTGGACGAGAAGATCAAACAGGATTATAAACAGCCATTTCAAAGAAGATCATGAATCAAGGTTCCGAACTAATGCTAGAAATAAGGTAGATGAGATTCGACAAGCGTTAAGAAAAATGAAAAATAACAAAGCCCCAGGAGAAGATGGAATTGTAATAGAAGCTATCGTAAATGGAGAAGATAGGCTATTAAATCAATTAAGGAAACTATTTAATCTGTGTTTGCAGCAAAGAGAGGTGCCCAAAGAATGGAACAATGCTATAACTATCCTTTTGCATAAAAAAGAAGATAGAACGGACCTAGAACATTATAGATCTATTAGTCTGTTGAACGACATATACAAGCTTTTCACTAGGTTAATGACATCAAGACTGGAGAAAAAATTAGATTCCAATATTTGAGAGAGCAGGCAGGATTTCGATCAAATTATGGTACCAATGATCACCTCCATACAGTAAAGATGATCATTGAAAAATATATAGAACACAACAAACCTCTCGTCCTCACTTTCATAGACTTTCATAAAGCATTCGATACGATAGAAATGACAGCCTTATAGAAGCAATGAATGACAGCAGGATTGACCATAGGTATAGTGAACTTATTTATAATATTTACAAAAATGCCACTATAAGGCAATAAGATACATTGTCACCGAAATTATTCATAACGGCATTAGAGGATGCCTTTAAGATGGTCAATTGGGACCACAGAGGAGTAACAATAAAGGCGAAAAACTTAACTATCTTCGTGTCGCAAATGACGTTGTCCTTATCACAGATAATTTAGGAGAAGCCACAGATAGGTTAAATGAATTGGACTTTGTATGTTCGAAGGTGGGCCTTAGAATGAACTTGGCCAAAGCTAAGGTTATGACAAATATGATCCCCAATAACCGTTTAACTGTTCAAAAGAGACTGGTAGAACTGGTGGAGAAATATACGTATTTGGGTCATGAAATAAGAATCAGCAGGGATAACCAAACATGCGAAATCCAAAGATGAATTACTTTAGAGTGGGCAGCCTTTGGAAAACTGTGAGACACAAAACAGGGCCAACATACCAATTAGCCTCAAAAAAAGTATTTGACCAATGCGTATTACCTATGCGTCATGACCTATGGGGCGGAAACTATGACTCTAACCAACACTATGGCTTCGAAATTGAGAGTGGCACAGAGACGAATGGAAAAGTCTATGCTGCGAGTGACGTTGCGGGAGCGAATAAGAAACGAAGATCTGCGAAGAAGGACGAGTATTGCTGATGTTGTGGAATGCATAGCGGAACTAAAATGGAATTGGGCAGACCATTTAGCGAGAATGCATGACTCACGATGGACGTGCAAAATTACACATTGGAGGCCAAGAGCAGACAAACGTAGTAGAGGAAGACCACCTATACGTTGGACTGACGACATCAGGCGCATCACCAAAAATTGACAACAAAGAGCACCAAATTGCAAAGAATGGAGTAGTTTAAGGGAGGCCTATGTCCAGCAGTGGATGTGACAAATGAAGGCTAGATGATGATGATGATTCTTAACATAATCCTGCGTTCCATCTCTTCCGATCCATCTTTCACCAAAGTCTTATTAAGTTTACCACGTCTATTTTGTTATAAGTACCGATGTGTAACAACTACATTTGTTCACGTGTATTAAGTGAAACCATTTCTATCTTAAGATATGGAATTAAATTTTATATATTGGGATTTCGGTAAAATTATATCTACTTAATCCCATTTGTCTAAAGTAAAACTTAAAATACATAAAGTAACTCATCACCTACTTTTTTCTTTGTATAAAGGCTGTTTAATTTATTAGACGTACCTCAACACCAACATAGAGCAGCTAGCCATGTAAATTACATAGAAAGTTAGTTTAATGTCGTATTTGAAGTCAGCGCTCTATGAGAATGTCGCATGGCCCCGTACTCCCATTTAATTTAACTTGCTAATTCCGGTCCATTATAACTTTTAACTAAATCTCGCGGGTTTTTGTTCTGTTTGCAAAACACACATATGCAATTTAAATTTTCACTTAGCACCTTTGAAAAGCAGACGGTTGTTTATTTTAACTGGCCGAGAACGAATCCCGCATTGAGCTAATATTTATGATAAGGTCTTGGTAAACTTTTGCAATCAAATAAAATATATACGAGGCACTTAAAAGTAATATGACCTACGCTTCTCATTGGATTCTACATCAAGGGAGATTGTTTTTGTTTTCGTTCCAAGTAAAAATATGCAAACGAATAATACATACATACCTACGTATATCGTATATCGCTGGGTATTTGATATATGACGTTTTGTTTGTATATATCTCAGTTACAAATAATTTTTTTGACGTGACGTCTTAAATTAGGTTGTGGCTCGGAGTCACTCATGAAAAAGTGTAACGCCCGCTCACGTCTGTTACGATGAGTCACCGAACGAGAGAGAGGCCCGCCGGACCGGCGAATGCCTTGCGTCTCTCTCCCACTCAAACATGATCGGTCCGCTGCGCGCGCAGCACTAGAGAATTAGGCGCGTTGAATCGGTGCGTGCTTGTGTCTCTGTCTTTCTCGAGCGTTCTTGGCGTTGGAAAACCGAGAAAGCGTCATAATACAAGTTCACACGTGTGGTTAAAGTATCGTCAGCTGTGTCTGTAGTGAAAATGTGGAGTGCTTAGATTCGTCATTTACAACAACTACAACAATAAAGGTAAATAATTGTACACTAATATTTTATTATCGTAAACTATGATTGATTGATTAATTGTTAGATTGACACAAAAGTTGAGAAACTGAGTTTATAGGTTATGTCATACTATTGACAAATGTTGATAGTGTTAAGTAAATTATTAGTTTAAATCACTCTGCAATCAATCGTAATTCAGTCGATTGAGAAGAAACAGCGCGTTTCAACTGCAAACAACTATTGTGCAATTTAATAATATTCATATCAATAAATATTCTACCGAGAAAAAGACGTTGTCACGTAAAATCTTCGCCCGTAAAACCGACTTTACAGGCAACCGATTTTTTTTAATTTAAAAAATTTGGATCCTTACTCGTAGGCACGCCAACGATAAATATAAAATTCTTAATTGTATGTCAAAAAATGCAGTAACAACCTCATAAAACTCACTAAATTTAGTTTGTATACCTCAACCAGCTTCAGAGCAATAAATCAATCGCCAGTTTGTAAAAAAAAATTTACCACCCCATATCTCCACTACCTCCTCGACTCACGTCAAAAAAAACCACGAACTGGGCAGATTTTCAATAGAAGAAAACACCAATCTTATTCTGCGGATCAAATCTACACATCACATAGATACAGCAGCTCAATATTTCACCACATTTGTGCAAAAAGCAGCATGGCAATCTACACTACAAACTGAACGTAAACCAACACATCTTCCCCTGCACATTCGCCAACTCATTACTGAAAAACGTCTTGCGACAAGAACCTGGCAAAGATCTAGAAACAACATAGATCTACATATATTCAATAGACTACGTAGGCAACTTGGAGTAGCCATCAAACCCGAAACAACAAAACCTTCGAACATTACATTACAAGCCTGGCAGCAAATGACCAGACGTTATGGAAGGCGACTAAGAAGCTTAAGAAACCATACACAACTATCTCTCCAATCCGTAAACCAAATGGCGAATGAGGCTGTTCCAACAAAGAAAAAGCGGACGTCTTTGCTGAACATCTTACAAACATATTTCAAACAGAGCCAACAGAACATGATGAAGAAGTAGAAGAACTAATTAGCGCAGCGTGTAAAATGTTCCTCTTAATTTAAAGTTTTACTCCTATCGAAGTCAAAAAAGAAATAAACTCAACTCACGGAAAGCGCCAGTTTATGATTAAATCTTGGCACAAGTACTAAAACAACTCTCTCGTAAGACCATTACTTTGCTATTAGTTATATTTAACCGCATGGTGAGCTTATCATACTTTCCAAAAATATGGAAATTTGCTGAAATCATTATGATCCTTAAGCCAGAAAAAGAGCGTAATGAAGTAACATAATATCGACCCATCAGCCTACTTTTAACCGTAAGCGAAGTTTTTGAAAGATTGCTGTTATAAAGGATATACACAGATCATGAGTTCCTAACATTACTACCAAAACATTACTTTGGTTTTTGGGAAAATCACTCCACTACCCAACAAGTCCATTGAATGATAAATGAAGTATCAAAAATTCTTGAAGAAAGGAAATACTGCAACGCTATATATCTAGACATCTAACTTCTTATTTATGTGCCGTCTTCTACCGAAGGTTGGCGACCATCAAACGCTAGGTTTCTCTGTTTTGTGCCGCATGTATTATGTTCGCAGCTTCTGGTATTTGAAACCATTCTCTCAAGTTTCTCAGCCAGGATTTTTTCTTTCTGCCCAAACCTCTTCTACCTTCAATCTTGCCTTCCACGATAAGCTGTAGCAGACTGTACTTATCATTACGGAACACATGGCCCAGGTAAGGCGCTTTCCTCCTTTTAACAGTTTTTCTCTCCACCTCTTTATCCATTCGTCTTAATACCTCTGTGTTGGTCACTCTGTCTGTCCAAGGTATTCTCAGTATGCGTCGATACAGCCACATTTCTAGAGCCGCTTACTTCTTTATAGTTGCTGCTGTTAACGTCCACCCTTCAACTCTGTAAAGTAGCGTAGAGAGTACGTAGCATTTCGTGGCGCGCTTAGGTGGCGGTTGCTTAAGAGCTTTCTCATTTTGATGAATTTGGATCTTGCTATTTCAATTCGGATCTTAATCTCTACGTCTGGGTCCCACTTATCATTTACTGTATATCCCAGATATTTAAATCGGTGTACTCTTTGATATTCAGGTCGATATATTGAATGTTCTTTTTACTGATCACCATAAATTTAGTTTTCTTTCTATTGATCTTCAGTCCAAATTGGTTGCCAGTTGTATTTATTCTATTTAGCATCATCTGTAAATCTTCGATTTTATCGGCCAGTATAACAGTATACCTCAAAAAGCAGTGGCAAAAGAATACAGCCCTGTCTAACCCCTCTCAAAATGGTTACGTTTTCACTCACCACATGTCCATTCTTCATGTGGGCTGTTTGATTCCAATATATATTTTTTATAATCTGGATGTCCTTAGTGTCAAGTTCTGTAAGATATAATAGTTCTATGAGTTTGTCATGTTTGATAGTATGGAATGCTTTCTCATAGTCGATAAAACAGGGGTATATATCTTTCTGTTGATCCAGACATTTTTGAATCAAGACTTGTATTGCAAAGAGCGGCTCTCGAGTTCCAAAACCGCATCTAAACCGAACTGTGTTTTACTTATGCTGTGTCCTAATTTTGCTCGTATTCTGGAATGGATAATATGCAAGAATACTTTAAGGGTGTGACTCATTAAACTTATAAGGTGACATTCACTATACGTCTTAGAATTCGATTTATTGGGAAGAGGCACAAATGTAGATTTCAACCAGTCCGATGGAATTTGACCAGTATCGTATATCTTATTAAACAGTTCCAATACTACATTCAGGTTGTTCCCGTTAAAAACTTTTAAAAATTCGACTGGTATTTCATCGCATCCTGTTGCTTTCATCTAACATCTAACGCGTTTGACAAAGTCTGGTACAGAGGTCTGTACTGGCTGTTGCTTTACAAAGTAAAAATAGCACTATCCAGTAACTATTTCCTTCTACTTAAATCTTACATAACAAATAGATATTTCTCTGTAAAATTCAAAGAGCAACAATCCAATCTCTGTCCTCTCAACTCCGGAGTCCCGCAGGGTAGTGTTCTAGGGCCTCTGCTTCTCTCACTCTACACAGCCAATATACCGGAGACTAACAATAGTACAATCGCTTACTTTACTGACGACGTAGCAATACTAGCTGTAAAAGAAGATCCCATGCAAGCCTCACAAAACCTGCAACATCATCTGAACATACTCAGTGGTTGGTATACGAAATGGAGAACAAAAGTAAATAAAACAAAATCAACTTAAATAACATTTACTAACCGTCACAACATATGCTCACCTGTAAGCATGGAAATGTAAGAATACCAACAGTAACAGATGCTAGAGACCTTGGACTTCATATTGACTAACGTCTGCCTTGAAAGAAACATATTCAGACCAAAAGAAGACTTCTTCTTCTTCTTTGAGTGCCTCTCCTATCGGAGATTGGATATCATTAGGGCGATTCTAATTTTAATTACAAAAGAGGTCAACTCGACTTAAAATTTCGGCAAATGTATTAGCTTCTTGCACGTAAATCAAAACTAACATCCAAAACAAAATTCTTCTATACAAAGCCATACTCAAACCTATTTGGTTCTAAGGACTACATCTATGAGGCTGTGCAAAGCCAACATCGCTGAATATCATCCAAAAACTCCAGTCTAAAGTGCTAAGATCGATAGTGGATGCACCATGGTACATAAGTAATCAAACACTTCACTACGACTTAAAGATTCCTTTCATCAGAGAAGAAATCCATTGAGCCATGGAGTAACAAAATCAACGTACCATTCACCATGAGAATAAGGGAATTATTCAACAGTGGTCCAGCCACAAGAAGACTAGATAGAACCGGGCCCCAAGACCTACTTCAAAACTAAACCAAAATAGAATAAGGTGAGACATCATTGAATGTCTCTCTTTCACTCCCAAAACCTGTAACACATTTACTTAATACTCTGTAATGATGTAGAGAAATAAACATAATAATAAAAAAAACACCCTGTATCTTATAAGCGAAGCATTTACGGACATTATTTAATATAGCAAACTGTTACTACAGAGTGGAACAGCGAAATAGAATAAATTCGATAAGTAATAAATAAATGAGGGCGTTAAGAAATCGCCCAGACACTTCGATTAGTATTTTTTATTGCGCATTTCTTGGAATAAAAAAATTTAATACAGGGTGTGTCATGTAACAGTGGCTAGTACCAACTTTCTTATTTGAAATACAACACCTTACATATATGATTTAATTTTTAGAATTTTCAGAATATTCTAGATATACCTCATGTACCTCTATTTTTAACTATTTTGGAAATATTGAGTGTTAATTGCAGAACTTTGCTACTGATTTAGAGACTGGGACTGGAAGACTGGGAAATTCATGATGACTGGGACCGCCACCGGACTCTGCTCTTCAATGTAGAGGAGCAGAATGCTCTATGAAAAATTATGTCAAAATTTTAAAACACAAAAAAGTTATGAAATAAAATTTCCAATACCCCTCCTAAACAAGCCGGCTATGACTGCAATTACAAAAAACGTATTTACGCTAAAAAATTGAGTAAATTTCACTAAAAAATATACAGAATGACATCACTTAAAAGACGTCCGTTTTGAAGATATTTTAAGTAAACCGGTCAGAGCACTAACAGCTCTAGTCCCCTAGAAAGTTCCAGAATTTGTAGTTGTCTTTTGTGAATATTATTTGTAGATTTGTGGACACCCTATATAAAAAATACACTTAGACTTAAATTTAGTTGTCAGATTCATAACAAAAATCAAGCTAACTAAAATTAAATATTTTAATCGATTTTAGAAGAAATTACGTTAGGTTCTTCAGTTTTTCTGAATTTAAAATCGAAATTAAAATCACGTAAAATAATATATATTTGACATGACAGACATAAAACAATATTCTTATTTTATTTTCAATATTTTAAAGCTATTTCAACTTCGTTTGACCTTTTGACTTATATAAAAACTTTTAAAAACGTCCCGAGAAATTTTTGGTGAAAGATAACTATCAGAAATGCCTTCTGAAAATTTTGCCAATTTCAAAACGATCATAACTTGAAGTTTCTTCTGTCGAGAAAACCATTTGCTGTCACTTTACACAAACTGTTATTAAATTCCTCGAATACCTTAAATTAAAAGACTAAGAGGCTCTACTTCCGTTAGAAACTTTAATGATGACGCTCCATTTAAGTTCATAATATAAAAAGAAAAAAAATGCCAAGAAGAATTTGATGTGTACGCGTGAATAAACAAATAACATAGATTTAATTGGAGGAATTCCTTTAAAATGTTTAATTGCCTTTATGTTTTGTATTCTAGACACAGAGAATTTTATTTCAACTATATTTTTTTGTCAATTGTTTTTCGTTATATCGTTTGATGAAGTATTATTAAGAATTATGAGAAGGATAACAAGTTCGCTGATCCAAAAATTGAATAATGGAAGTCATCCAGGAATTAAATTTCTGTGTGACACAATGTTACATGCATGTTTATAATCTACTCTATACACGGAGTAATAAGTAAATAGTCTGTAAGTAAATTAACGTGAGTTAGGTACCGCCCAGTGACGGTTCTCTAAGTATTATTGCGGTAGGTCTTCTGGTCATACCCTCTTCAATCTTCTTTCGGCAAGTAGTTGGGTGAATAAGTTATTTATCAGTTCGTTGTTGTAATCAGTGGTGCGATTTTCGTAGTTTATTGAGTAATTCTTTATTGTGTCCTTAAGTAATGGGATGCCCAGATCATTATGAAGTGTTTGGTTAGATACATACCATGGAGCTTTACTTATCATACGGAGTATTTAGGATTGGAATGTTTGAAGTATCTTCGTATTTGAAGGTTTACTACAGCCCCATAGTTCTATTCCATATGCCCAAACTGGTATAATTATAGCTTTGTATAGAATCAGTTTATTTTTAAGAGATAAATAAATAGCCAGCCTTTTGTTAAATAGCCAGTTCATATTTTTTAGTTTAAGATCTAGTTGTTTTCGTTTAGTTTTAATGTGCGTTGTCCATGTAAGTTTTTTATCCAGGTGCAATCCCAAGTATTTGACAACTGGTTTTATAGGAATGGGAGTATTAGTAATACAAACTTGTGGACATGTGGATTTTCTTGTTGTAAAAGTATTTTGTACTGATTTGTTAGCATTAACACTGATCTTCCATTGCTTAAGCCAATTTTGTAATTGATCTAAATGATTTTGTACTTTTTGTGATGCTACATTAGGGTCGATATCCACTGCCAAGATTCCCGTGTCATCGGCAAATGTAGCTAAGAAGGTATCATTGCTGATTGGAACGTCTGCTGTAAATATCAGATACAGAAATGGGCCCAAAACGCTACCCTGAGATACGCCAGATTGTATGATGTGGTAATTTGAGTACCTGTCTTCAATTTTGACTTGGAAGTAACGGTCAGTAAGATATAATTTTAGTATAAAGTATAGTTGGTCTGTTAGGTGTAATTTCAATTTGTAGAGGAGACCTTCATGCCATACTCTATCAAATGCCTGTTGTATATCTAGAAACACTTCAGCGCAAAACTTTTTCTCTTCGAGAGTTGTTTTAATTATATTTACTATTCTGTGGCATTGTTGGATGGTTGAGTGTTCACGTCTAAATCCGAATTGGTGTTGTGGTATAATTTCGTTTATGGGAACAACTTGCTTGATTTTATGTAATAGCAGACTTTCTAATACTTTTGACATTATTGGGAGTAGGCTTATAGGGCGATATGAATTTGCTTGTGTTGCGGGCTTACCAGGATTCGGAATCATAATAACTTGAGCAAATTTTCATTGCATTGGAAAGTATCGAAGACGTAGTATGCTGTTGTATATTATTGTTAATAGCACCACTGCTTTTCTCGGTAGCTTCTGAAGTAATTCCCCTGTTATCAAAAAAGCCAGGAGCTTTCTTAGGATTAAGCATTTTTATTTGTTGTCGAACCTCTGTCGGAGTAAATGTTGTCAGAGGAAGAGATAGTTGACATGGAGTTTCGAGGTACATTCTTATATCATCATCTTCATCGTTATTAGTATCTGGTGCTGCGAATACAGTTGCAAGATGTTCTGCGAATACTGTTGTATTTTCTCCGTTTGTGCGGGCCCAGGTCATATCTGTTTTTCTTAAAGGTGAGTTTGTTATTGTCGGTCGTTTAAACTTTTTTGTAGCTTTCCATATAGAGTGGTCTTCATGTGAAAGGTTCGAAACATAAAACTGGAAAGAGTCGTTTTTATTTATATATAGACCTATTAAGTCTATGACTTATCCTGTTAAGGAACGTTTTATTTAGTGGATTTCTCGTTTATTGCCATATGCGTAGAGCTCTTCTTTTTTTATGGTTTTCTTGCACACTTCTTTGGCACTGTGATGCTGCTTCCTATCCTAATGTTTGTAAAACTGTTGTTAAATAGTCTACTTTCTCTACATCTTCGTTTTCTTTTATCCTAATATCTAGTCTAATTTTTGTATTTACAGAATTTTGGAAAACATCCCAGTTTGTTTCTTTAGTTATGAGTTTGGGTAGTGGTGTTCTCCATATTATGTGTGTACTTAAAATTATTATTATTGTACTGTGATCTGATGTTAAATCGAATTTTGACTCTATTGCACTATGGATGTCAGATATCCCTTTTGTTACAGCAAAATCTACCAAATCTGAAATTTTGTTGATATCCGTAGGCCAGTATGTGAGTTCTCCCGTAGATAAGTATCTTAAGTTATTTTGTTGGATGATATTCATTAATGCTCGGCCTTTAGGAGCGATTACTCTGAAACCCCATGTGGTGTGTTTGACATTCCAGTCTCCTGTTACTATGAATTTGGATCCAAGAGTTTGTATGAAATCATGATACTCTTCGCTTGAAATTGGATATCTAGGTGGGCTGTAGACTGATGATACACTGAGAAAGGTGTTTGCTTTGATTTTAATGATTGCTACTTGAATAATTTTTTTCCGTAATATAAGGTTGGACTGCATCGTGTTTAATTTTTGATTTAATAATAACGGCAGAACCTGCATGTGCTCCTCCGTCTGGATGGTTTGCATAATACACAGTATAGTAAGGTATCTTAGTAACCGTTCTTTGTGTGGCATGACTTTCAGATATTAATAAAATGTTCATATTATATATTTTTAAAAACAGTGATATCTCTAATATATGGTTTGAAATGCCATTAGTATTTCACGACGCAATTCGTAGTGATTTGAAAGATATTTTGTTATTTTGTTAATGACTGTAGTTAACATGGTTAAAATCATGCTACTTTGGTCTAAGAGTTAAGAGAACATATTTTTGAATTCATTTAGGAAATTTGATAGTTTATCTGCTAATTCACTGGTGTTATTTTTGTTATCTGCATTTATGTTTCCAATGGTAGCATCTCTATAACTGATTCTGTTGAAATTATGAGCATGATATTGGGTAGATATTTTTACATTGGAATTGTTGACAGGATTTTGAGTGCTGATTTGTTTTGATTTGTCATAGTATCTGACATTTAGTAGTTCACGATAAACAGAACATCCTCTGTAATTGGAAGGATGGTCTCCATTGCAGTTAGTGCAAGTTTCTTGCAGTCCTTTGGGTTGTGTGATACAGCGCATTTTACGAAATTATATGGTTTTTCAGAGTACGTTTTAGTGTGACCATATTTTTGACATCGTGTACATTGTGGTATATTTCTTTTAATTCTCGGTGGTTCAACCCTTATTTTACAATGTTGTATATACTGTGGTTCAAAAATTTCTTCGTTGTTCGTTTGAGGCTCGAGGTTCACAAAAAATAATGGTAATGGTTCACGGCTCAATCTGTGTCTGACATTTGTAACGTTCCTTACCTTATGACTCTTTTTCTGGATTTCCGCTTATATCTCATCTATCGGAAAAGAGTGATGTAGATCTTGAATAACTGCTCTGTATGCTCTGTCTTCCTTAGGTTGGTATGTATGGTGGACGATATTTTCCTAATCGTACGTGATGTATTAGTTTTCTGTAGGATTCAGGTGTCTTTGGTAAAATTTTTATTGTGTTGTTTATTAAGGCTTTAGTGAAGTAAGTTTCTACTTATATTGCTTGAGCTAAATTATCTATCATTTTACTATAGTCATTCACGCCATATATAAAAATTGGAGGGGGTTTTGAGATTGGTGGATTTTTATTCGTATCATTTACGGAGTTTTCCTGTGGAAGTGGCTGAAACCTATTTGAGAGTGCAATTGGAGCTTCTTCTTCTCTTGAATATTGACGTTTAAGCCTTATTCTTTTTGATCTTATTGTTTGCCATGAGTGTTTATTATTTTGAGAGTCTTAATGTTCTTCATCTGACGTCGAATCATATTCATTCTGTGTTTCTGGATTGTTTTTTGAGTTTAAGTTAGTTTGAGAACTTGATATAGAATGAGGAAAGTTGGTTTGCTGGGCAACTACTGGCTGTACCTGATATTGTTGTTGATAATTATCAAAAGGTATCATTTGGTTGACTGTTGGTTGATTTCAGCACAATGGTGGATCTTGAGTATTTATTTAACTTACTTGGTAATATGGATGTATTAGATTTGTAGGTTCATTCTGCATTACAGATGGAAATTGCACTGTAGGGTACTGAAAATCATTTGATCCTGGTCAGTTCCCTGTTGGAAATATTTTCTCTTCACTTCTCACTTTTATTTCACATTGACTGGATAAATAAAAATTTATTTAAAATCGTAAACTAATTTTCGAAACCAAACTGTCTTTTCCTTTTTAAAATTTATTTATTTCCAAACAAAAAGAGAAATCAAACGATTTCTACATAGCGAAACCGAATTCAAATTTTTACCACTGTGTTTATTAAAATTTGCGAAACAAACAGCTGGATAAATTACTCGGCAAGGGAATCTAAAATTGCATTCCACATGCCGTTCATCCTGGTCAAAATTCGTAGTGAATTCAGTTTCTGGTACTCCAAACGAAGTAAGTAATAAAACATAATGACGGTACTAGATTTTTGTTTTGATACAGGGCAGCGACAACCGCTGATACGTATTTCGACCTCCTTAGGTCTCGTCAGAACGGTATAGTCACTTCTCTGAACTGAAAAATCTAGTACCGTCATTATGTTTTATTTATTTCCAATACTCATTACACTTATCTTCGCACGCACAATTACAATGATCTTCAGAAAACCGCCAAAAATTAATATTTTTCAGGGAGACTCAGGGTGTCCCAGACTAATGTACTCACGCTATATCTGTTAAACAAATAGATATTTTCGAATGGGACAAACAGTGATCTATTCTACCTGTAATACACTTTAATATGGCGTAGAAAAAATCATCCCCTAAATATTCATCCCTTAGTTACAACTCCTAACTTTAATTTTTTTAATAGCACCGTGTATATTTTTTTTATAGTTTTGGATGTGGCCTTCTATCGTCTATTCAACATTTTTATTAAAAACTAAATCGGTTTGTAAATAATCAAGAAGTCAATTTATTTTTTATTTTTGTTAATTAAGTGTCCCAGACTAATTTATCCAGGTTATATTTATTAACAAAATAGAGTTTTTATAAGGTTGTAACTAAGGGATGAATACAGGGACACCCTGTATATATATAGAAATTTTTATTTGACTTGTAAAAGTATTCTTTTTATTATTGTTTCCAATAAACTATCTATTTATGTATGTCTTTCACAGTAATCAATTTTCGACATATCGTTTTTTGTTAAAATATTATTTTAAATGACGGTTTAGTATACTTATTCTACATGATCGTACCATGTCGTAGAATAATTTAGAAGTGTATAGGGAAGTAATCTAAAGCATAAAACCTATTAAATTCAAATTCCCCAAAGGCGAATGATACACGTAATTACCATTTTACATGGTGAATCCAAATCGCAGATAACACAAGTAATTAACCACCACAACAATATAAACGGGTTCAATCCAATAAACCATGAATATGTATTTAATCAAATGTTGATACTAAATGTATACTGAATAAAAGCTGCATGAGGATCGTATTGCTCTTAAATTTTACATATTAGATAGGAATAAATGTTGTATAATAACCGTGGATGAATATGTTCTGTTAATAATCGTGGTTAACACCATTGATTTAAATCTAATACTAAATATTATATAGTTTATTTAAAAAATAACCTGCTTTATAAATTTTTGACTTGTGGTAGATATACAGAAAAATAAAACGTACCCAATAAGGTATTCAATCATGGAGTTTTCTGTTTTTCAATATCCCTTTTGCACATATCATTTGAAATGTATCTTCTCGATATTGACTATCCAATAATTAGAATCTCTTATTAGAATATCTGTTGTAGGAATATCCCGGTTTAACGAATAGAAATTTGATGTCCCGAATCTTGACGTCTACATTAAATCCTTAATAAATTGATCCACTTATAGGAATATATTTTATTAAAATAATACCACTTCACAGAATACTTAACTGAACATGTACTATATACTAACAATTTAAATGATGTCTGATTTATTAGATTCTATCATGTCATAACTACTTTATTACTTTGTTATCGGCACCAATTCGACCCTTTCACGAAACATCCAAAGCAGAGTATGGGACACTTGGGCGAGGCAGAAGGTGACATTTGAATTACTCTGACGTCACTGTGGGTTACCGTTGAATCTGCATTACCGGCTGAGCATGAACCTCAGCCAAGACCGGAACCACTTTGTCAACTGTCCATTATTCATCTTTTTGGTCCGTCTATTTTTCTTCGTCTGTTAACTGTCAATTCTTCTTTTCCGTAGCTAATGTCAGACCAAAGCTAAACCAACTCAGGGGATATAACACAAGCATGACAGACATATTTTGATATTTAACGATTTGAGACTATCACACTTGTGGAAACCGTAACTAGCTGCATACTGTAGTTGCAGTATCTTCTATCTACGACGAACGGGTAATTTATTTTTAAAGTTGTTATTGTAATTTCGGTCTCTGGTAAGATATATGTAGCTCATAGACGGTTCTTCAAAAGCCATCAGGCAATAGTTTTCCTTGATCATGTTTATAAGAACATGCGGAGTGCACCATATATTTGATTTCATTGACATACTTCTTTTCGGCGTATATTAAACCTGTAACGTTTCACTGCTAAAAATTAACCTAATTAAGTACTTTTTCATTTTTTAAAAATTTCTATCGTTAATAAATTTTTAGAAACAGATTCTCTCTCTCTTCTATGACGCTACAGCCCAAGTTGGGCCCTGGCCTCCCCCAGCATCCGCGCCAAAGCATTCCTTTCCTTGCTGCTCTCCTCCAGTTATTGGTTCTAACTTCGTCTATACACCTTTTCCTTGGTCTTCGTACTCGCCGACGTCCCACCATAGTTCCACGTTCCACGATGAATCAACGCGTCGTTGAATTCGAAGAAAAAGGATCTTACTTAAAAAAAAATAATGTAATAGTATACGCGAAACAATTTAAGTTCAGTCAAATCAAAATTGCTAAAAAGTATGGAATTTCACAAGCTCAGGTGAGTGAACTTTTAAAACACCAATACAGTTTTATCAACGACTTGCAAGCCCACAAAACGGAACACGGGAAATTCAAGATCAACCCAGAAACGAAAACGCAAAGGAAACAATTTAGATAATAAACATTAAATGCTTTACTGAGCAAAAATGTTTCTATCAGCGGTTCAGTTTTAACAGAAAGAGCAAAGAAATACACGAAAATTTGGGTAATCTAAAAAAAATTGTTGGAGAAGCAAAAGCTGCTACTGTATGTAGCGCAAATACATGGACGTGTTCAGCCAGCGTGCCTTTACAATTATAAAGAAACTGCGCTTTACTACTTCGCATGACATTTTTTGTTTCCCAAGGTACAAAGCTGTAGGCGGAAAAGTTCCAAAAGACAGATCGACGATTACATGTGGTTCTAATTCCGTTGGAAGTCATAAATTTTCACTTTTTGTTACTGTAAAATCAAATAGTCCAATATGTTTTAAATTCGTTAAATCAATGTTTATAAAATGCAGTTTCAATAAAAATGCTTGGATGACCAGAATCCTGTTTAAGGGATGACTTACTGACTTCGACAAGTAAATGACAAAAGAATAGAAATATTTTCTATTTGTTGATAACTGTTCTAGCCATAAACCTGACTTGAAAAATATAACAATACAGTTCTTTCCCACCAACACAACTTCACTTATTCAAACAATGGATTAAGTAATAATTTTTGAATTTAAGGGAAATCATAGAAAAATAATTATACGAAAAGTTATAGCAACTTTTAATTGGTATAACACGGCATGGCCAGCTAGTTCCAATGATATAGAAACAAAAATTTTAGTTGTCACTGCTATTCATCATTCAGGCATCATCCAGTTTTCTGCGTCCAAAGATCAACATAGGTCTTCCCTAATTTCTTCCAGTTCTATCGGTCGTGAGCTTCTTGCAGACAATTTACAGCGATTCTTTTGACGTCGTCTGTCCATCGTGTAGGTTGTCTACCTTTGCTTCTTCTGTCAGCTCGTGGTCTACACTCTTTTTTGGGTCCACTGCCCGTCATTTATTCTGGCCACATGGCCCGCCCAGTTTCTCATAAACCATGCTATGTGTTCTGTGACATATGTGATGCCTGTCCTTCTTCTTTCTGCTTTGTTTCTAATTCTGTCTCTGAGAGTCAGTCCAAGTAGCAAGCGTTCCATTCGTCTTTGGGCTACTCTGAGTTTGGTTGCTGTAACCTAGGTTAATGAAAGTGTTTCGGCGCTGTAAGTCTTGACTGGAAACACATATTGTTCAAACGTCTTCTTTTTCAAATAATTTGGCAAGCTACTCTTACAGATGTCGGATAGAGCACCATATGCGGCCCATGCTAAAGTGATTCTTCTTTGCAGATCAGCAGTTTGGTTGTCCCAAGCAATTTGGATTTTTGGATTCCCAAGTATTTATATTTATGAACTAATTCACTTCATTGCAGCGGTCTTTTGGATTTTCACTTGGTACCAGATTTCTTATGTGCTGTGTCTTTCCAAAATTTATGTTCAAACCAACTTTGTTACTGGTGGCATTTAACTCAGTTAACATAGTTCCAATCTTTTTTTAAGTTATCTGTTATTATAATAATGTCGCCCACAAATCGTAGGTGGGAGAGCATTTCGTGTAGGACATTGATAACCGTGGTTTCCACTCCAATTTTTTGAAAGCATGTTCTAGAACTACCATAAATAGTATGAAAGATAACATGTCTCCTTGCCTGATTATTTTTTTGACTTTTATACATTTTGTATTTTTGTGTAGTTTTACGGTCATGGTTGCGTTATTTTATATATTCGCGATCAGTTTGGAGTACCGATAATCTATGCGACTTTCCTCTAGTGCTCTCATTACATTGTTAATTTCTATCGTATCGAATGCTTTGGGAAATCTACAAAAGACAGGAACAATGGTCGGTTGGATTCGATGGATTTTTCTTTAATCCCTTTTATGCAGTGGAGTTGGTCGTTGGTGCCAAATGGTTTTTCGTAAGACCTGCTTGTCCCCTGCTATTTATATGATGAACGAAAGTGTAATTTTTCCAAAGATGCAGAAACTCTACAAAAACAAAATGAGGGACAAAGATTTTTTAAGATATGTTGCTTTTGACGATAGTTTATATATTTTCGAAGATGCTGAAGAAGTACACCGAAACAATGAAACCACCTAACTCAATATTGAAGCCACAGATGAGACAGAAGACGAAGGTTTTTCTGATTTCGTGAAAATTTCATCCAATCAGCAAGTCATAAACGCTTGTAATATTATAAGGAGTTTTCTGAAGGGACAATGCAATTGTTATTTTTTTTTAATTATTAATACTTAGAGCAACAAGTGACTAATATTTTTTCATGTAAAAAAAATCAGGTTATAATTACCGATTATAACAAAATAATAAAGAATTCTGTTGTATGTATTTATAAGAAAATATGTAAATATCTACATATTGCATACATTTCATACTTTTTAGTGTATGCACTTACAGATAATGTAATTTGTCTTTTTAATAAAATAATTCATAGTTACACTACTGTATTATTGACACAAAGAGATACGCTACATATTAATACGAGTATGTTTATACATACATAGTGTATGTAATACTACTATCTCGCATATGGAAATATTCTTGCTCGACACGAATGCTAGTCCAATAAGTGTATTCCACTGTACAACACTTTTGTTTTGTCTCCTTTCTGATATTGTTATTCAACGGTATTGACTATACTTGACTCATAATTGTCCTTGCTTTTACGACCTTTCTACCGATATTTCGGTCATCTAAACCGTCTGCGAACAAAATCCCTATATGATCATATCCATATGAGGATTTTGTGTTTATTTAATAACACCTGATACATTTAAGTCCCGAGCGGTTCCTTCAAATATATACACGTGGATTAAAAAATATTGCAATGGGTTTAAAATTTTACGTATTAAAGGCGCAAAAATTATTTTGTGCGATTTTTATTTCGCAAGCAAAGTTGTGGACCAACATTTCATTTGTTGTAAAAGTTTATGTTATTTATAAATAGTTTTTTCTTCTACAACTAGTACTCTTAGTTGAGGTTTTGATAATAAAATTATAAAATTTATTTAAAAAAAACCTTTCAATACTCAAATAAGCCAAGAAATTCAAAAATATAATTAAAAATAGGAAGGTAGACATCTTTTTATCAAATTTAAGCTGAATTTAATAGAGAAAACATATCAAAGAATTGAAATTGATGCCAGAGAATTCACATGCATTAACATGACACATTTGTAGAGTAAGTGTAGGAAGAACTGGAAGTCTTCTAACAACAAAGTCTTCTGAGAACAAAAAGTCCTAAGGAAGATATTTGGACCCATTAACGAAAACGGATTTTGGAGATCCAGGTAGAACCATAAACTATAAATCGTAGTCGTAAGAGAAACGTAGTTCTTCCTAATTATGAAATCGAGTCCTGTGTCAGGATAGTCGCCATATTTTGTTGAAAGTGCAAACAAGTATTTTGATGCCTAGCTAGTGAGGCCGTGTGTGACTGTAAAGCGGCTGTCACCATTTATTTATTTATTTATTTAGTCACATTTGAACATTTAGTTGACAAAAAATATATTCAATTTGTCTTTTGTCTCAACTAAGAAATCCGACGAATTGCCACTGTAGGATCTGATCAGGCACTCATCCACTAGATGTTTAACCTTGCAGCAGCTTGTTGGTCTTGCAGCACCTCAGTCACTGTTGGAGAGGATATTTTCCCCACCTAAAAAGTGAGTCGGAGCCCCTGCCACAGTTTGTTCTTATTTTGTTTAGTGCGGTCCAGATTCGTCTTGGTTAGTCAAAACCCTCTGGTTTGCTTGTAATACGTGGCATATTCCGGGTGTCAGGCGGTGCACTCTTCTCCTAATTTTCTTGTCAACGGTCGGTTAGCTTAAAGTTCCTTACAATTTTTTTTTATTTTCTCTTACAAGGGCATGTTCTCGGCGGGTATGTGGCTCAGTGCTGGTAGCCAGTATGTTGCTGTGAAAATATTGCATTTTTAAACCAGATAAACGGAAAAATTAAAGCTGTGCAATTCAATCTGTAAATTTTAAGTTGATTCCTAAAGAAGTAGTCAATGAGAAGTCAATGATAATATAGTGAGCTTTTTAAAGCATATAATGACGGAGTGGAAGACTAAAATTTACGTTTAAGTGAAAACAACATCAAAACTGAAGATATCCCAATTAACCGGGGCCTTTTCCAGGGAGACTCGTTCAGTCCACTTTGGTTCTGTTTTAGCAATGAACTTACTATCTCAGCTCCTAAACTCCACTGACTTAGGTTTTAGCATCACAAATAACAATACTGTTGTGGCAAAGCTTAATCATATGGATGATTTGAAATTAATAGCTTTCACCCAAAACCACTTAGATCAGATGCTAAAAACTGTAGAAACTTTCTCAAAGGATATCAGTATGTATTTAGGACTAGACAAGTAGCTTATACTAAATATAGTCAAAGGAAAGGTTCAGCCCGGAGGTTTCGATATGCAAGATGTCCCAAACGAGGCAATGGGTGGAAATGATATGTATAAATATATCTAAGTAAAGCAAGCGCGAAAAACTGACAAAAAAAATTAAAATCCAAAATAAAAACTTCTGAGTACGTAGAAAGAGTAATACAACTAAATCGGTCATATCTTAACAGTAAAAATTTGTTTAAGACATTAAATACGTACGCCTGTTTCGCGTTCAGCTAGTCATTTAGTATTATAAAGTGGTCAAAAACGGATATCGAGAGTCTTGGCCTGATGGACATAGGTGAGCAACTGAATAAACAAATTGCTAATTTAAGAACTTATTTTCAGACGCAGGCTTTACTTTACATTGAGCAATTTGCGCAGTAAATGATACAACCCCGCTTAAACTGAGATAACAAGAAATGCGCACAAACCACCCGACTAAGCAATAAAAAATGCGCACCTGGATGAGTAAACCTCTGCATGGGCAACATTTCAATGAGATCAGCCAAGAATATGTCGAAAATACAGTGTCGAACTATTGGTTGATATCAGGAAAGATGTTTCTCGGGACCAAGGGTTTCTTACGTTCCATTTAGGATCAGGTTATTTAAACTAACAATTACCTGATGCCAAGCCAAAGAAACCATCTAACATCTTGTTGAGGACTGCCAGGTGTTTGCCAGTACTGATTATAAAGAACGCCATGACTCAGTAGGAAGTATTATCCACCAAGAACTAGCTAACAAACTGGAACTTCTCCCAACCGACCATCTTCCTTAGTATCAATACGTCCCTGACAGAATGCTTGAAAATGACAACATTAAGCAATACTACATAATAGACCGGATCTTATACTAGTTAATAAACTTACTAGGCAAACAACATTTGATGTGGCGATACAAATACAATAGAAATAATGAATCATGAATGTGTTGCTTGTGTGAGTCCATTTCAAAAGGTAAAAGAAATAATAAATTAGACTTACTCACAATCAGTTTAATTTAACTATCCAGACGACCGGTTTCGCTTTCTATAATATGCAAAGCATCTTCAGGTCACGATACAAATTTAAATAAAATACAATAGAAATACAAATCAGGAGACAATGGAGAATGAAAAGTACTTAAACAGTACCTATTCCAGTACCAGTATTCTATCTACTACTGGTGGTATACTCAAAAACTTCATAGAGAACATAAAACAGCTAAATAAACATATCTATAAGGCCATGCAGAAAGCTGTACTCCTCGTAAGGTCCAGATGTGTGCGAAAATTTTTGAAAGATACTCCAACATACCAGGTCACCTCGGGCTCGATAACGTGGAAAGAGTCCCACCAGAGCTCAATTCGTTTGATACCATAAGTATCTGGGATGAGTGAATTTTCCCCTAAGAGGAAGTGTAAGCCACATGGCTAAATCTGAAAGAAATATACTTTCTTAGTTGGATTTATTAACCTTATTGTCTGTTGATATGTAAAAATAATTAAATCTTAGCATTAAAACCTTTTTATAATAATCACCATAATTATCTAAGTGTACTTTATAGGAGTATACCCAAATATTTCACCTTAAATTACAACTTTTAAAACCCTTTTGTCAGTTTCAATACCTTAATTTATAACCTTTCCTAATCATTACAATATTTTGGTAACTATTCGTTTATATAAGTATTTAACCTTAAACTTTACCCAACATTAAATAAATGTGTTGAGTTAATAATCATAGATGGCTCTATTAATTTTGACATTTACTATCTTTTTAATTTAATAGTAGTTTATTGTCATATATATTCTCTGTACCTCAATTTTTGTAGCGTAACAAGAGTATCTTTACGACATTTTTTGTGTTTTGTGGTCTGTTCACCAATTAGTAAAAGTAAAAGGTTTTATTTGCTAATTCTTACAAGCAATAACGGCAACAGTAAACAGAAAAAATATTCTTAGACGAGTTTGTTTGTTGAAGTGAGGGCGTTTTCTTGCTTTCCTACGATTTGATATTCTTGACTTAAACTGTATAAACAGTCGACAACTTCGAATTTCCAGTAAATACACTCTGTCAATGGTTTGTACGGTAAATATTTACACCCGGTGAAGATTTAACACCCTTTCTGATGAGTGAGTTTAGGGTACGAAGTGTTTTTGAGAAAAACAAGGAAAAATATATTAAAGCAGAAAAACGAATGAGTTAAAAATTTAATAAAATTGGTATTTTTTTTATTTATGCAAAACGCATAATAAATACTATCACTAAAGAGCCGTGTTTAGTAAATATGGTTCTACTATCCGAAAAACTTTTAGTTTTACTGTGGTATTATTTAACATTATCAATAACTTTTGATAACTTGGCATTTTCGATAATCAATTAAAGAGTTCCATCGATATCAACATCAAAGTAATTTAATAGACTTAAAAGAGGTTTCTGATCTATCTCAATTTTAAAAACTATTTTATGCTTCTTGTTAGCTAGATAGCTAGCTGATATAGATAGAAAAATTTTTTAAACGTAATTATATCTGTCTGTATTGGACCGACAATGAAACAAATTCAACTTGTCTGAATCTGACCACAATTTTTCTTCCCAGTATCGGGCTGGGTCTACTGCCTTGGTTTTTGCGAGCCATAAATCATGGAGGGTGCACTGTGATGGACAAAGTCTGCATACTTTCAGATCTTCCACATTCTATATTTCCCCACACTCACAGAGTGCGTCGATATCTCTTTTTATACTCCATAAAATTAGGTTTTGTTTTACAGGTTTTCCAGTTCAGGTCCATTCCGTGTGGTAGCTCTGGATGTAGGGAAATATTCGGGGGGTTCGCTGCTAACGTTTGTTATAAATCATTTTCTTAATTTAAGCTGGCTGGTTCCCGGCAGTTTCTCGAATTCGTATAATTGGTATTATTTATTGAAAGTTTGCTTGAACTTCTCTACATATTGATAGGCGAATCTATGGTCTTCTGATAGTACGAATTCAGTAAATGACGAAGTTCAATTTTTTCAAAGCAGTTTTGCAGTCACAGACTTTTATTTCGATATTAAAGTTATAATTTAGTTTTAGTTTACTGTAGGTAATTGTATTGCGAATAAGAGTAGCTACGCCTCCATAGCCATCGTTTCTATCTGTGCTAATAAGAATATAACCATTAAAAGAACGTTGAGAGTCTTTTTTAACCATGTTTCACCAACAAGCAGAATATCGAATTTTTATAATTGTTTTTAAGATGTTTTTGTATATTTCATCCATTACCAAAAAGCTCCTGATAAATCAGAGTCAGAAAAGAATTAAGTTGTCACAATATGTCGAACAGCCGAAAGCGGTAATCTAAAAATAATTTGACGAGTACAGACAATCACATCAATCTATTACCATACTGATGCTATCGCCATTGGTTCTTCTTTCAAATTTTTTGCATTATTACCACGTTAGATATATCTAACATATAGGGTGAGTTATAATTATTGGGACATAGATTAATCTCAGGTTATCTGTGCCAAGTTGTGGCCGTTGGATCAAATGGATGTGATTCAGAAAAAAGATATAGTATGTTTAATTTGAGCTCTTGTAAACAAGTGCAAAAATATATTAGACAAACAGCAAAAACTATGATTCTTCAAGAAATGTAACTCACGAACAAAAGTTATCTGACAGTCCAAAAAATACGTTCTCTGACCAAAGTAATATTTTTAAATCAAAATCACCAAAAAGTATAGTCTTTTTCGTAAAAAAGTTACGACCAAAATTCATCGTCAAAAATTATACACAGCACTTATTATGCATTATTTAAATACCTACACGACAAACGTTCTTTTATTGCTGGATAAACTATATATAATGCAAATAAGATGCACAATAAGATGCAAAACTAATTCCAACATAAACAGACTTCAGGCCAAGCAAATCCTGCACAGGCCAAGTACTGAATATAACAGAGTACATAGAGGAAAAAATTGAGCAGAGGGATTTAATGGGGATAACTTTGGAAGACCTCGAGGTAGCATACAATACAATAATTAACCATATAACCCCGCTAACTAAGATGTATAATAATACTGTGCTCGACTACGATACAGTAGAGATCATTAGGTCATTGCTATATTATAGACACTTCTACGTTGTGTTAAATGAAAAGGAGAGCAGATGGCGAACTCAGGAAAATGGCCTACAAAAGGAAGCGTTCTAGACCCGTTTCTCTTTAACATCTATATGAACGACCAGCCAATGCACCCCTAAGCTGATACCTTTGTTTACGCTAACAATCTTGATATCGATGTAAAAGAACAAACCTGGGGAAACTACAGATAAAGTTGACAATGGAAGAGGCTTTAAAAATGCTGTCAACTAATCACAAACAAAACTCGCTAAAACAAAATACTGCTAGAATCCAAGTGTGTGCATTCCATGTTCATTCCAACACCCATCTGGCTCATTTAAAACTTAACGTAATATCTGAGGGACACTTGGAACTTACGGGCTAACTCAAATATATTAGACTCGTATTAGACCTTAAAGTCTATATATAAATTAAGTGGTATATAAATACCACTGTCAGATTACAAGACAAAAGGTTGCTACAAGAAACAACCATTTCGGGAACCTTGTAGGAAGCAAATTGGATGCAAATCCACAAGTTTTAACGTCAACAGCCGAGGCCTTGTATTTTTCGGCAAGAAATATGCCTGTCACGGGAGGAATAGATCTAGATATGCCCAACAAGTCAGCACTGCATTAAACCAAACATGTATAATATCTACCGGATGTGTGAAATCGACCTCTTTACCCCTACTGTACAGAACAAGTCCACTTCTGGCGCTAGATGTATCTTTTATGTTCCATCAAGAATCATGGAAAAAATGTTTAAATTGAATAATACTTACTCAATATTCAGCGGTCCATGACTTAAACAGTTATGTCTTTGAAATAAAAAATACTTTATGAAATCCATAAAAAACAAAGAGAAGTACATTCTTTGTGTGTTAAAGCGCATGTAGCTATCATTTGTAACGATAGTGTTGATTTTTTAGCAAAAAAATCCATTACAGATGAAAAGTTGACTAAAGCGGGACTGGAATAAAGTTATCTATAGCGACAAGAGCAAATTTGATGTCTGTGTGGGAGATTATCGAAAGCGTGTGATTTGGGAAAAAACAGAAGCATTTAATAAGGATTTTCTTAAAAGAACTGTTTTGTTTCTACAGGATATCATGGTGTGGGGTTATATGTCGGCCAAAGGATTGGGAACTTTATACATTTTATTGAGGCAATATGAAACGTAGAGAATATCAAAATATTCGATCAAGACTATTCGTTTCTTTGCCAAGTGCTGCAAAGTTATATCCATCCGAAAATTTTATCTTTCAGCAGGATGGAGCTAGTTCATGTCATACGGCTAAATCTACCAAAAAAATGATTAGATTACATACATTCAAGTTTTGTCACAACCTTCAATCTTTCAACCCGGATCTTAATCTAATAGAGACACTTTGGCACAACATGAAACAACGCTCAAGAAATAACCCTTGGCGTACTTTGCCACAAACACGTGCTAAATTACAAGAAAGATGGGATAGTTTTACCCCTGAATTCTCTGAAGGCCTAGTTGATACTATCCCCAATAGAGTCCAGGCTGTTACTAAAGGCCACGTTATGCCTTATAATTTTTATTTTAATTTCTGTCAGCATATTTTGGCTATCAAACAATTAATTAAATAGTAATCAAAATAAAATATATATTAAACTGTATAAATAATTCCATACCTCATAAAAATTTTATTTTTATATTTACAACACAAAAAAAAATTTAAATACAAGAATTTCGGTAAATTGGTATTTTATTCGCAAATTAACTGCTTATTCCAACAAATAGTTGTTAGAGCTCGTATAATAGAATTGTTGTGACTAGCTGAGTGGCGGTCACGAAAGATATATAAAAAGAGATTATACATTAAAATTTAAGTTTTTTAACGAAGTTCACAAAAAAATATCTATCATAAAAAGATCGTGATATTTGTTTATATAAAATGATATTTTTTTATTTTATTTTGACAATAAAACGTTTTTAATAGAAAAAAAAATAAAAAGGAAGGTCACAGTGGCACTCGCGGGTCAAGTAAAGAATGCTTCATGCAGTAGAACTCAAAGATTTGTGAATGTTCACGATCGGTTTGGGTATTATCCCGGAATACACAGTACCTTCCCGAAAGCCACGTATTATCTCCGGGTATATGTACTAGACTTTTCAAAAACAGTAGTGACGGTTTATAAGGAGAGTTGCTGGACGAGGCTTTTATTTTAAAGGATTTAAATGTTAGTGTCTGCCTTTTTATTTTTTTCACTTTTAGGTGCACAAATAAATAAGAAATTAAATTTGTAATGAATCTTTTATTAAAATAGGTATTTATATTTAAACATCATTAAATAAACCATAACGCAGCCGCCAGATTATCGATCTAAAAGGGTTTACTTATATTTGACACTACCCGTTTTAGAGCTGGTTTTGATATTAGACCGGGGGATTGATCTGAAAATTATGGACGTAGAAATATTTATTGCATGCTATCTTATTTTTTTTTATATTGTGAAAGCTTGTCGGCAGTCATAATAATATTTGAGTTTTGGCCATTTTTAAGTTGTGATGATTTTCTGTAGTTGTAGATATTGCCAATCCATTATATTCAATCCCAAACCAGTTGTAAGTTTTACTTATATATACACTTATTGACAAAAATATCGAATATTTTGGACTTTTAGAATTTTTTTTTGTAGTCGCTATTATTTTAAAACAATTTTAGATTACTGATGTTACTTATACATATAGTACGCTCATATACTCAATTCGTTTGAAATATTTTGCTGTTTATTTTGACGTTTTTTCATCGTTTAGTGTCATTCGTACCTTTTATGAATTTCGTGCACAAAAAATCTTCTTCGTGCAAAGGAAAAACCATAGTAATTCGATTATTTTTAGTTTAATTTATTAAGTAAAATGAAATAATGCTTTGATTTAACTAAGATAAAACACGTATGATACCAGTTCGATACTGCGATTAAACCCAAGCAGCACATATTGTAATTTTGTACGAGGATGGATATAAACAAAATGATATCGCACGACGTCTCAGGAGAAGTCAATCTACAGTTGCAAATACTTTAAAAAGGTACCACGAGACAGGGAATTTTGTACGAAGGCCTGGTTAAGGACGTCCAAGGTGTACAATTGCAATCGATGACCGTTTGTTTAGTTTTTAATTCTATACGAAACCGCTCATTGACATCGATGCTGCTGTGAGTTTAAAAATAGTTAGACGAAGATTAAAAGAAGCAAACTTAAAGCCTAGACGCCCTCCCACAGTTCCACGTCTTCTTCAAATCATAAATCTCGTTCCTTAGAATTTGCAAGAACACATGGAACCCAGATGGTCAAAACTACGACTACAGAAGAGTTTAAGAACGATTCGCCAACTGCAATCTCGCCCAGACCGTTAAGCTGTGCATTCACGTTCCAACTTGCGGTCCCACTTAGTAGTACTACTAGTTGGATATTCGTCTCCACTCACGCTCCGACTTTCTATCCAACTAGCGGTCCAACTTCAGTTCTAGTTTGTTTTCACGACGATATACGTCGCTTAATCAAAAAATGGATCGATTAAACACTACGCAAAATATAATTAGGAGGAGGAAAATGGCAGCATTGTGCTTATTATCCTTATCATTTGAAAAAAAGAAGAAAAAATGTTTTTTTTCTTCTTTTCATTAACGTGATGAAAAATTATTCGTTGATCGTGTGAACTATTGTGACACGAAATTGCTCAATGTCAATGATGAGGATGATTACAAAAATTACCTCAGAATGGACAACTTCACTTTTTCGCTGTTGCTGGAAAAAACCGTCATGCGTGAATGTGTCACCCTGCTCTGGCTGGCCTCTGCACTTCTGCCAAAAAGCTTAATTCATTGTAGTGCACTCAATTAGGCACGTACACTTCGTCTGCTCCGGTACCAGTTCCACTTTCAATCACTTGAACTTTTTTATATTCTCTGAAGAAGATAGAACGTAAAGAGTTAATGTTTTTACGCACAGAAGCTACATTGGCAGTGTTTTCGTACTTCCACATTACATTCAGCAGCTGTTGTTGGGCTGTTTTTCGCGCATTTCGGTTTGGGTATAAAGCACTACCGGTTTCGCACAAACAGAAATTATCTGTGTAAACATCGATAAATTCGGAAATTCCTTCACTGTTCATTCCGAAAGGCGTGAAGTAGATACGAAAGTTGGCGTTATAATAAGTTAATAATCGGTCGATATGTATGTTTAAAATTAGGTTTCGTTTCTCTAGTTATTTGTCTAGGGCTGAACTAATTAATTTTTTTGAATATTGATTTTTATGACTTTTTGAGATGTAGGAAAAAATTATAGTTTTTAAGAATTAGTGTAGACTTTTTAAGATGTAGGAAAAAATTATAGTTTTTAAGGATTTGTATAGGTATATTCTATTTTAGAAAGAAATGAAAACTTGTTTTAAACTGGAGCTGGGATTTATTTTGTTGTGTGTGTGTCGTATATTTTTAATAGGAATAATTTTTCGTGCAATTGTAAGTTATTTTCTATTATTTATTTGCGAACTAGGGATCTTTGCTACAACTATGGTTTAATTTTCGTTGTTTGTTGATAATTCTTCTATAGCCAATCCGAAGTGTTGGAAATTGTACCTGTGTGGGACTGTCCTAAATAGATCTACAGAAAGGAAAATTATTTGCCCTAACAAAAAGTAGATGATGATTAGGAATCTTGTATTTTAATAATGGTAATTTTCGTGCAATTGAAAGTTTATTTTCTGTTAATAATTTGCCAACTAGGGATCTTTGCGTAAAGTAATTCATAGAAATCTCATACGTAACAGGTGCCGAAGGTCAACTGACCTAGAAAATTTTCGATCCGACCTGTGATCCGACTTCCAACTTCACCATTCACGCTCCGAATTCGTCGCCAGTCAGAAGTCGGACCTTCAAGTCGTCCCACTAGATGTTCTGACTCGTACCACTAGTTGTCCAACTAATCTAACGAGCCCACTCACGGTCCGATTTCAGATCAAACTGCAGAAGTTGGACCACTAGTCGGACTAAAAGTCGGAACGTGAATGGCCTGTTTTAGTTTTGAAGGTGGTCGCATATTACTTTGGAGAGGTATTAGTTGTGAGAAACCCACCGCACTTATGGAAGTGACTACACGGATGACTGGTGACTCTTACGTTTAAAACATCTTGCAAGGTCATGTTTGGCCATATGTTGGTTACATTGGATATGACAGATTCATGTTAATTCACGATAATGCTCGACAATATGCCGCTGCTATAGCAAATAATTATCTTAATGAGATCCAAATTCGAAGATTAGATTGGCTACCATTTAGCCCGGATTTAAATTCAATAGAGCACATGTGGGATCAGCTAAAACGTCGCAAGGAATGCCTACGAATAGGGAAAGTAACTTTAACATAATCAAGTCTACGTGTATTATGGACAATACAATGCAAAAAACAAAACATGGTGAAATTTTTATTTTGTCCCCCACACGAATCGCACAATATTTCAAGCGATCTTACTTGATATATGTGTATTGAGAAAATTCCATAGAAAGCCATTCAGCATTGAGCATACATCGTCGCTTCCCTTTTTGCCAAGTGTTTCCGGGTAAATGTAAAACACACTTTTTGCTGAAGATAGAATGTGGACATTAAAGGCATAGACGTTTATCTGGCTCTTATAGTAAACATCGTTTGTTGTTATGTTTGGGACACTAAGATTTTTCCAAAATCGGGACAAATAGCTTTGTAAGTCACAGAGGTTCGACTTTTTTTCTTCGTAGCCCTATTGTAAAATACCTCAGTCTTTCTTTTGTGTACAATATTTTGTATCGTAAGTTGGCGTATTTTCTTTTGCAAGTGTTCATTTTGAGCAAGATCGAAACTGTTTAAAACATCAGACTAAAGAGATTTTATTTTTATAAGAAACTCATCACAGGAACTACAGGTATCGGTTCTGGGATATCCAAAGGCTATGTTAAATTTTGTATTAAAGACAGTTCTGTAAGACTCGTAAGATATTTTCATAGAAGGGTTCAACTTGCAAAACATTTTAAACATCTTTTTTATGTTTAAGTCTTCAGCTAAGTATAATTTTTTACTATCATTCACACTGCAGTGGCTTTTCCTGCCTTTAAATGACTTTATATATTCATATACAGTCCATCTAATTTACAAACCGGTGCACGTCATTATCTACGTCAGAGATCGAAGTTGACATAGTTGCCAAAGTATAAAAAAATCCTGACTCCATTTTAAATCAAATAGGTCACATAATTATTATTATACTCTTTACAACGACTATTTAAATTCTTACGTGACATTTTTGAAATAAAACGCACTAATTTTGTTCTAAAAAGAACAGATTTTATTAAATAGGTAAAAATATAATACAAGAGGTATTCACTTTAAAATTTAAAATAATAAAGTACAAAAAGTGTCAACACCGCAACTGTCAAATAAGTGTTACCAATTTATTCCAAAATTTTACCTTCGTTCGATTACAGTTACAGTGTGTTCCGAACAAATGTTCTTTATAAAAACGCTTTATAATGCATTTATACAAATTAAATGAAACATATTATTGTGTATTTCTTTAAGTTAACATTAATAGAAATCTTTTATTATTATTTCTACGCGTATATAATAAAATATATCTAGTGGCTGTAATGCCAGTGTGCTCGGCAAAGTGATTCTAAAAAAGAACACACCTACCGCCTAAATATTTCGTGTTGGTATCATGTGACGTCACGGGCTATGACGCCGATGACGTGCAACGGTTTGTAAATTAGATGGACTATATTGCTGCAAGAACGTGGGATTCCAATTTTCTAGGATGGTTTCTCCCCTTTTATCTTTAGGGTCGACTTCAGTAATTTTTAGTGAATTTTGTAATATCTCTAACTTTTCTTTCTTTATTACATGAAAAGACATTAAAACTTGTCTACAAATATTTATTTCTTTTAAGCTATTATCAGTGCTAAAACGTACCCTGTAAGAATATGCAGCACTTCTCAAATTTGTTTCGTCTTCATCTTTCCTATGCCATCTTCGGCGAAAAGGGAGTACTGTAATCAATTTACATAGGTATGAGTTCTGCTCATTAATAGAAGTCATTATATTAAAATTCTTGAGTACAATTTTTCTTGTTTCTTCAGATATATTTTAAAACATTGTTTACGACAATTACAGGTTGCACCTACCTCATGACTCTGCAGTCTAATTGTTTTCATGACCTTTCATTCTGACGTGCTTTTTCCTCTTTTTGATTCATTCTATCTAGGCACTACCTACTTCAGTCTCATTTTCACCACTATTGTTTTCTACATTTATTGTTATTTACTGTAAATCACTTGGAAAACAATGAAAACACTAGCTTAACCGACGAACCTAACTCTAAGCTGCGCGTATTAGATCAACGTCTATCAGCTGTTTATATGGATTTTGGCTATGGCTATGTGTAACAACAAGTCGCTGACCACTTCTATGTTAAAGATGGCAACACTAGATCGATTTATGAAAAATTGCGAGTTGCCACCTTTTGGACCTGTATCCTTCGTTTATAAGTTTAGGCTACACAGATAGAACTAATTTCATCTATAAAAACTCACCAAAGACCCAATTTCGAAATATTACTAGAAAAGAATACAATTATTTAAAAATTGTGTTTGTCAAAGCAGATATATTTTGCCCATATTTTTCACAATAATATCGATGCATGTATCACTGATATATTATACAAAAGAAAGGTAAATCTTATGAGCTACTCAATCCTCCAACATTTTTTTTATAGGAACCAGTAAAAATAAAAGTAGGATATAAAACGTATTTGTTCATTAAATCTTTATATATTTAATATGTTTATGTTAAACACTTTTTGCACAGCATGTAAACCTTTTACGTTGTAACAACTACAACTCTGGCAAATAAAATATTTCTTTTCAAAAGATCAATTTAAAGTCAAGTCATAAAGACAATGTTTGAGTTGCGTTAAAAAATTGTTTTAGTAAACACAAACACACTCGAAAAGTCATCAAACTAACATTGGGGAGGACAAAAAGTTATACCATAAACTGCGATATGATCTGTGGTACACAGTACATAAACTAACATGTTTGTTTGCAACACACCCAATTCGATGTCTGCAAACTTTAATATCCTCGTGATGTTGGTAAAACAGGGTGGAACTAGCGGTTTGAACAAAAGTTCTCAAATTCATCACAAATTTTTTTATTTTAAAATCATATTTAAATATATAATAACGTTGTGATCAAACAATTTTTTGTGTATATTTTTAAAAATATTGGAAACTCATCCACATATGCAGCTGTGTGTATTACGTACATATTAATAGGCAAAAAATTATAAAATAAAATGACATATTGGGATGCAATTAATGGATAAAAATAAAATACGAGTAAAATTAAATATACTTAAGTACAAAATTACTATTGGAGTTTGACATTAAACGTCAAATACAGTCGACTCACAAATAGCTCACGAAAAATTAGTGGTTTACAGCTGCTAGAAGAAACCATGGCCGGTGACAAACCCATTCCTCAAGATGTGGGTAAATTCTTACTGTATTTTAAAAATTTTTATAAGTCTGTTTAAAATATCCTAGAGAGTTTAAAAGTAAATTGTATAAACATATTTTAAATATATTTTTAATCAAATAAAAGGCAGATATCGATCACAGCTTTTATTAAATCTTGCCCAAGTACTTTCACTCCTAGAGCATTGAAGTTGATGGTTGATAAAAAAATTTATGTAATATAACGTGTTAGACTTACTTCTTCAAAATTAGGCTATCCAGCAATATATGGTAAATGTTAACATTAACTGATACATTTACACAACACGAGAAAAAGGACAAACAGTTTAATATTATTATAAATTCGAAGAAGCTACATATTGGGTGACAGGAGAGAGAATGGCTTCTGGTCTTAACGAAAACTTGCCACTTTAACATTTCATTTCCAATAAACCATTCCCTTGGTGTTTTGAAAACCTTAAATAATGTATATCCTAAAATTCCCTTTAAGAAAATGGTAAAATCTGAACTAAAAAGGCACAAGAAAATTTCAGATGCTTCATATTGGTATTGATCTCATCTCAAAAATTCAAAACAGATGTAACGGAGTGTTGAAATCTCGCGGTTGCTATAAAATCGTATATTGGAAATTTAATTACGTGTAAATGGAATCAAGAGTGAAATTATTCGCAGACAATACTAAGGAAAATAAAAGACAATACTTATCCGTGGCTACTTAGACTTCCAAGCTAAAAATTTTAAACTATCATTACTCGCCTACGTATAGGACATACAAGATATACGCTCTCTTACCTGTTTACCATTGATAATTCCCCAAATATGAAATTTGTACAAAACAAATAGTGTAGAACATTTTTATTTGACTGTCCACTTTCTGCAAATAAACGCAAAGTATATTCCGAACAATAATATAACACAACAATCATAATTAATAATACACCTGATAGAATCCTAATAGCTACAATTTGTAATTTCAGCAGTTAAGTAATCTTTCCTGAGATCAGACAGCATATTTTAGTGTGCGAAAGAGTACTCCAGTCTTATATTTATTTATTTCTTTTTCTTCATGTGCCATATCAGAATTATTTGACGTGGGCGATCACCATTGCGAAGGCTTCTCGATCTTTTGTCACATGGAATAATTATTATTTCGATATACTCTGTACGAGTACTAGAAACCAATTCGCTAAGAATTTTGTTTAGTTGAGGAGATATGTTGTGGAATGCAATTTTTAGATTCCCCATGTCTCTCTTAACATCTTTATCTGTTTCTGTCTGTTTTGCCTTGCAATTCTTAGAAAGCACAGATTAAAGCGGAATTGTCTATACGAAGCCATGTTAGAGTTGCTTCCTAAGACAGAAAAGATTTATTTCACGTTCAGAGCGATTGCGAAAGCCGTTCTGATGAGGCCTATTGGGCCGAAATACGTATAAGCGGATGCGCAACCGCCCTGTACGTGAAATCAAATCTTAACTGTCTTTTCCTTGGAATAATTATCCTTTATTTGATAATTGCGTCCATTTACGAATGTCTTTTAACCAAGAAACCTGTTTTCTTCCTACACCTCTACGACATTCTATCTTGCCTTTAAAGAACAGTTGTAGTATTGTATATCGATTTCCCCTCACTGTATGTCTCAGATAAGACATTTTTCCGATATTTAACAGTCTTTAGCAATTCTCTATCTTTGTTGACCCTCCTTAGTACTTTCTCTTAAGTTTTTCTTGTTGTCCAAGGTATCTTGGGCATCCGTCTATAAATCCACATTTCTAATGCTTCAATTCTCTTCATACTTGATGCTTTTAGTGTCCGCACTTCTGCTCCATACAAAAGTACAGATCAAATATAGCACTTAACCATTCTTTGTCTCAGTTCTAAATTGAGATAATTATTGCAAAGAAATCTTTAGTTTGCAGAAGTCTTTATTTTCCTTAAAGTAGTTTTAGTTATTGTTATTCTTCGTTTTATTTCTATGTCCGGATCTAGTTGGTTCGTTATGACAGTTCCCAAATACGTAATTTTGTTAACTTTTTCAACTTAGACTTCATTTCATTGAAGCTCTGCATCTGGTTGTGGGTTACGACTAAAAAATAAAAATTTGGTTTTCTTTAAAATAAAAAAGTTTATTTTAATGCCCGATTCCTCTTCTACTCCATTCAATATTTTCTGACAAAATTACTGTATCGTCCGCGTATCTAATTACATTAAATAGTTCCCCGTTAATTTTAGTCTGCATCTCAAATGCCTTTTTAAATAGTTGGTTTAAGTCCGAGTAAACATTGAACGATGCTGGGGACAAAATGTAGCCTTATCTGACTCCTCGATGCATAGAGATTTCGTCGGTGAAATTGTCTCCAATTTTTAAGATAGTGGTTTGATTCCAGTACAGATTTTTAATGACAAGAAAATATTTGTAGTCTATTTTCTTTTACTGTTAGCATCTGCATTAATATTACATTATGTATTTTATCGAATGCCTTTTAGAAGTCCGTGAAGCATGAAAATACCTATCTTTGACATCTTCTTCGCATTTGAGTTTAATTCTGTTTTTTAGGAACATGAGTGTGACTCATTAGGCCAATTAATCGATATTCCGAGCATTTTCTAGCATTGTGTTTTTAGGTATTGTAAGAAAGACGGACTTGGCCAGTCTGCGGGAATCACTCCAGTGTTATATATTGCATTAAAAAGTTTTACTCGTATTCTTATGTTAGCTTCATCTATTACCTTCAGCAACTCAGTTAGTGTATCATCTGGACCACAAGCTTTCCTAATTTTAGCATTTTTTTAAAGTGTTTTCTACCTGTAACTTCATAATTCTTGGGCCGTCAGTACAATTCTGGTAGGATTCGGTAGGATTTGTTGTTTTTGTCAACTGGTACAGAGGGAACTCGTTTTTTAAATACGTTGCTTATTTACTTAAATTTTTTGTGCATATTAAAAAAGTCGTGTCTAGATATCGCATCCTCCATTTCGTCGCACCTATCTCTCATTCGCTTTTCTTTGGCTAATTTTATCTCCCTTTTAATTATTATCTGTAGGTTTATGTCTATATTGTCTTTCATTCTATTTTATAAGTCAATGTTGCTTCATTAATTTCAAGATGTTTTCTGTTATCCATTTATTTTTTTTATTACTTCTATAATCATTATTTGTGAAGATGTTATTAACTTTGTTTTTAAATTCATTTCGTAGTTCCTGTGAATCTTCTAGTTGTCCTCCGATGTTCTGTATTTTATTGGTAAATTATTTTTTCTGCTTATATCGTCAAAGTTAGTTATATTGGTTTTTGGTTTTTCGGAAGCGTTCACTTTATTTTTTTAAGCTTGTTAATATTAATAAAGTTGTAAGTACAGGCTTTAATTATGTTGATATCGCAAAATATCTAAAAGTGTACAGTGTACAGTAAAAGTGTAACAGTTTTCGAATTGTATACCTACACTGTATTCCCGCTAATCACCTCATGGTGAATGCGGTAAAATTTTTCAATAAAAAATTCTCATATTGCAAGGACTTTTCATGATCAGTATCAACAACATTTCAACGTTGCACGTTTGCCATTATAAATGCTAGTAGGGGTACTCTATGAGTCTTTAACGCAGTAGTTTTCTATTGCCTGCTACTTCTTTATGCCACTCGGTGAAATTTTCACCATATTTGACTACCCTTACTTAGTTTAGCCTGCAGACCAATGCAGTTGATCGGAGTGTGGTGCTGTGTCTTATAAGAAAACATTAGGAAGAACCTCTCTATGACTCTCAATGTGGTCTTTTCGATAAAAGGTACTACCTTTATAACATAACCATACACCCCTATTATAGATACCCAAAACTCACAGATGTGTTCGGATGTCGTGTAAACATTGTAACGTTATAAACATCACATCTTTATTAATGTATACTTAAATAATTATTTTATTTTAATTTCTTTACTAATTCATTAATTCCTTTACCTTCAGTTTCTTTTTTACTATTTTTTCTTCAAAAAAGTAGTTGGCGCCCTCTCTCTCTTTCTGTCCGGTAGAATAAATATTCGCCCTCCCTCTTTCTTTCCTCTCTCTCTTTCTGACCGGTAGAATAAATATTCGCCCTCTCTCTTTCTGTCCGGTAGACTAAATATTGTGTTCTATGTTGACAGAAAAGCTAATTCCATCATAGGCTTACGTCCTATGGCATTTGTGCTAAACTTCATTGAAGGCTCTCCCTACTTTCTGTCAATCAACTTTTCTAAGCGTGGTGGGATATTATTTTTTGTCTGTTTCTGAAATTTATAAAAGAAGGTAATATGGCATAAGGTTCATTTTATCGTCTGCTGAAATCTTTTGGGTTTATTGGATAATTTATTGAAATTCTATGGAATGTTTTATGGAATGATATGGAATTTATGGGACTAATCAACTGCAGCTGTATGTAAGACCTACCCACATGCCCTGGAGGCGCCAACAGGACTTAACCACATAATCTAGAGGCAACATATAATTAGAAGCGAACTGTCCATCTATGCCATAAGTATCAGTTCCAAATTTATTTATTGTAGAGCTCTAGGCAGGGTTGTTTTTGCTTTGTTTTATGTTAAATAAATATGATTAGTTAAATCATTGTTTTATTTGTTACTAGCTAAATTTTCATTTCAGCTAAGAAACTCATTTCAAAAATTTAAGCCTCTATTATCCAATAACTCATTAAATTTGGAAATCCGTGAAAAGTTTACAAGATGTTACGTGTGGTCTGTACTTTTGTATGGATGTGAAACTTGGACTTTAAACGCCGATATCATGAATAAAATCGAGGCGTTTGAGATGTGGTTGTATCGAAGGATACTAAAAATTCCATGGACTAGCAGAACCAGAAACGAAGAAGTTCTTCGAAGAATGGGACATCAACGAACTCTATTAAATATTATTAAGAGGCGTAAACTAGAATATCTTGGACATATAATCAGAGGACCAAGATATGAGTTACTTCGGCTAATTCTCAACGGTAAAATCGAAGGAAAGAAATGGATAGGACAGAAGAAACTCTCTTGGTTGAGGAATTTGCGGCAGTGGACAGGTTTGACAGCGGACCAATTGCTACACGTAGCGCAAGACCGAGATCAGTATAAAAATATTATAAGCATGGTAGTCGCCGACGTTCCGTAGGAATATGGCACTCTAAGAAGAAGAAGAAATTTTTATGGTTTAATTTATAGTTTAAGACAAGACAGATTCACATTTGAGTGACTGAGCTAGGCGAAGCATCGACGATAAGCTCCCATAGTTGATTGAGGTATTATTTTATAATCTCTTTCAATTCTCTTTGGTAGTTTTATCGTTACAACATAATTTGTTTTTTAGTAAATACGAAGAATTTTGCGTGTATCTATTTTTCGTTTGCAGTTTGTGCATAAAATGTAGACAATAAACTTTATTTTGTAGTATGATTTTAAGTTTTTTTTCTACTAAACCAAGTTTTTTAATCGCATCGTTGTTTATTATTATTAAAATGCCTAACGTTAACTGACTTTTATCACACCCTGTATATAAATAAATATGAACAACGTATTATATTGATTTTGTTGAGGAAACTAAATTGTTTAATAATGAAAACTCCTCAAAGCACTATATTTAAATCTCACCTTGTAGTGCAAGTAATAAATAAAAAAATTCCTTGGTTACGGTATATAATAGAAACATTACAATTTGAACAGACATAATAGATGTAATCCATCTTTCAAAAGAGTGAATAAAATTAGTTATAAAATTCTTTTGTAAAAGTTTTAAGGAAAAGTTTTACATCAAAACTTTGAATTATATAAAAAGTTTTTCCATTCATAACTTTCTTTTGTCGTAGCAGTCGAAGAGAAACATCTGAACATAAATCTTCTTGTTGCCAATTTAAATGTTCTGTGCTTATATCCTTCAGGAATATCCTTTCAGATATTCCCAAATCATGCATTTTCGTTAGCTCTATTCCTTCGATGCACTTTTTAGACATGAATTTAACATGAGCTGTTTGTAAACCAGACTTGGTATTCGTGTATATATATTTTATGATAATATGCTATTTTTTGAAGTGAGAAAATTATTTTATGTATGCTGAAATGTATATATTGGTACTGAATATCGTATTTATATAAAAACAAACATATAAAAAATCATAACTACGACAACTACCATATCCCGATTCATTACGATCCTTACATATGTCCATAGCCTACTTTTCACACATTTTTCGGTGTTTTACGGCTGGAACTCTGAAAATCTTATTCTTTTATCTGCTATACGAAAACAAAATTACAACTTGTTCCTTATCAAAAAAAAATCCCTCTACTAGATATCAACTTGTTGGTCCACTACAATTTATTTAGCCACACATATTTAAATTAATAATTAATTTTCTACTAATTAAAACTTCACACAAAACCAATAGAAACTTTTTTAAGTTCCAGATATTGTCTTTCAACAGATAGGGCCTTAGTATTTGCTTAAGTTTACAGTTAACCAATTTACAACCGATTACATATCATTATACACCTACAATAATACCTTGATCTCTTACTCTATCTTATTACCAATATATTCAATTCAATAAAATATTCAGATTCCATTTAAAGATTAATTAGATAATTAAACTAATACTTAGAATATACAGTACATTACCATCTCATTAACCCATACATTGACTATGTATACATATATCCACAATAAATTACAACTTTCGTTTAGTATGTTTTATATCTGAGGGGTGCCAAACCATAACGTTGTAAGCGCCACTCGAGCTGAAATACGTTTTATAGGATTAAACCGTTGTATGTATCGATCTTTACTTGCACTCTTGAAGCCAAAGCTCTGAGATGCCCACGCCGTGAATACTGAGAAAGAGAAAGTCATAACGTGGTCAATCAGTCTACGCAAAATGGCAGATGAAGTACTTGAGTGTGTGACTAAAGCGCCAAAGAAAACGTGTTTTTTAAATTTGTAACGAAATATTTTGTCTACCCCATAGGGTATTACTATGGGGGTTGAAATCTTGGGACAGAAATTATTGTGGGTGAAAATAGGGCAAGCAAAATATACGATACTTATGCGAATGGCACTCAGGGTTTATTTGGAGAGCAGGGTCGTAGATAAGTGAACGACACAATGGGATTGGATTGGGGCAGCTACAAATAAATGAAACAAAGGGGTACTTACATGAATCTCCTGGTCAAAAGGACCAATAAAGCAACAAGAAAGGCCTCTAGTTATTTAAAATAAGGAGGCCGCTTCGAAAAATCCTTGTCTTGCTGGATAAAGGAACAAGGCTATTCTTTCCTAAAAAAGAAACACAAAGGGGGTTAAGAGACTTTTCTAAAATAGGAAATAAACAAAATGGTTTAGAGAAATAAATTAAACATTTATTGTTGTCTCAACACAGTTACAAAATATAGATGACACAAAAAATACTATATTAATAGTTACAAAAGTAAATACAAAAATAACGAAGAGAAACACTTACTATGTCCTATCCGTTTACAAGTGGGAATTGCTACAAAATTTACAAATGTTAATGGGCTAAAACTGTGGCAGAATTAATTTATTACAAATAAAGAAATATCTTTAAAATGAAATTATTCAGAGAGCGGTTAACCTTCTTTAAAAAACGAAAACAAATTAATGTCAAAAATAATAAAGCTAGCTGTCATATGTCAACATAAAAATTTTAAAACAGAACAATTAAAATGACAGCTAACCACGCCCTAAGACATATATTATTACAAATTCTTTACAAATCCTTATGAAAGCAATTATTATTATAAAAAAAACGTCTATGGTTACTTTAAAATTTAAACACAAAAAAGTTACCTTGATTTTTACTAAATTTCTTTAACTGTATCTGTAGACTGGGAAAGATGCTCGGAGACGGCTGTTTAGGCCATTGAAGTCTGAGGTTAAAACTGGCACATTGGACACACCCTGGAAACGGCTTCTTAAAATTCAACAATAGAACATGTTATTTTTCAAATTTGTTTTATACAACAAACCTCTTTTAAATTTAAATTAAATTTTTTTAATGTTTCTGGACCGTGAACTGTTCTGTTTGCTATTGCTAAGCGTCTTTTTATTTCGTCGCTTGTCGTGTTTGTTGCATTGACTAGCGATCAAAGATATGTGAATTCTTTGATTTGCTCAAAGGTATGGTTGTTAATTTGAATTCTCTGTTGATTTCGAGGGTTTTTAAAAACCAACATATATTTGGTTTTTTTCTCGTTTACCACAAGGTTTACCACTAATTTACTTGCATCCGCAAGCTTTTGTAAAACACTGTTTCTCATTCTTCTGCCCACCATAGAACCAAACCAAACCAAACCAAAGAACGTAGAGTTTTCTCCGTCAATTCTAACGCATGAGCATACGTTTTGCATTATTAGTTGGGTCAACTCAGCTAACTTAGTCTGTCAGTCTATCATCTAAAATCTATCATTGCATTATATAATGCAGTTCTTTTCACACTGTCATAGGCCTCTTTGAAGTCGACGAAGAGTTGGTATGTATCTATGTTATCTAGTGACTTTTCTTGAATCTGCCTATGTGCTTAAATTTGATGTGTAGTTGATTTTTCAGCAGTAAATCCGCATTAATATTAACCAACAATATCCAACAAAATGTTTAAGTCTTTCAAACAATACATTGATGAAGATTTTATACGCAGGTGCTAACAGAGTAACTCCTCTATAGTTCTTAAACCCCAGTTGATCACCCTTTTTATGCAACGGACATATTAATCCCTTTAGCTACTCTTCTGGTACCAATTCATTCTATCATATAAGTACTATTGGTTTATAGATTGCTGCAAAAAGTTGATCACCATCTTTTTTTATACATACACATAATCGTTCAGGGTATATTAAAACTAAACCTCAAAATATCCCGGAAATGATAAAACAAGGTTTGAACTTGAGTTTAGGTCCTTGGTGAATTTAAAAGTAATATTTTTTGTTTGAGTTTTTAAGCCTTGAAAATCGTAATTTGGCGTTTTTACCACTTTAAATTTTTTTATAATTCAAAAACGAATTTTACAGAAAAATTATAAGGGAACTCTTTTGTCCAGAATGATCCAAAAAATAAAAAAAAAATTTCTGGGCCGATAAAATTGATTGTTACAATTAGTTAAAAAAATTGTATAAAACAATTTGAACAAATTTTTGCCTGGGTCACCTCTTGAATCTTATTTTGGGGTATCTAATGAAAGTGACTATGCAAAACAAACCTCATAAGAATATTTTTTGAACAAATCCGACCTTTTCGCGTTATCTATTTGGTTTTATGTTTTCACTGCTTGTTTCTCACACTATAGTTTGTTTTTTTATTATAATAGTTAGTTTATAACAAGATAAGTATAAAATATATACATTACTCGATAAAAAAATATAAAGGCTACAATTTTTGTAAATAATTTTTTTGTGTCTGATATTATAACGGATCTAACTTTTAGATTAAAATTTAGCGTCTAATGGATGGAATCAGTAATAACCACAGCATACAAATAATCAAACCAATATTATACTCCCCCTACTGGACTTTGTAGTTATTAGTCATTTACAACATATGGAGAACGGCAAACAGGGGATATGAATTTAATAACCGCATCGATAAGGGTTAAATCCTTACCGTCATTTCAATCCGCGTGACATGTTGTCTTTATGCAATTACAGGTACGGTTTTAAAATATAATTATAATAAATTTAAACGTTGTAATGACCGATGTCTGATATTCATCAATATGATGATGGTGATGAGCGATAATGATGATGATAAAAATGATGACAGATAATTCCAATGAATTTATTACTTGAACATAATTTTTTAATAATGTGTTCTTTTAAACTACTTCATATTATTTCATCTTAATCTACTAAATAAAAAACGAATATAATTAGAAATACAAATTTCATCTTAATATAACTTTTTTTCCTTGATGTAATGGGTGTTTTTATAAAAGTTTAGAAATGTAAGTTAGCAACACTTTTTTAACTGGCGGCCATTTTGAAAGCTGTCAAGTGATTTATGTTTAGTTTGGTTTGGCATTTCAGCATGAATAGACCAACGCATGAACAACGCTTCCAAATTGTGCAAATTTATTTTGAAAATCATGGTTCTGTTCGAAATACGTATCGCGCACTACTTCCAGTGGATTGTAAACATAATTGTCCATCAGAGCAATTAACTTGATTAACCATGCAACATTTTCGCACCACGTTTACTCTAAATGATGACACATCCACAGAGACGTCGTACAGTGCGTACAGAGGCAGTTGTTGCTGATGTAGAGTGTATCATAGAGGAAGATCCCAATCACAGTATCGCCATCGTGTACAGCAGTTGGATATTTGCTACTTACAAAATTCAACTCGTGCAAGAATTGAAGGTACACGATCATCTAGCAAAGCGCAGATTCTGTGAATTTGCCCAAAACTAGACTGCCATTGATCCTGATCTTTATAAGCGAATTTTGTTTAGCGATGAAACTCACCTTTGGCGGAATGGCTATGTCAAGAAACAAAACTGCCGTATTTGAGGTAAAAATAATCCTTAAGTGTATGTTGAGACAACACCACAACCAGAAAAATTGACTGTTTGGTGTGCTTTGTGTGCTGGTGGAATCGTTGGTCCGTACTTCTTCAAAAATGATGCTAGCCAGAATGTTACAGTCAATAGTGATCACTATAGAGCCATGATTACTGTCTTTTTCATGCCTCAATTTAACAATTGTAATGTAAATGAGCTGTGGTTTCAACAAGATGGCCGACATGTCACACAGCTTGTGCCGCCATTGTTTTATTGAAAGAAACGTTTGGTAACCGCATAGTTTTACATTTCAGACCCGTAAATCGGCCTTTAACATCGCCAGACCATTTTCTGTGAAGATATGTGAAGTCGCTAGTCTACGCCAATAAGCCTAAATCGTTTGACCAGTTGGAGAACAACATTCGCTGCGGTATTGCCGATATACAGCCACTAATATTAGAAAAAGTCATCTAAAATTGGACCTCTATGCCAGAAATTATATTTAAATAATAATGCCAAAAGACTATCTTTTAAATAAAGTTAAAGTCATATCAATTTAAAAAAACCAGTTTTGTTTTATTCCATTTTAAAGTTTGATACCTCTAAAAAAACACCCATTGCATACTTATGTACTTATTTATATCAACGTGTTTATATATTGCAAAACGTGTTGTTTTACTACTATACCATACCATCTGTTTAAAACTTACCATTATGTACAATTTGTCTTAAAAGCTTATTCGAAAGTCAGATATATAACTTCTTCTTCATATTTTTATGTAGACATGACTCTGTCTGTTTTTTAATGTGCCTCCAGTAAGTTGTCGTTCCATCGTTTTAGTGGTCTTCTTACTGATCGTCTTCCTATTGGGGAACCGTCTCTTGCCGTCTTTACTACTCTATTTGTTGTCATTCGACTTATATGATCGTTTCATTCTACTCTTCTATTCCTTACCCAGTCCTTAATATTCTACACCTTGCATCTACCTCGCATATCGGTACTTTTAGCTCTGTCCCATAGTGTCTTACCATCAATTTTTCTAAGAGTTTTCATCTCTGCTGTTTCTAACATATATTTTTCTACTTTCATTATTTTTGTTCACTCTGTGTCGTGTTTTTGCCGTGTATGTCAATATTGGTCTGATGACTGTTTTGTAAATTCTGATTTTCATTTCTTTCCCGATATATCCAGATGTATAATAATTGTAATCCCTATTTTTTTTTGTAATTGTAAGTAATCCGTCAGGTATTAAGAATTTAAATGTTTTTTAATTAAGATACCCATTATTCCCGTCTTAGTTTGTTGTAGACTATCCAGTTTTGTTTTATTGTTGTTTGTTCGCAAAAACTCTTTGATAACTATTTTTAAAATCATTCGTATTCTCTTGTATCCATACTTTTAATCTGGTCAGTTTATTAATTGCTTTAAACAATCAATAAAAATTATATCATTCTTAATACGCTAATGCCAAATATAATTTTCACAAAAAAGAAGCTTATACTCTTATTATACTCAAATATACTCTTATTGAAAATGGTAGAGACTGCATGATATTCTTCTGCAAGGTACATAGCGAAAAAAAAAATATATCACGAGGATTGCTAACATTCTAGTTCTAATGAACAAGACCTCTCTAAGTTTAAAATCAGAGAATATATTGCTCAACGTAAGGTTGCTATCTGGTGAAAGATGAAAGTACTCTCGGATATGAGAAAGTAGATGCTGCATACCAAAAATATATATTTATGCCGTATGTTACTTAGAACAACTGGTGCGTGTAGAAGATGCACTATCTTCTAACTTATTGTCGAGGCAAGGATCAAGTCACAATACTAGCGCTACCTCTAACACTCGACAAAGGGTAATCAAGCTTCCAGAGCTAAAAATACATTTTAGTAGAAATTTAAATGAGTTCCAGTCATTATTGCAAACTTATTATCCACACTGATGATTCTTTGACTAATATTGAAAAATTTATATATCTTAAAAACCTCTTAACGCGTGATGCATTAGAGGCTGTAGGAAATATTTCCCTCTCTGTTGAAAATTATAGTTTGGTACGTGAAACTTTAGAAAAAATATATACGGACCATAATGCTATATTAAAGCTGGTGGTCGGTAATATTGTAGATGCTAGAAATTTATAAACAATAACACATATTTACAACGAAAAGACTTCTCCCTCGCGGTAACAAATTCCTACAGAGCGGTAAACAATTTTAATTTAACGTTAAAAAAACTTCTTAATTTAATTTTAATTCATAATAGTTGCTCTAAAATTGCAATCTCCATGCAAATTCTAAAGTGAAACCTCCAAAAATATATAATATAACCAATAATCTCTAAAAGAGACAACGTTGTCTTTTCAGATAAGCACCGATAGAGATACAGCTTCTTCTTGAGTAAGAAAATCTAAATCATGCAGCTATTGTAGGTTGAATAACCATTCTATAATATCTTTTTTAAGATTTCAAATATATATCCGCTCACTCTAGACGTAACTTTGTTCAACGAAATTCTCATTGTTCCAACGGCCTTTGCATCGCGCTATTGATTGCATCTCCAGGTATGTTTCCTCTAATGTTAGTCGAAGGCATCACTCTTTACTTCATATTGACTTAAAAAATCGTTAAGCCATGTCCACACATCATGAACAGTCAAACTCATATAGATCTTCTCAAAGAGTCAATGCTCATGTTTTAACATGGAATAGTTTTGAGCCTTATGCTTTAACGTCTAGCACTTCTCACAATGTAGCCGTTCTATTGACATCTCATATACAGGTATATCTCGTAGCTCCAAATAAAATAAAAATATATACATATCAAGATCTTATAGAATCCCGTATCCTAACTTAGTTTTTCCTCAAAAAACTTGGCAAAGAAGATTGCGGTACCCACTTACAAAAATCATATTAAGATTTATGGTATCACCCAATCTATTTCAACTTCAACCCTAATGTCTGATCTGACCATCTTCCCTTCGGCTTCTGACATTAGCAATAAAATAAAATGTTCAGTCTAGACAAATATTATCACCAAACTATTCCAAGTCTTAATCTATGTGAATAAGCTTAACTTGCCTTCAGAATTGGTCTTAGCCGATACAAACTTCTACTCTCCTTTTAAGGTAGATATTATGACTTGTCGCTAACATATATGCTTTTATATTGACAAGTAATATCAAACCACTTGCCTTGATCTTCCAATTCTTTAAAGCAGCTCATTTGGACACATTTTGAGTGAAAGAAATTCAAGGAAGGTTCTCTAAGTCTAAGTCCGTAAACAATGTAGTCATTTGTCTTTCTCAGTCATTTGACATGCCAATAGTTGATAGCGTTGATTTGAATATCACTCAAACCGATCAACTCTTTTAAAAAATCAAGGATGTCTCCTTGAAAAAACAAACTGGGAAGATATAAACATCCACATAATATTCAGTATTTCGAGCTGCAAAAGAGGTACAGTATTTCGCTGAGATGGTTGTCACCTTCACTGAAGATAATATCATAAAAAGAAACTATTTTAATGCTCCAAATTAATTTTACTTAAAACTTCTGCATTTCTTTAAGAAAGATAAATGTAATTAAGCTTTTTCTCTGAACGTAGTTTCAAAATATTGCATTTTAGTTCATTACTATTCAACTTACTTATTATGTAGATCCGTTCAAATTGACCAAGCCGAGTTCCATTGACTTACTACCAATCCTGAACGTCGAACAAGTAGTTTGTTGTGGCAAAGGGTGATATTCCCTTGATGGGGTGAAGGACTTGAAGAGTTAATCACTCACTTAGAATATTCCGGTCAGTTGCAAGGACCTTAATTTGAATATCAGAGGCGGGCGTATGGTATAAATTAATTCCTCTTTAACTCAAGGAGCGACAAGGAAAACAATATGAGTACCTATTTAGTTCGTACGTATTGTGTAATAAAGTATTATAAAATTGATATTTGATCAAAATTTTTTAATTATTTCTTAATCTACATTATATGTATGTAAATACCCTGGAGAACCTATACCTATAAGAATTGGTGGAGAAATCATAAACACCATGAGATTTGCAGATGACACGGTAATTATGACTGAGAGTACAGAAGAAATACAAACTTTACTCGATGCAATCAATAGTGAATGCATTCAAATGTGACTTGACATCAACACAGATAAGACCAAATTTATGATAGTATCAAGGAGTCCAATAAATAATGAACAACTAAATCTTGGTGGACAGCAAATAGAGAGAGTGACAAAATTTAAATATCTGGGAGCTTACATCAAACAAAATCTGAATACTGCGCTGAGACTAAGGTTTGTTGAATGTTACGTCTGGTCGCAACTATTGTACGGGGTAGAAACATGGACATTAAAAGCGCAAATAATAAAGAAGCTTGAAGCCTTTGAACTTTGGATATACAGGAGAATGTTGATAATTCCATGGACTGCCAGGATCACCAATGAGGAAGTGATGAGAAGGATGGGTCGAGAAAAAAAATTGTTGAGAACAATAAAAGTACGCAAGACTGCATACCTTGGACACATACTGAGAAATGATAAATATAGTCTTCTGCAGGTCATCATGCAGGGTAGAGTCGATGGCAAAAAGGGAATAGGTAGAAAGAGGAAGTCATGGCTGCGAAATATTCGAGACTGGACAAACATGACTGTAGACGAATTATTCCACGTTGCAAAAGACAGAGAAACTTTTAAAAATGTGGTCGCCAACCTCCGTTAATGGTGACGGCATAGGAAGAAGAAGAATATACCCTGCAGTGCAGGGTATACCCTGCATTTTTATGTATTTTTTCATTTTTAGATATAAACTTTTATCGTTTTTTTTTTTGAATATTTTTTTATGCATTATTAGCGATAACGTCTTCTCTTGTAAGAACCAGTTTAGATCATTTTTGTAAACAACATAAGTTCTATATAAACTTTTTGTGATTAATGTGAAATAGTAATTTAAATTAAACAGCATTATTTTAAGTTTAACTTGGTATTTTATATGTTTACAATTTTGGCTTAAGTTTCCTTTTTGTTTTCTCCTTTTTAAAAATTGCAAAAAAATATGATCCCAGAATAAGAAGCACTATTGTTATAAAGGATGCATAACTATTATTTTACACGATGATGAGTGAAGCATTCGTCACATCGCAAATGCTTTAGGAATTTCTCAAAGTACAGTTTTTGATGCAATACAATGATTTCGGTAAACCGCAAGTCAAGTTAAAGATCGCTTTATTAAATGGCAAGAGCAACGCGACAGATTATCAGCACCAATACTTGTTGACCTTTATTAACAGCGAATTATCGGGGGCAACGTTTACACTTCTCTCGCGAATATCTTAATTGGGATGTTGAAGACTGGACGATTCAAGATTAACAGATACTTACCTAGATGGTCTGTCTAGTATTTGGAGAAGAGCTGGCAAACGTTGTCATCAAGGTGCTTGTACTGCCATAGTTCAATTTGGAGGTGGTATAATAGTGTGGGGAGGCATTTCCGTAGATTCTCACATAAAATACCTTGCTACAATTCGAAGAGGCACTTTAAACGCTAAAAGGTATTTACCCAATTTGTTGGACAAAAATTGATCAGATTTCAAATCTGATAATGCTCCTCCGTACATTACAAGAGTAGGACGGGATTACTTGAATGAAATTGGGATTGCTTTATAACAATCACTCTCAAGGAGTCCCTATTTAAATCCACTATAACATGCATGGGATATTCTGGGAGGATGTATTTGACATAACCATGATGAAAATCATTAATGTCTTGGGGCAAGCAGTTCATGACGAATGGAAGCAAATCCCCCAGGAAGAATTTGTTGCCTTAATCCGAAGTATACCTGATTGAATGGCAGCCATAATTAGAGCTTCCAGATATAATACACGTTCCTAAATAACGTTTTTCTTTAACAAATATTTAAAATTAAAAAAGTTTCTTTGCAGAGTTGCAAATTTTTTGAATTTTGTATCCTTTTCGTTTTGTTAAATTCTGGATTTGTAATAAATTTTACTTTAAAATTTATTGATTTACTTATTTATTTATTTATTTATTTTTTTTTTTAATTTTGTTTATTACATACTCAACTGGGAATATCTTAAACATTTTTAAACCAGTTTTTAGAATAAATTGATGCGGTTTATATCAATCATCAGGTCGTTTCGTTTCGGTTTGGTGTCTGATAAATTACGATCGAAATAACCACAAAAAAAGATGTGCGGTACTTGCAAGGTCAGTTTTTTTGAAAATGGTTAAATAGCACTACATAAAGAAGCGTTGATGCATTTTTAATTTAAACACAGACTGATAAAAGAAGTAGCACTATATTATGCAACAATGCTTTAATATTGAAAATAGACATTAACTGTACCTTCAAATCAAATAAATGTGTGGTTAAAAACCAAACAGCTGCAAAAAAGTGTGAATTTGGTGTATTGTCTCAAATATTTTTGTCTTATTGTAGCATGAGTTTGCGTTTCGCTTCACAAAAACACAAACAAAACTCTAGAAGTTGCTGTCAATATTCGTGTAAAGAAGAGATGCTAATTAGGTCAATTAAGTTAGATTTTTACTCGACACAACTATATAACGGGTTTGACAGTAGAAATGTGTAGTATGACATATTACAAAAAGACTTTCATCTAAGGATTCATCTATTTTTTAGTGGAACTATTTTTAAATAAACAATCAAAACGCTAAATTCATTATTTTGCTCATAACTTAAAAACTTGTTTATTTAGACATTTGACGTTGATTGACGATAACTTGATTGGTCTAAACATTTGGTCTAAACATCTTGCTAAATTTTACTTCAAAAATAGATTTTTTAAACAAGCAGAGAAGCTGCACCATTTTTTCATCGTTGTTACTAAATAATATCGGCATTATATGGTAGGCAGGTATCCATAATTATTAGATTGATATTTTATTTAAAAATTAACATTTTTGTTTGGTAAATATTTTGTTTTCTTATAAAATACATGTAGCTGAGCTGTCATAAGGAAACAATTTCAGAACAATCCTAGCCATACTTTAATAATACCTATAAGGATAAAATGGTCTTTCGCCGCTGAAATGTGTATTTGCGTTTGAACAGAAAGAGAAAGTCTGGACGCCAATGAAAAGCGAGACCGTTAATGCCCGTGAGAGCTCAGAAGTAATTAAAGTAGGAAGCAGGATATATTACCAGACCCCTGAGGAAACCTACAATACACGTAATCTCCTTGATGATGATTTGTATGCTTAACGAAAAGTTGGCAGAACAAATAAAACTGTTACATGTTTGGGAATGAATTGCCACTTTATAGATTTTTAATTGGATATTGCGTTTAATTGCGTATAAAGGTCTTGATATAGAGCTCTGAGAACTAAAATAAAATAAGGTGATATCTAATATATTACTGCATATGTGTGCATATATACAATTGTAATTGTAATGTGTATTAGCCAATAATTTTATATTCTGTAGTTTGACAGTTTTTAAATATAATGTTTCGTTATAGGAATTCTGATCGAAACTTAGGTTCAGTAAATTTGGCATTTTGACGAATAATAACAATTTCGTAGCTAATACAAACCAATCACTCAAATTGCGTAAATCGATGTAACTGGAGGTGGAATGGCGTGGTCAGATACTGGAACACAATAAGACGCCAAAATACCTCGGCGTACGTCTGAATAGAACTCTGTCTTATCGATATCACTGTCAAGATATCAAAAAAAAAGTAAGCGCCAGAAAAAATATCATCCGAAAACTAATAAATACAAAATGGGGAGCACAACCATACACTCTTCGTACTTCTGCCTTAGCAATATGTTTTTCTGTCGAATGATGATGTCATGAATATGATGAAAATGAAGAAAAAAACATTAAAAACCGAGTGGAACCTAATCGGTAGAACTGTATTAACTGCAAAATCAATGCTAGGAACTAAAGAAAGGAAATGGTTCAATCAAGACAAGCATTATAAAATTGTAGCTCCTTTATTTATAGCCTTTTATGAAATAAACCACTTTCTGTCTTACTGTATGGCTGTGAAAGTTGGACAATGGACTCCGAAGTAGAAAAAAGAATAGATGCCTTTGAGATGTATATATACAGACGAATTTTGAGGATTCCATGGGTACAAAGAGTTACTAATGTTGAGGTACTTCGTCGCATGTGTAAACAAAAAGAATTACTAAGAATAATCAAAGAGAGGAAAATGCAATACTTGGGTCATGTGCTGAGAGGCGAAAGATATGAATTACTTCAAGTTATACTGGAAGGAAAAGTACAGGGCAACAGTTCAGTAGGAAGACGCCAGAACTCGTGGCTGAAAGACCTGAGGAGATGGTTCGACCGCTCATCCGCAGAGATCTTTCGTGCAGCAGTTTCCAGAACTACAATTGCCATTTGGATCGCCAACCTTCGAAAGGAGACGGCGCAATGAGAAGAAGATGAATTAAGCCACCTGATGAGATGACAAAAGTACACATTTCTACAAAATATAATGCAAGGAAAACTCCAAGGACGCAGAAATGCAGGCCGTAGAAGAATGTCCTGGATGAGAAATTTAAGAGAGTGGTTAGGCTGTATCACTAACGAATTATTCAAAACAGCAGTAAATAAAATTAGAATCGCCCTAATAATATCTAATCTCCGATAGGAGAGACTCAAAGAAGAATAAGAATGAATTAAAATGGCTAACGACATATTCATTAAATTTTTATTTATTATAATACAACTTATTATCTGTTATAACATATTTCTTGCACTGGAGTCTAGAATTGCCTTTTTGTCTGGAACTTTGCCTACTGCATGGGGGAACTGTTTATTAAATAAAAATTAAAAATCATTCACTTTCATCAAGCTTCAGTTTCAGTTAGTCTTAAACCATGGTTGTGTTCAGTTCAATGAAGCAAACTGGAGTAGCTTAGAAAAAAATTGACGAGATCCATAAAATAAATAACATGCTAAATCCTGACAATGTTTTAAATTCTATAAGGCACGTAGAACAAGATATTTGCAATATATCGTCAGTTTTTTTCGGTCGTTATGATAACACTATCAAGGTTTACATCCAAGACTTAAATGTAACTGAGATTAAGATGGGGTTAGAAAGGCTGTCTTTACACATCAGTAAAATATCTAATCAATTATAATCTTGCCAACAAATTATCTACTATATCAACGAAAAAAGAAGTATTCAAGCAGAATATATTTTATGCCACTTCAGGTACCCAAACTGAAATCCCTCAAAATTTCGTATCAAGTGTAGAGAAAAACTTAAAAATTACAGAAGATAAATGCCATTACGTAGATATTATCAAATTAACGCCAATATACTCCCTTATAAAAGTTGTTCACTTTATTAAAGAGACGTTAGGTATCAAGGAATATATTAGATGTGATGCCTTCCTTCAAGCTGCCGACACAGTGACTGGTTCCCGTTCAAAATAGGCATAAAACGTCTTCATCTGAGTCAAATATGAGTCCGCAGAACATCACAAGCCCCGTTAGCTCGGAAAATCTAATTATTATTTTAAGCAACAGCAAAAACACAAAAATACTCACAGACAAGAAGACCAACGAAATTTAAAAATCTAAGAATCCTTTCAATTCGTATATAAACTATAAAAATTCGTTAAGAAGAATACTTTGGAACCAACCAACCATCAAGAGTTAGATAAACAAATGCCTCGAACATTCGATATCTTCTAGCAAGATTAAAGGAACCGAATATATTGAAACCCATCAAGCTACATCTTGCTTTTCTACACGATCAACCTGCTTCAGTATTTTACGAAGGATTCACCAACACAAGCGTTAAACTCTTTTTGGCTTCCAATGGGTATCCACTAAGACTGAAGGTGTACGAAAAATCCTTCTAGAATTTAACGATGCCTATGGAATTAGTCAAACTAAGATAGAAGCTGATTTTGTTGCTTTTAGGTCCTTTCACACTTCGGAAAGAATTATTCATCTGCAAAAATCAAGGGAAAGTCACTGAAATTACTATTCCGTCGTCTCTCCAAAACGAAATTTTTAAATAATACTACGTGATCTGTGGGACTGGTAACCTCAAATTATTTTAGTGATGACAACTTTAGCATGATTCTGGTTAATACTCGTTCTATAAGATATAAAACAGATGAAATATGTTTGTTTCTAGAGGAATTAGTATTTACCCCGATAGTTGCGGTTATAGAGCACTGATTTGAAGTCATAGAGCTCTTTTTTGTAGAAAAATATACCACAATTACTAGGTATGATCGTTTAAGTTCAGTTCATAGTGGCAACCTAATTCTTTCTACAAATAATGATTTCTCTCCTATAACAAAATATGACTTTCTGTTGAATCAAGCCTTTCTTGAGTTTTCATTGGTTTATAACAAGAATCTTAATCTATACATTATTTTCATTTATAGATCACCAATCTTCAAAAAAATGTTCCTTTTTTAAAAAGTAACTACTTCTAGTGTCAAATTAAACAAACTTTCTAAAATTTTAACATACTGAAAAATTACAATATAATAATTCCAATACTCAACTTAGAGTATCATATTACTACAAAACTTACATGAAAGTATCAATCTCACTTCAAATAAGATTAATTTATAGACTGCACAATTATTATCAGCTTGTTATATAAAAATATCATGTTTAAGTAACTAATAATTATAACATATACCAAGAAAACCTTTGTTATAAAGTATTAACCCAAAAAAGCGGCTCTATAACGCGAAATTTACATTTGATTAACCCTAAAGAGTTGCACACGATAAGATCATTTTACACCTTATTAGTTTTACACCTTCTTTTTGAATCTGAATCCGAATTCTAAAAGTATATAAAACGTTAAAAATGGTTAAAAGGTAAGCAAAATTCACCGTGTGAATATTGTGCACGCGATAAAACGCTTTGATGTCCCATGATAGCCCCTTTGTTTACTTTTACGGACACTTTGGAGCTTCTATGCAAATTTCTTTACTTATCACATCAAAGAATTCCTACTAGAATTCTTCAGCATCTCTCAGAATTCATAAGTATCTAAAAACTATTGTTTTATTATGAATTAGTGACCTTGACATGCTGATGTTCTTGAGAAATTTTAAACTGTTAAATTCCTGCTTTTCTAATTATTTTACAGCAAAAGTCACGAAAAACTATATGTAGAGGCCTGACATCTGTAAAAACAAATGTTAAAATTATTCTTCTAATTTAAACACATTCCAAAATAAGCAAAAATACATTTGCCAGAGTGTTGTTGTATCAGCTAGGCAACACATAGCGCACTTATGTGTGTCACGGGTTGCGTTTGGTCACGATAATGTTAGATATTAACAGTATTTGAATTGTCAATATTTTTATTTTATGATTTATTGTTTAAAAAACAATAACATTGAAATGATATCTAGTTAAAGAAAAATCAGCAATAAGAGTGTATTCAGGCAATACTGTAAGCACTGCCAGGTCGTTTAACGTGAGATATTCTATCAGACCAATTCCAAGTCATTTAAAAATTCAAAAATTGATTGTAAAAAGTTTGAAAATACTGGAATCGTGATTCCTTAATGTAACAAAATGTTTATATATATATATATATATATATATATATATATATATAAATTTTGCAAACAACACAGTTATAAAAAATAAAGTATAAGAAACAGAACTTTCCAACGTGAAGGAGAGACAAAATGTCAACTTTTTATAAAATAGTATAATTTTTTTTCATTAAAATTTTTAAAATTTAGCCAAAATGCATTTATAAATTTTCAGAACGTTTTCCATCCTATCAGATCATCATCAGTGAAAGACATCTATAAAGTAGTTGGGACTAGCCACATGATAAGGAAAATAGTAAAACCAGTTTAATTTTCCCATACGAACAGTTATATATTCTGATTTATACCATATATCATCAGATATCAACTTTTATTAGTTGTATATGGAGTGTTTTAAAACATGTATTTTTACTCGAAAGTAAAATATTTTTATTTTTAACAGAATTGTTTTTGTTTAAAATTAAAAATAATTTTAAAATGTTCATCATTCTTTATTTATATTAAAAAAACTATTTTTCAACATTTTCTATGCAATAAAGTTGAAAATTTAAGTTTGTGCATTAACTCAATATTAAAATTAAAAATTAAAAATATTAAAATCTACGAAAATGATAATAATTTACAGTCGTTAAGTTTCGCCAAATGTAGGCGCGTTAAAATTACTGTAAGGAACACTGAGAAATCATTTTACTTAATATTTCCTTAAAGTAACGAATAAAATTCAATATTATTCAATATTAACATCTCAAATTCAAAGTAATAATTCGAAATAAATTTATTATTTGTTAAATTAATTAATACATTATATATTTTAAATAAATAAATTTTTATTGGCGGTAATTGCTTTTACTATACACCAAACAAATGGTGAAGACCCAAAAGCTATTTTGTAAATAGTAATCTTTCTAGTAAATACAAATCTATAGACGATTATACAATTATTACAAAAATATAAACATTAAACCTTTGATTTTTGAGTTTCACGCTGTTTTATTTTGTATGTGTTAGTATTGAATATTCGTTAGGTTATAGGCACTTTCAGTCTATCAAAATGTAACTAACTTCTCAAAAAAAAATGATTAAATTTACAAGAGTTAAATTGAGACTAGTGAACCGAGTATACATACTATTTTGAAATTATTTTCATTCTGTTATTTGTTATTTTATATATTATTAATAAAAGTACAGAAATTTAAATTAAGTTTTGTTTTATTTACACTATTACTTCAGTTTATTTTCAGTGGTAATTTTTAGGTTACGTTTATTGTCATAAAATAAAAAAAACAGGTGGGTTTTACTTAGTTCATTTTTATATTTATCTTGATTTTATTCAATTATTTTTTAAACTGCTCTAAAGCGTGTCAGTGCAATACTTAACTGTGTTAAATAAATTGAACATAATATCAGTCGTATAATAACCAAGCCACAGCAAAACGTGGCAGGGTCAGCCCATATATACAGGGTGGTCTTTAAGTAATTGTACAAACAGAAACCGTAGATTGTGCATTTTAAAATATTACGATTTAAGCCAACTTGCTTTAATAAAAGTGAAAATTAAAAATTTTATTTTTCGCTATAACTTTTACGTTTGTGAATATTTTTGGACAAAAATTTACAGTTGGATGCTTTTAAGTAGGATAAATTATAATTTTATACATACTTTAATGTAACTAATAGAGGGCGCCACATATGCAACATGTGTGGCATACATTTGCGCTTAACTTTTTTGCTATTTAAGTTAGCTCTATTTGTGTTAAGAAATATTAAAGACACATTATTTTTACAAAGAAAAAGTATACTTGTTAGTAACCTGAAAAACCGTTTTCGAGATAATCGCATTTTATAAGTCAGCTGAATAATACTTCTTAGTTTGATATTTATGCGGTAAAGCACTGAATACCTGTAGATAAGAATAATTCATAGTTTATTCTTATTAAAACAACTCAAATATGATAATGTAACATCACAAAATGCTTTGTTATGGGTGCTAAATGTCTTATTGGAGAAAAGATTCTTCATGTTCTTCTTTAGATGCCGTGTCCGTATTCAGACATTGGCCGTCATCATGTTTACAATTTCCCTTTTCTATCGCTTCTTAAGTTTCTATAATGACGTTGTATTACTTTCTCTCTATTGTAAATGCTAAAAACCCAAAATATGTGGTTTATGCAAGATGGTACACCACCACATACTAGAGAGAAGGCAGTTAGAACATACTTAAATACAACTTTTCTGAACGTTGGATTGGTCGTGGTAGTCATATTCCTTGGCAATGTGATGAGATATTGATATAATTATTTAATTCATAAAAAAATCGAAAAAAATACTTATTATTTATTGTTAAATTGTTTATCCATTTTTATTAGGACAAATGGAAACTAGAGCACAGGTATTGAATAACACATATGTGTCTTGTTTCATAATAATTTTGCTACACATCTAACCTTAAAGACTCAGCATTTTTACAAAAATATCATCGTTGGCCTAATAACCGATATTGTTATAAATACAGTAAACATACAGGCAATTTAGTTCAGCATAATATTAGTTCGTTAATAAATCATAATAGTCCATTTGTTCGAGATGTAATTATAGTTACTCGTACGCTTTAACGTAATCATATAAATAAGTTATGTCATCGACAGGTTATTCCGTGTGTATATAAGTAACCACTGAACGAGATACATCACAGTTTAGTACATTATTTAACCTCTGCGACAAATAAGATGTAGTTCCATAATATACCATAAGATGTATCCAAAAGAATATATTCATCCACCACGTAGCCCATAATTTACTCCGCTTGATTTTGGTGTATGGGGCACGTTAAAACAACGTGTCTATAAGAATCCCATAAACATTCGCAACCAACTATGGGAAGAAATAAATACTGCAGCAGTTTCTTTAGAACCAATGATGCTATTTAATATGAGAGGATCTTTTATGGAATATATTGACAAATCAATTAAAAAAAATGGTGGACATATCGAACACGTACTTTGACAAAAAGTTATGTTATTTAGTTTAACTATTTCTTAACTTGGTTTGTAAACAAAATGCTTTGATTATGACTTTAATTTAACATAAAACGTAAAATGTTTGATGTAAAATCCTATTATTCGGTTATTTTGTCAAATCCTATTATTAATTATCCTGCTGATATATTTATTTTATTTAATATTTCGTTAACTATTAACTTTAGATAAAGGTATTTTATACCAAAATTCAGAGGTATTAATGTTTTTGTCTATTTTTTCTTCGTTGCCTGGAGAAATTAACTTAAATTAGAATTATGCAGCTGATTTGTAAAATGCGATTATCTCGAAAACTGTTAAGTTTTGAAGTTATTACCAAGTATACCTTTTTTTTTGTTAAACTAATGTATCTTTAATATTTTTTATCCCAAATACAGGTAACTTAAAGAGCAAAAAAGTTAAGTGCAAATTTATACCATATATGTGGCATATGTGGCGCCCTCTATCACTTACATCAAAGTGCGCATCAAATTATAATTTCTCATATTTAAAAGTACCTAGTTGTAAATTTTTATACATAAATGTTTACAAACATGAAAGTTATAGCGAAAAATAACATTTGAAATCTGCACCTTAACACCCTGTATCTTTGTTAATATCAACATTTTATCAAAGCAATTTGGATTAAATCGTAATATTTTAAAGTGTAGAATCTACTGTTTCTTTTTGTACAATTACTTAAGGACCACCCTGTATATGTATATATACATTGAATAAAAAAATTGTATTTTAGTAATTTTTGGTGAGTATAATAAATTAATAATACAATAAATTTAATTTACAAAAGTAAAATTTAAGACGTATACAATACATTTTAACCAAATTATACATTATAAACAAAACAAATATATAACTTGATACTACATCGTTTTTAAATACTGCTGTATTTCTTCCAACGTCTTCCCCTTAGTCTCTGGTACAATGAAATATGTTACTATAACTGATATAAAATTACAAACACCGAATAACAAAAATGGTCCAGATAAGCCACTATACGCATAAAGGTAGTAAAACGTACTATTCGTGGTAATAGTTAGAATTCCGTACACCACCACCACTGCTGAAATACCTTTAGATTTAATACTCGCTGAAAACAGTTCGCCTTGCATCAACACAGGAATAGGCCCAACTCCAAAAGAAGACACAAATAAGAAAATAATGAGGCCCGCCAATGGAAACCAATTTATTGCATGTAGATTGATTTGCGGATACAATTTTTCCACAAGAAAATATATTCCCACAAGTAGAAATATTGCACTCGAACCTGCAAGAGATGTCATTAAGGACTTTCTTCGGCCAAATTTGTTTGAACCATATGCAGCAGAAGCGCATATAATAAAATTTAGTGCGGTATAAATTATTGTTGAAGCCTCAGAGCTTATATTGCTACCAACTTTCTGGAAGACAAATTGCGTATAGCTTCCAAAAACCCACAGTCCCGAAAGTATTTGGGCAGCTCTTAAAAACCCAGCTATTATTAAAGCCTTTCTGTTCACATTATTAAAAAATAAATCAGTCCATTTTCCAGATTCGGAAAGTTGTCGCTTTATGTCATTCTGCATAATTCTAAACTCAACTTCAACATCATCATTTTGTCTTAATTTCATTAGTGATATTCTGGCTGCAGAAAGTTGATTTTTTGCTATATAAAAAGATGGTGACTCGGGAATGAATGCAGATAAAAATAAAACTATTACTTGCAATATTAGAAAAAGATAAGATGTTACTTTAACACTGCAGTATATTCCAATAACATTTATAATAAAAGTCCCAAATATCACTAAAATAAAGAAAGCATTTCCCCAAATTCCACGCACTTTTGGTGTAGCTACTTCTCCAATGTATATGGGAATCACGCACATAATCAAAGCATCTCCCAATCCGACTAATACCCTTGCAAAATACAAAGCCCATAAATTAGTAAACAACGCTTTTGTTAACCAAGATATCATGTACGGTACAGATGTTAAAATAATTGCCTTTTTCCTTCCAATAATGTCAATAAATGGCTCTAAGAATGGTGAAAGGATTATTAGACCAATTATGTTTACTACAGCAAATAGTGCTGCTTGATCTTCTCTAATGTTATAATGTACTTTATCTTCAACTATTTTTACCATAAATGGGGACGTCCATCCTGAGAGGGCGCCACTGATGAATCCCTGCGAGGCCGCTTAAATTAAAAAATACATTTATTTTTATGATTTGATTTTATTTTAATTATTACATATATATATATAAAAAACATTTGTATAATAAATTTTTGTTAATAAGCGAAATACGATAAATAATGTCTGAATATGTTCAAAAGTCCGAAAATTTGATAATCCATAATGATAATATAATACCGACAATAGCAATAAGTAATTGGTAATAAAAACGGAAAATAATACACCTTCTAAACCTCTATTTTGAAGAAGATTATCTAATAGCCTTGGGCAGTATTTTAAGTCCTAAATATATTATTTTCGCCTATCGAATTTGGTAAAATAGATTATGCATTTACTTCTTCTTAAAAGAACTGGTAGATAACTTTTTAAAAAATTGTGGTTTAATTATTAAAGTCAATAATCAAATTCTCACTGCCAGCAAATAATCACTCCAAGTAAAAGAATTGTTTTATCCAATGTATGCTCCAGTAGACCACATACTATTGGAAGCAGAGCTAATGAAGCTAGGTCTAAATTTATTATTTCCTATCAACTTTCTTAAAATAAACGCGTCTCGCCCAGAATTTAGTAATATTCTCAGTTTCGCCGACGAACGTATATTACTCCTTTAGAAAACAATGTAATTAATTAATAACATTACCAGCTTCTTCTATAATAAATTGCGACAATACATCATACAGAATTTTCTTAGCAACTGAAAACCTTAAATGTTTTTCTTGTAAACAATTAGGTCATTTAGCTGCAGTATGCCCAATTCTACTACATAACGAGCCAAAGTTATTAGAGAAGTTCACCCAATGCAAAGAAGCCGCCAACAGTCTAGTGTCTAATGATAAATCTTATATCATATCTACAGTTTATCAAAATAACAATGTTAATTCCAAAGAACAAAATAAAGAGAATACAAAATCAATGAAATTATCTGAAATGGTAGCCCAAGAAACCCCAACGGTTTCTATTACACCGCCGCATGAAGACCTCTAAAAACAACCCACCTAAGTTGGGTATTTCAAAAACCAAACCTAAGAAAATTAAATCGGAAAAATCCATTCATGATGAAATGCAATCATTACAACAAATGTTTGAAGACAATAAAAACAATTTTACACTGAACTATAAGCATACTTTAAATTTTTTGAATCTGTCCCACACTACGCAGAATTATTAAATCTTCTTAAAACCTATACAGACAATATATTAGGTTTCCTTAAAGATCTGGACACTATATACTCTCAAAGATTAAAAAAGGTAAAAACAAAAATCACAAATATTAAAAGACAACTACACCATCAACTCTATCAATTCAGAACATTTGCAACAATGGACAGCGAACTCTCATCCTCTCAAGAATCCTTAAGTACTTAACATTCAGATCTGTAATACAATGGAACCTTAACGGGTACCACACCCGTTGTGAAATGTTACAACAACTAATTGCTCAACAAACTCGATCAGTTATTTGTCTTCAACAAACTCATTTCAAAGGTCCTTATCATGCTAGGTTAAAAGGTTTTAAAACAGGACCAATAGAGATAAATCAAGTGGTGGAGTAGCAATCTATATCAACGAAATGTGCGAAGCAGAACTAATACCTTTAAATACATCCTTAGAAACCGTAATTGAGAAACTACTTCAACAGATCCCATCTCCCCGTCTACTCTTAGATTTTAATAGTCATAACCCCTACTACGGATCCAAATTCCAGTCATTAAAGAAAGAGTGCTAGAACAATTACTTGACAGTAACAATATAAACATCTTGAATGCAGGAAAACTCACAAGATTTAATATACAAACAGGAGAATCCCCAGTTATTGGCCTGACCATGTGCGATCTGATCCTACAAACTCTTCTTATAACTTGTCCTTTTAAAAGTGCCTTAACCACTCCTCTCTTAAAATGAAAATTGGACCAGGCAAATTGGACACTCTTCTTATACCAAGTAGACCAAAAAATCCCATATCTTCCTGACCCTGGTACCTCAAATACATATTTAAACTAATCTACAATCCTCTAAGGTACTATTAGAAGCAGGGCACAAAGCAGGCGGAAAAACCAAAACTCTAAAAACTCACACGCCAGTACCGTGGTGGAATGACAAATGTAACGAAGCCATCAAAAAATACAAGCGAGATTTTAACAAGTTCAGACGATCTCCTACTACACAAAATCAAATGGATTATAAAAAACTAAAAGCTGAATCTGGATATCGGATTAAGCAAACCAAAAAACAAAACTGGAAATCTTTCGTGCCATCCATCAACAACTCTACTCTTCTGTCTGCATTATGGAGAACAATTCGTCAACTATCTGGAAAACAGCAAAGCGCCCAAATTAGTTTCTTAAAACATAATGATCAATTAATTACCTCAACAGAAGAAATCACAGAAATGTTTGTTGACCTTTATGAACAAAATTCCAGCGCTAACAGCTACTCTCTAAGTTTTCTTCAATTTAAATTTAGAAATGAAAAGAAGGAAATAATGATCACAGAAAACACGGATGACTTTATGAACACTCCAATTTTAATAGAAGAACTAGACGATGCATTGTTTGGCATAAAAACTATTCTCCGGGTCCAGATGATATACCAATAATTTTTCTCCAAAATCTGAGCACATACCGCTAGAACAATACCTCCTTAATGTTTTGGACCAACAGTTGATACAACAATACTTTAGACAGTCTTGGTCAGAATCATAGATTATCCCAATCTCTAAACCTCAATAACCAAAAACAGATCCCCAGTCCTGTAGACCAATATCCCTAACCTCAGCAACCTGTAAGCTATTTAAAAAGATTATAAACCGTCGCCTGACATGCTTTCTGAAAGATAAAAAAATACTTATATATAACCTTTTTTTCGTCTTTATAGAGGGGGAGTCTGGAATTTTTAAAAGACATCTCAGTCCACGACGCCGCCTGACTGACCTTAGTGCAGGATTCGTTCTTCATACTCCCGGCGATAGTTCCCGAGGTACTTTAAAATGCTCTCTAGTCGGCGAGTTTTCGCCGAATGCCTAACTGCTAAACCAGACTCTGGTCTGTAGTTGATATTGTATTGTATCCAAAGATCACAAAGCACTTATTAACAAACAACATTGTCTAGCTATTTTCTGCGACATAACAAAAGTCTACGATTGCACATGGAGATATGGTATAATAAAAAAGCTTCACTACTAGGATATTAATGGAAAATTCCTAAAATTTATTAAAAATTGTCTTCAACTTAAAACATTTAAAGTACAAGCAAATTGAACACTATCATCAACTCGAATCCAGGAAAACAAAGACTTTCTTGTTGCAATTAACGATATCTTAGAACAATGCCAACAACCAGTTAAAGGAAGAATGTACGCAGACGATCTGGTTCTCCTAGTAGGAGGAACAAATCTAGAATCCACCCAAAGAGTCTTTCAAAGCATATTAAATAATCTCCAAAAATCCTGTTTTATCCGAACTTGATAAAACAGGACTCACCTTCTCTAACGAAAAAACAAAATGCTTGCTCTTCTCAAAAAAGCGAAAAGAGGATAATCCAATTTTAACATTCAATGGTAAGAATCTGATCTTTGTAAAAGAAATAAAATTCCTCAGTCTTACTTTTGACAAAACATTGGTTTGGAAAAGTCACATCAAAAATCTAAAAGGCCCTTTTTATCCTTAGTTCGATCAAAAATTGACTACGGCTCAGTGGTATATAACTCAGCCAATAAATCTGTTCTTAATATTGTTCTGAAGCTATTTTCTTGTGGCATTTTAAATTAATTAATATTTAAATGGGAATAAGCCACAATTAAAGGTTAAAATACATTTATTGACGTTTCAATTTCCACTTCGGAAATCGTTCTCAAAATACAAACATTAGTAGAGAACTTGAAATTGGAATTCGTACATAAATAAACTACAGCTTTCCTGCCAAAAGAGATTAAATATACTTAAAATATTATTCAACAAAATTTGGGGTGCTGATCATAAAATATTAATTAGGCTTTACAAATCGCTCATTAGTACTAAAATCGATTATGGGTGTATATGTTACGATGCTGCATGTAAAATCCATTTACAAAAACTAAATAGTATCTAATTTGCAGCTTTAAGATTACCACTGGGACCTTTTGATACTAGTTCGGTTAGTAGTATGCAAGTTCTAACTGGAGAACCTTCCTTACATATAATACGAGATCATTTATCCTTGAACGATATCATTCTAGAAACAGCATCCTGTATTCTTCCACATCTGCAACCCTGGTCTTCCTCACAAAAAGATTAAAAACCCTAAACCCCTCATAGAAAGAATAAAGCTCATATCTTGTGATAGGAATCAACTCAATGTATCGGTAAATATAAATGCAAACTATTCCCCTTTGGCAAGCTACCCATTAACTGTTGACTTAACACTTACAAAGTATCAAAAATCAACTATAAATTCCACAATAATTAAACATCTAGTCATGGAAATTCTAGACCACTATCCTAATTATTTGCAAATCTTTACCGATGCCTCTAAAACTCCCAATGGACACACTGCTGCCTACTACTGCAAAGAAAAAATTCTTATAGCATATCGATACCAACAAACTGCATTATACTCACAGGCGAGGCCAATACTAATGTTTGTATTTTGAGAACGATTTCCGAAGTGGAAATTGAAACGTCAATAAATGTATTTTAACCTTTAATTGTGGCTTATTCCCATTTAAATATTAATTAAATCTGTTCTTAAAGAACTAGATGTAATTCAAAATACCAGACTGCAAGTCGCTTTGGGTGCCTTTCGAACAAGCCCCACACTAAGTATATTCAGTGAGTTAGTGCAAACTCCTCTAGAATTTAAAAGAGATTTTTTAAGTTTGCCGTTTGCTTGTAAAGTTCTATCCTCTCCAAATAACCCACTCTACCATAACGTTCATAATAATCGTTTCAGCCACTAATTCTCATCTAACCAATGCAATCCGCCTTTCTAGGAACGAATTAACCGATTACTTCATAAATATAGGATCCTGACAATATACCACCCTACCGAAAACCCTCATCCACCATGTACTGTAAATAAATCACCAGTGATCACTGATCTATCAAAATTTAGTAAACATGAATCCCAACCAGCCATAATAATAAACCACTTCAAAGATATTATGGATATATTAAGCGACTACCGACAAATATTCACAGATGCATCAAAAACAACATACAGAGTGAGGGCAGCAATTTTCTCTAATACTTATAATGCTAAATTTAAGTTGCATAACAACTGGACTGTCTCCAATGCAGAACTATACGCAATCCTTGAAGCTTTATAATTCATTAACAAAACGGACCAGAGAAATTACACAATACTAACAAACTCACTGAATGCTCTTTGTGACATCCAAAACATGTACTCCAGCAACCCTATTCATAAAGACATTTACAAAGAACTTCAAAATGCTGCAAAGGAAAACAAACACGTGGTATTAATCTGGGTTCCATCTCATATTGGAGTACACGGTAATGAGGTTGTGGACTGTCTAGCTCACGAAGTAGCGACAAGTGCTGACCAAGTTCAACTAAATAAAATAGTGCCAAGTGATCCTTAATGGTGCTTAAAAAACATAGTTAGTTGTGCGTGGCAAATGGTCGCAATGTTCCGAAAAACTAAGTCAAATTAAAAACAATGCTTTACAAAAACAGGCCTTTTTGTTCCCTAGGAAAAAAAGTTATCTTTACTCGACTCCGACTTGGTCACACATATTTACGAATCACAAGAGACAACCCCCCATACTGCTACTGCACACAGTGTCAAACCAACGGTACCGTAAAACATATTTTAACCGAAACTCGACCTTCCCAGCGACATAGGCGAGCTTCTTAGAGACAATAATCATCTAAACAATATCATAAAGTTCTTAACGGCTATAGGCATAAAAGATATTTAAATTAAAATCTAGTTTGTATCACAAATTATATTAATCTTCTTTCATGTTAGTATGTAATTAATATTGTCACCTTTCTTTGTTTTAATATGTATTTTTTCATTGTTATCGTCTATAACCTTAATAGTTCGGACGACATTAAATAAATAAATAAATAAAATTTCTCTCAAATATTATAAATTTATCTAGAACAAACTTTAATACGCTGGAAACTAAAATGCAAACATAAGGAATTATCGACCAACAAAAAAATATAGTCATTTGCAGGTACTCAACTACGAATAGCACCAAAAAGAGTTTTTCTTTCAAATAATATTCTTTGATGTCAGTCAATATCAAAAGTAACAAACACAGTCTACAAAACACGAATATTACAAGAATAATCAAATATAGTGTAAGGTAAAACTTAAGGTAACAGAAATGGATTTCTGGGGGCATTTAATTTGATACCGGTCAGATTGCTAACGTCTATTGTTAGAATAAGAGAACGGTATGGTCGTTTCCAAAAAATGTTCGAGAAACAACCCTCAAAGCGAATTCAAACGTCCAAAACTCATGATAACCGCGGAAGACCTCGCTTCTAGTTCAAGAGAAGACATAACTCGAGAAAGGAAAGATAGAAGGGGACTTAGCGGTAAACTGGAAGGGAGCGACTGAGTATAGAAAAATGTAATACACTTAAAAGTATTATTATAACACTTAATTCTATAAGTAGTTGTACTTACCAATTAAAATAACTGATATTTGATACCATTCTTTGTCGGCATTATTTTGTAGTTTCTCTGTCATCATGGACGATTTTTATTATTCATAATAATGATAAAGTATATTTTATATCTTGTAATTCTATTTGATGTACTTAAAATTATTTACTTAAAATGCAAATCTATTTATCATTTAAAATAATTTCACACAAAAGATAAAACAATTGTTTTATATAGTTAACACATTATAAATATAATATATTTATTACACTCATCATAATTAATTAAACCGTTATTATGATATATAGCTGTTCATTAATATATTGTAAAAAAATGTAATTAAAAGTAGGTTAGTATTAAATAACATTAATTTGGGTCAAGTTTAAGTATTATATAAACATTGTATGTACATTGTATGAAACAATTGAAATATTTTAGCAACAACTAATACGATAACTATATAATTTTTCTTATAGTGTTTGTACATGAAATATGATTTACGTTTTTGTCAGATCTTTCGTTTTTTCAATAATATAGGGAACTTTAGATTTTCCAAAGGACCACTCTATATATTTAATAATTTTTTACATACCTCTTTATTCCAAAGTAGAGTCCTTTATTATCCGTTCTGGCATTAAACTTTACTCCATCGTTCCATGGTTGTCTTACACTCACCTATTGCGTTTACTGACTTTAGTTCACAAGAATTTAGACCAACACTAAAGTGCAGTTTATCTCACAACTGAAAACATTTTATAACTAAAGGAAAACACATTTACTTCAAAAATGTTATATTTGTGCATTGAAACCACTGAAAATAGCCTGTCTTTTATCAAGGTTCTAGAGTGAATATTAAAAACTGTTTACAAATTTTACACTTAAAGTAGACAAAGTTCATTAAATTTTTGTACGATACATTTAGTTTCTGTTAAAAAAATCCACTACGTGTGTTTTAATTTCCTAATAAATTCTTCAAACCTTTAAATAAAAAGTCAGTTCACACCTTTAAACCTGCGCCTACGATTTTTACTTCCTTGATATTATCATTATTCCTATTCCGAGGCATAATCCTGTTTCAATGAGCTGTATGGTTTTAAAGTCTATCAGTAGGGTGCTAACCTGGCTGTAGAACCATTCCTCAGAGGCGCCGTAGGGCGTGGGCGACGTGGGCTACAACCGTCCGGCCGTCGGCCTCGCACTCGTGCCATGGAAATTTATGCATTATTTAAACCTAAGCCATAAACGCGCCAAAAAAGAGCTTGTTATCGCTCGCGAGAAATCCCCGCTGCAATGTACGTCACCGCCAGCCTAAAAAAGAGTATTCCCCTGAAATTGCGTTCCTATCGCTGGCGAAGAATTTCCGCTACACGTCGCCGTCCAAAATAAAATATGATTTGTATCCATGAACATGAATGAATAAGTTTCTTAATCCAACTGCATCTGGAAGTACAGAACCATCCGAATCGATAGGGTCGACTTCTAAAAAATATTCAGCTACTATTGAGATTCCTGTGAATTTGGAAAGTACCGATGAAGAACCACTAAATACTTATACCGAACCACAGTCTGCAATTGATACAAATTGAATATCTGAGGAATCAGATTCTGATGTGTTCCCCGAGAGCAATATTCTAGATCATGAAAAAAATAATGAAAATTTGTTATCCACCAACTAGCAGCGATGCGAGTGACGCAATTAAACAAGTATTTGATAATTTGGTCCAGGTATATGGTCGAAGTCCAGATCAGATATTCAGCGTCATAATAGAGTTCAGAACCAGATTTCTCTAGAAAACCATAATGGTGACATTCAGCATCATCGCTGATTAGTTTACTATAATTCTCAAAATAAACTATTCTGTTTTCCATACAGACTTTTTGGTAATTCACAAACTCAGATGGTATAGAGAGGATCTTAGCCTATTCATTGATTTATTTAAATTGATATCAAAATTTGATCCTACTTTACGGAAACATATGAGACGTATTACTGACAAACAACTTGTACACCATTATTTAAGTCACGATATACAAAGTGAATTGATCACACTGATGTAAAAAACGGTAACTGGTGAAGTGATTCGCAAATTAAAACAGGCAAAACAATATTCTTTTTGCTTGACTGCCCTAGAGACTGTATTGAAGTAGAACAAATGTAGGGCATTTTTTACACCTTGCAGTTGTCATAGCTGGAATCTGCTGTTGGTAGACGTCGCTAATTCTTCGGTGACAGCAAAACATTTTTTGGTTTAATCCAAAAAATATTCAGTGTCCTAAATGCCGGTATGAAGCAAATGTTTTTAACACTATGCTTGATTCAATTATTAACAATATGGATTTGAGATTTATGACTTTAAATTACCATCATGAAAATTTCGGTTTTCTGTATAAGTAAATTCAAAAATATTACGAACAAATATTAAAAAATTGTCAAGATTGACACAGAGTCCTACGAGTGGGTGAGAGCAGTGACTTTGAACCTTACGAATTATATGAAGAATTACAAATAATGAACCCTAATTTACCTAACTTTATAACAGACGTGAAACATTTGCTTGAATACAACATAGATAATAACTTAAAAGAAATATACCCAAACATTTACATCTTACAACAAGGAAAGACTTTCTGCGGTCGCAATGTTGTCTATTCAAGCTGATATAGCATCCCAGCTAGATTACGAGCACGTCATTAATCCATTAGCGCCGTGCGTTGCTTTAAAGCAACGGCAGACATGTCTGTATTTGAGAGGAGCTTGAAGTCATAAGACAGTCATCAAAGAGGTGTGACCTTGCAAATTTCATCAACTATAATCGCCCACACTCAGTTATGCGTGTCTATTTGCGGTGTTAGAACTGTTTATTAGTTTGGTGCATTTGTAAGTACCATAATTTCGATAAAAATGCAACTTATTATTTATATATGTTAAATTTGTGTTGATTATACTTCTAACAAAACTTATTTTAAATAATTTATATGAATTGATCAATAACTACTTGTCAGTGCCTGTTGTAACCCAGCCGTTGCCTTAAAACAACGCTAGGCGCTTGTACTACCTATATTTTAAATTTTATCATTTTTGTTCTAGACGAGGTTTTTCGCTTGCTCAAGCCCTTGATATAATTTATAATGATGAATAAGATGGCGATATTTTTGTAGAACCTCCAGATACAAATGTAGAGACTGACGAGGATTCAGTAGATGAAGATGGAGGAGGGTATGTAGTCATATAGTAATCAAATCTTTTATAATAAAAACGTATGGACTTAGTAGTGTAATGTAATGTTAATACCTACCATTTTTAGGCTGGTAGATAACCTTTTCATCCCGTCAATTATGCCGGAGCAGAAATACGACTACAAAACAATAAAAGAATTGGTTCGAACGACGATTATATACAGAATGAAGACATTCCTGGCCATGGCCATAATTTTGATTCTGAAGTGGTACAAAACTGGATTTCAGATAGACTTCTTGAGCCTCGAAATCAACCTCAATGGCTGAAGGGAGCAGACTTTGACAAAGAACGTGCATCGGTATTTCCAAAATCCGACTATTCTAAATATGAACAAATATCTGCGACAAAAATATTTTGACAGTTTGTAAATGATGCATTTATCCAACATTTAGTGGACAAAAGTCGTCGCTATGCATTATTTTTTAATTGTCCCGATCCGAAGATAACAGATGAGGAGATCCGTTTATTTATTACCATTTTATATATAAGTGGGTATAATCAATTACCAACCAAGCGGCATTATTGGGATTATAATGATGATATGAAAAATTATGAAGTATCCAAGGCCATGCGAGGAGATCGGTTTTTACAGATTTGCCGGTTTTTGCACTGTTCAGATAATACCAAAATCAACCAGAATGACCAGGCGTGGAAAATACGACCTCTTATGGACATGCTTAAAAAAAGTTTTGTTGAAAATTTTGTACCGGAAGAACATTTATCTTACGATGAAAGTATGATAAAATACTTTGGCAGACATAGCTGCAAGCAGTTTATTAGAGGAAAACCAATTAGATTTGGCCCAAAAAATGGGTATTTAGTTAACTTTGACTTATACCAACGAAAAAATCCAAAATCAAATAATGACTATGAAATACTATTTGGAAAAGCTGCCAGTCCTTTGTTATTACTGTTAGACGAATTATAAGATACAATATTTATATGGATAATTTGTTTTCTGAAACGGCTTTATTTTCATTTTTAAAATTTCGTTGTTATAATGCCATAGGAACGATTCGCGAAAATCGAGTTCCCAGAGGATGTCCGTTAACTCCTAAAAATGAGTTTTTAAAAGAAGATCGAGGTTTTGAGACAGCTATTGAACGAAATGATGGACAATTATATGTCCGGTGGATGGATAATGCAGCAATAACAATGATTTCTTCGGCACTCAAGAAGTAGGTCAAGTAAAAAGATTTTCTCAGAAACTCAAACGAAACATAATTGTTTCTAGACCGAAATTGATTGCCAAGTATAATACATTTATGGAAGGAACTGACCAAATGGATTAGAATGTAAGTTACTACAGGATCAGTAGTCGTGGCAAAAAATGGTATTGGCCAATGTTGCATTACAAAATAGTTGGATATTGTATAATAGACCTGGCAGAGAAAAGGTATCGCAATTAGATTTTACAAGAGAGATTGTAAGCACATATTTAGCGAAGTATAGTGTACTTAGTAAAAGAAGTGGAAGACCGTCGGCTTCCTTGACAGCATCTGTCGACAGCCGAGTATCGGATGACATTCGTTTTGACACCATTAATCATTTGATACAGTACATTCCAGATGGGAAAAAGAGAAGATGTGCGTCTAAAACATGTAAATTTATCGTTAGAACAATGTTTTTAAAATGTGATATTGGATAATGTACTTCTTGTTTTATACCGTTTCACTCTCGATAGTGTAAATTTTTATAATTAATCACATCGAATTACAAATAAATATATATTTTTGTTTTATTGCCTACTTTAATGTATCCCAAATAATGCTTTATTTTTTGGTTTATTATTTTCAACAAAAACTAGGTAGTGTAAGCACCTAGCGTTGCTTTAAGGCAACACTTAATATCTCAGAAATGAAATATCTCAGAAAAAATAATGGGAAAAACAAGTCAGCAGTGTAAAAAGTAGAAAATTTCTGTTCCTGTAATATAATTAATAGTAATAATAGTAAATTAAATTGTTTTTTAAAGTTGGTAGGTCTTATTTATATATAAATATCTTTAGGTTAGTTATGTTTTTTATTTTGAAAAAAACTGTCTTTATCCGCGAGCGGAGGGCCTCGCAAAATGTATCTTGCCCACATAAAATTATGATTTTGCGCTGCCACTGCCCCTCCATCTTTAGCCGGGCTTGGAAGCGGCAACAGTTCTGTTGAGCTACTCGATCCACCCAACACAACTACAGGCGGAGTTTTGTTCATTCATTGAGCCCCATGCTTTTCAATTTGATCATGGATAAAATCATCAAAAGCGTTAACAAAGGAAGAGAATACAGAATTGGAAACAAAGAAATCAAAATACTCTGTTACGCAGACGACACAATATTAATAGACCAAGATAAAAATAGTCGGCAAAGACTGGTCCACAGATTTACCATAAGATCAAAAGAATTTAATATGACAATCTCATCCCATAAAACTAAAACAATAGTCCTCAGCAAAGAACCAACCAGATGTTAAATAGAAGTTGATGGCATTATCATTGAATAAGTAATGGGAATAAAATACCTGGGAATTTCACTGTCCAGCTATGAAGACCTGGAAGTACAACAAGTAAATAGACTGGCAGGACGGCCTTAATAACACTATATGGCGAAACAGACACATTTACACTGAGATGAAGTCAAGAATGTATAGAGCCAGTGTAAAACCAATAATGACATATGCCTCAGAAACAAGTCCCGACACAGCCACAATGCTAACGCTACTGGAAACAATAGGGATGAGAGTACTGAGAAGAATTACAGGAAATACGCTGAGAGATCGAAAGAGAAGTAAAGACATTAGCAGAATGGAAAAGATCCGTGTCGTCAAAATAGCAAGATATAAGTCACCAATCGGCAAAAGACGTATCGGACGACCGCGCAAAAGATGGAGCGACAACCTTCCATAGAGGTATTAATCCGTCAATGAACAAGTAGAATTGCTTATAAAGAGGAAGAAGAAGAAGAAAAAGAGAAAAAAGAAGAAGATATTTTCATTGTTAACTAGATTTAACCGTAACATTTTTAGTAAACTTTTAATTATCTCAAAATTATGTTCAGGTGACTTGCACCACTTTTCCCTTCATCGCTGCATATACCGGGTGGTAAATCGTCAAACAAGCCATAGTAAACTCGGTGGTAAATACTAAAACTCAATGAAAAATAATAACTAAACTGTTGAAAGTGTATCTTAGTGACCGAGGAAACGGTCAACAATACGTTGGCTTTTACGGCAGTGAGGATCCTGGCCTGTAAAGAAAGGTGTACATATTAGCGACAGTATCATATTAGGTACGAAATAAATACAAGGTTTAATTGTATATTGTATTATAAAACTTACAGTATAAAAAAAATTCAATATGTTTTTAACTACTAAAAAACATATTAAATTGAATAAAAACTACATGTTTTTTAAATGCTGTTGTATTTCTTCCAAAGTCTTTCCCTTTGTTTCTGGCACAATGAAATAGGTAATTATTAAAGAAATAAAATTAGAAACAGCAAAAAGCAAAAAGGGTCCAGATAATCCAGTATATGCATAAAGATAGTAAAAGGCACTATTAGTGCAAATCTTTATTATCCCGTAAGCCACCACTACCACTGAAATACCCTTGGATTTAATGCTAGCTGAGAACAATTCTCCTTGCATTAAGGCGGGAATAGGACCAACTCCAAAGGATGATACCAATAAAAATATAATAAGGCCTGCTAATGGAAACCAGTTTACAGGTTGTAGGTTTATATCTGGAAGAAATTTTTCTACAAGAAAGTATATAGCCACTAACAAAAACACAATACCAGTGCCAGCAAGAGATGTTAATAAAGACTTTCGTCTACCGAATTTATCTGAACTGTAAATTGCAGCAGAATATATGATAAAATTTAACCCTGTGTAAATAATTGTTGAAGTTTCAGCACTAATGTCACTAACAACTTTCTGAAACACAAATTGCGTATAGCTTCCAAAGACCCACAGCCCCGAAACTATTTGAGCGAATCGCAAAAACATCGCGATTATTAGAGCTTTTCTATTTACGTCAATAACGAATAAGTCTTTCCACGTTCCAGATTCTGAAAGTTGTCTGTTTAAATCATCCTGCATAAGTTTGAACTCAACGTCAACGTCAGTTTTTTGTCGTAACTTGATTAATGACAATTTCGCTGCCGGAAGTTGATCTTTTGCTATGAAAAAGTAAGGTGATTCAGGAATAAACAAAGAAAGAATTAAAAATATTACTTCGAATGCCAGAAATATGTAAGAAGTTAACTTAACACTACAGTATATTCCAACCACGTTAATAACAAAAGTTCCAAATATCACTAAAATAAAGAAAGCATTTCCCCAAATTCCACGTACTTTTGGTGTAGCAACTTCTCCAAAATACATTGGATATGCACACATAATCAAAGCATCCCCTAATCCGACTAATAACCTTGCAAAATACAGTGCCCATAAATGAGTAAATAATGCTTTTGTTAACCAAGAAATTAAAAATGGTACAGATGTTAAAATAATGGCTTTTTTCCTTCCAATAATGTCAATAAATGGAGGAAAAAAAGGTGTGAGGATTATTAAACCAACTACGTTTAATATAGCAAATAATGCCGCTTGATCTTCTCTTACATTGTAGTTTTCTGTGTCCTCAACTATTTTTACCATAAATGGGGACGTCCATCCCGTTAGTGCTCCGCTTGTAAATCCGTGAGATGCAGCTTAAATAAAAAATATAATAAAAAATAGATTCAGGCATGTATTTATCTTTATCTGTTATGTATTAAACCTAAATTGTAATACGAAATATATAAAATTAAATTAACGAGTAATTTAAATGCAGCAATGATATTCTCCATACTTAAAAAATATGTGGAATTCTACAGGGTGAATAATAACTAATGGGACACCCTGTATATTTTTTCAAATTTGTATTCTTCTTATAGTTCTTAGAGTATTGGGTTTTACATTATTATACAGAGTATTTAACAAGTTATGTCCATTTTTATTTCGAAATCCCTATGAAATCAACACCATATATATATATATATATATATATATAAAGAAGTAGTGCATAAACAATTATTTATTCGATATATTACAGTAAACAATATATTTTAGTTTTTAAATTAGGTTTAATTAAAATTATTGACATAAATTTGTATGCAGGGTGAACTACAAAGCAAAATTACGATTTCAAATTTTTTTAAATGGATCACCCTATATTTTATAATTTTAGAAATGTTGTGCTTATGATACTCTTTTATTTTTAAATAGCTTTTATTATACCTAAACTTATTGCTTTATACATTCAATTTTTGTAAGTAGACATAAGTATTAAATATTATAAAAATTTATGGGAAAATCCCAGTAGTTGGCTGTATACCATCGTTTAAAAAAACATACAAATTTAAAACACTTCACCATTGTATTTAGGTATATAAAAACATATAGTTAAAACTTTTGCAAGTGTCGTCAAAATTTAAACATTAGCATAACGTTTTCGATCTAATCAGATCATCCTCAGTGCTTTATGTAGTTGAAGCTAACAATGAATTTGTGGCTATGACATCCATATATGGGTTTCCATCCATATATGGGTTTACAAGATGTAAAAATATGGATGTCATAGTCACAAATTCATTGTTAGCTTTAATTACATAAGGCACTGAAGAAGATCTGATTAAATCGAAAACGTTATGCTGCTGTATACATTTTGACGACACTTGTAAAAGTTTTAACTATATGTTTTTATATACCTAAATACAATGGTGAAGTGTTTTAACTTCTATATGTTTTATTAAGTATTAAATAATAATATAACAAAATTATTTTTATTCAATAAGTAAATAGCAAAAAATATAAACCATAACAATATGCAATAAATGTAATATTATGGAAATATCATATTTCATTAATGAAATACAAGCTTACTAAAATTCGTTCAAGATAATATGTTTTGTATAATAATATCACAAGACTAGTGATTTTACCATTGGCCATGCAACGGGGATCCAACCAACTGCCATTTACAGTCACCCCACTCAATTTTCCAATTTTTTCTTACTCTCTCTATTTTTTCTAGTAATATGGAGTAAATTCATATCCTTCTCCAATAATTTCTCAATTCGGAGTAAGAGTAAACCCATTCACGAGAGTAAACCTACTCACACGAGCAAGTTCGTTGTACTTTGTATGTAGCATACGTAAGTCTAGGGATATTTGTAGCAACTTTTTATGCATCTTTTTTGGGGTTCCAAAATTGACACTCAGCAAAATTCAGCTTATTCGTCTCATTTTTAGAGATCGAATACCTGATGACTGGACTATACAGTGTCGATAAAAAAACCTTTTCAAAGTGAATAAATCCTGATTTATGCGTTTTAATCAAAGAATTATTATTTTAATTTTACAAATTAATACTTTGTCATATCACCCTTGTATTCGATGACAAGCTGCATTCTTTTGGGCATGAATTGAGCAAGTTACTAGAAATATTCTCCTTTTATGGTCACTGACATCCTCCTTAACTCCTCTTTCAGCTGAATTATGTTGCTCGGGCGACTCTCTTTAACCTAATTTTTCATAATATTCCAGGCGTTCTTAATGGGATTAAGTTAAAGTGAGTTACCCGGCCATTCCAATACGTTGATATTGTGATCATTCAAGAACTTTGTCACCGTATTGACGCTGTGAGCAGGGGTATCATAAAAGAAGTCACATTCGTGAATTTCCCAAAAGATCAATATATGCTGTTCTAGAACAGTCACATAGTTGCTTACCTACATTGGAACATTCTTAGGCAACAAATACAACCCTGCCATTTTTTTATTTTCACTAAACGCACCACATACCCTTATACTTTCAGGATATTTGACGGTTTTAACTGTGAACTTTGGATCATACCTTGACGCGGTGAGTGGACGACGAACAAATTTGGAGCTTCCTGTTACTAAACTGAACTTACTTTCGTCACTAAACATGACCTTTTTCCACTGTTTAGTTATCCAGTGCTGATATTTTTTTATTGCTTTTGTAAACAAGGGCTTCTTTACATCACGTCGACTTGGCAATGCCAGATCTTTCTGTATCCGTTGACGAATCGTTCTTGTTGAAACGTTTTAAAGAAGATCAGAATTATTTATCAGAAATATTTATTTTTGAGTTCCGTGGCAGTTATAGAATGGTTTAACATTACAGCACGCCTGATGATGGTGTCAGTCTTAGATGATGTTTTTTTGGGAGCTCCAAAACCAAGTTTTCTTTCTTTTTTCGGAACAGTACCTAAAGGCAACGACGCAGTCGACCGTTTCAATTGATAAATTGCCTCTCTTGAAACACCAATATCACAAGCTATGGTAATTACAGAGTCCCCTTTTTCAAGTAACGTTAAAGTACGAACTTTCTCTACATTTCTGAGGTTGTTTCAACCCCTTTTTTACTTCAATTTAGAATTTGATATCTCAAACTTTACTTAGTAAGTGAAAAGAAGTTTAACCTTGACTACTCTCACAAAGCCAACTTTACGTACAGTCCAAACGCACAGAACAAACTAAAGAAACTAAAGTTGGGTACACACGGTGTAAATTGGAAAAGTAGCTGGCGTTTCAGTTGCTGGCATAAGCCAGTTTTGCAAGCACAAAACACATTTACTAGTAATTGGCAGGTCAGTAGCTCGCTTGTCTATACTGACAAGGTGAAAAAGCAGGGTAGATTTTTACACATGCTAGTGCTAGTAAACAATCGAGTGGTTTTCATTTGAAACTAAAGTACTTGTTTTGTAATTAAAAGTTTTTGGGTTTCCAACAAAAAAAAAGGAGATCCATGGAAGGTATTCGGAATGAATTAAACAAGCAAATATTGCTGATGACCACGGATATTGTTAGAAATTTAATAATGAATCCGAAGCGGAACTCAAAAAAGAGAAAAATTTGGGATTTGGGTGTGTAAGCCTTGTCACGGGCTATTTTATTTTTATATAGAGATGCTTTAGAATTCCAAGGACACTCCAATTCTCTATATATAGCAATAAATTTGATGGTTTTTCCATCACCTCAACGAAACATTTTTTAAATTAACAAGTAAAAATAAAACGATTAATTTTTATCACTAACATAACAAATCTGACAATTCTGACTCTGCTAGCTACTGGTATGCCCATAGCGGTAGTGCGCGTTCACACATGTTAGTGACACTCCCCACGCATGCGCCTTGCATCTTACAGCATGCTACTAGCAAGAAAAATCAAAATATTTGCGATAAGCTAGCATGTCAGAAATGCTAGTTAACGTACACATTTGCCAGTTTGTGGACAGTAGCTGGTGTATCTGGTGTATGTGTATCTCCGGCTTAAGCATTGTGACTAAGCGTTCAGTAAACGACAGACAGCGGCCGACGCGACGCTGCCCTCACGAGTACGTTATTCCCTCTCCCTTCAAACTCTAAACAAGCTCAGACAGAACACATTCAATTTTTCTTCTTTAGTTATTTATTTGACAATGTAAAGATTTTTGCCGGCACTGTACAAGTGAATCAACAACCGCCGCAGTTGCTCCTGCTAATCTAAGTATAATTATTTATTATTGTGGATAGCGACCTTATAGTAGTAATGATGAACAAATATTTAACTCGAAGTTTTAACTCATTTCCAAGAAACTTGGAAAAAAAAACTATAAAATTTACTTAATGGATTATGATTAAATTTAAAATTATCACTAAGATCCTTTTTCATTTTATGTGAAATTACAGTTATGGAATAAAAAAGAAAAATGAAGAATATCACTATGTTAGTTAAATTAGAACAATTCGTTTTTTATGTTACATTAGCTACAACTTTATTTAAATATTTATTACTTACCGATTAGAATAACTAATATTTGAAACCATTCTTTTTCTTTAGATTTTTGTTGCTTGTCAGACATTATTAAATGTGGTATTTATTATTAAGTATAGGTACTGTTTTCAGATTTTCTATGATAAGGTAATTTAATATTTACTTTACTTTATTTTAACAGCTTAAAATGCAATTACTTCTATGGTTAAAAATAATTACACAAACAGATAAAAATTATATATAGTTAACAATTACCACTGAAGGATTTAATTTATAATTAAAAGACGTAGAACTTTTCTCCAAATCCTCTTTAAGGTTTATTTAATTTAATTGTCATTAACCCTTCTCGACCCGAAAAAAGAGTTGTGACCTGTGCCAACCTGAAAGACATAGACGGTTTATTACGTCGCAGCCAACTGGCCAAATTATTTTCAAAATGTTTTAGAATTTTCTTTTCGTTAGCTGTTACACATTAAAATAATGAAATAAGTTATTTAAACGATTTACTTATATATTAATTATGAGTGCACTAGCGATATTGAAGTAGAAATGAACGAGTAGTAAAGTTAGTAAACTTTGTGGTTAGGTAATATTTATGTTATACAATTTCGGTAAAACATAAATATAACATTATTACCCATTAAAATTTTCGGAAATTTGATCCGCACGAAATTTGAGTTTCCTTCCGGAACATTTTATTTTATACATATTCTTATCAGAAATAAAACAATTGAAGAGGTGGATTCCAAACGTGTGGAAATGTGGAAGGTGGACATTTTTTAGGAACCAATTTTTTCTATGTTTAAGAATATAATAATTAAATTTTACTTAAATGTCATGTAATTTGCAGGTTTAAATTCTTGTTTCAAGACAATTGAAAGTAAGATTTGAACACAAAATCTTGGCTTTTAAGAAGTTAAACAGATTAGTTTATTGATAATCAAAGCTTATCTTTAAGATGCCAGCAAATGTTTAATTATTATCTAAGTACCTACATAATTAAAAATTTATTTTTATTTATCAAAATCAATTAATAACATTTTTGTCAAAATTTGAAAAGTAAAGTTGAAAAATCTTTTAAATAAAAGGCTTTAGTTTATCATACACTACACTATTATTACAGTTGTAACCATTTTGCACATTGGTAAGTGCAGTATTATAAAAGTCTTTTGAACTTTTAGATAATGAAATAAATTTGACAAGGTTTTCCACATCTTTTGCTTCTTTTCACTTATATGATTCACTAATGGCATAGACTTACTGTACTGTACACTCCCAGCAAATTGCATCCTTTTTTTTGTAACTTTAAAAGTACTAGAATCACTACAGTAGGTATTTTTAGCTCCAATGTCTTTACTGCTTTTATTTGAAAATGTAAAAACTCGTTGTTCACGCATCAAAAAAGGGAGCTTCTTCAATAAAACTCGTTTTGCAGCATCCATGAAATCAAAAAGTTTCCAGTCTTTTCCTAAAACTTTAACTGTAGCTGAACATGCAAACACTTTATAGTACTCCTCTGGTTCAACTATTGTTTTTTTTTCGTTTAAATATTTTTTCAAAATGTCCAAATACTTTATCAGGAGGCATATGGCTATGTCCCCCGATTGGAAACCAATGCTGAATATCACTAAACGCTCTGTAAGTCTGCAAATAACTCAATAGGAAACCCAAAACATTTTGATTTTTATTTTGTTTACTGCAAGCATCAGAAAACAGTTGACGTGGCAATGATTTCGCTGGAACATTTTTAAACTTGTCTTCCAAAATCCCCAAAAAGTTATACAGAGCTGAAACTACTTCATTGGAGCCTCGCCTACTCTGGTTTTCAGTCCATGTGTATACAAAAGTATTAGTAGAATCTTCCATCAATACAAAAGTAAGGTTATAAACCCAAATTTGTCGAGAATAAAATACCTAACCAACTCAGGTTTGGAAGAGGCTGGTTTTGTTCTATGTCAAAAGACACCTTAATTACATTAGCTTCTGTTCTTTTAAGCAGTTCATAAAATTTCTTAGCTCGTAACTTATGCAATCTGTACTTAGAGCTTTTTCTTAAAGGTCTTTGCATAAATTTATTTCCCTTTTTGTTAGATCACAAAATGAACAAACGTCTGTCTTTGGACTACCAAAACTTAGATTGAATTGCGTCTGGAAAGTCTGGTAAAGAATTTTGAGGATTTCAAGCAAGTAATTTCTTAAGTTCTTTTTGAGTCTGTTTCCAAGTACGCTAAAATTTTATTATAGATAACTCAGGGCTAATGTAACCGCGGACGCTCTTACCTCGACCATAATGACTTTCACAGCACATGATTTTATGAAATAAATCATTGATTGAGCTATACTTTTGAATCTTTGGGTTTTATCCTAGCTCCTCCTCACTTTTTACGAGGACATTCGTCTGACTCTTTTAAAGCTTTAGCTAATCGATTCAATCTTTTTAATAAAAATTGTGTAATGGACAGAAATGTGGAATTGTTGTATGAATTATTTTGTAACTTCGAGACCGTGGATTTGTTTTATTTCTAGGCCTATGTTGCTTAGACTCTTAGTTGAAAAGGTATTTAAATACGAAGTTATTCTTATCAGCAGCAGTCTTATGTGAGTAGATTTTATCATAAAACTACTTACATCATTAGCAGTCAATAGATATGCCTTACAAACATCACCTTTATGAGCACAAACAACACGAAGACCTGGATGAGCTTCTTTACTATTTCTTGCGAATTTCTTGAGATTTTTGTTCCGCAGGTCTTCATTTTTCTCTCGCTTCCTCTTCTTAGCACTATTTATGTCGTTTGCAGATACTGAAAAATCACTTGTTACAAAATCTAAACTCATTTTATACTTATAACACACGTTTTCGATTACTCACTTGTTTCACCTCAAACAGTCAACCTAACCAAAAACTCACAGCAAATAGATGCTGACAGCTAGAATCGCGCATGCGCAAACACTCAACAGCCGACTTAAGCCTGTTTGGAAAAGAACAAGGCATGACTAAAGCACTTTTGGAAAACATTACTGGTTTGTAATCTGTATAGTATACTTGACAAGCTGTTATGGCATAAATTAATGAATGTTAGAAATGATGCTCTAGAATCAGATCCAACTAAAACCTTAAAATGTGAAAAAAAAATTACTTAAGCCCTTTTGGAATCCACCTTTTCAATTGGTTGTGTAATTTTATATTATGACTACGTATTCTGTAAATGATAACATAATTTTATTTAAATATTTTTAAATATGTGTTTTGTGCAAAAATAACGTTTTTTAAAACAATTTTTTGGATAGTTTTCGCCATTATTTGTAAGTCTCAGATGAGTTGTTCATTCCGTTTTCTAAACATCATGAGAACTAACCTCAATTATTCACCCTGATGATACAAATAAAGATTTGCTATACTCAAAAGAGTAATTCTTTGTCCTGTCTTCCGCTCTAAGACAGGGAAAATATTTATTATTTTAAAAATTTAATTTTTTATTTTTTTGAAAGATTGTAGATCCTAAAAAATTGGCTACAAATTAGGTGGTCGGTAAAAAATATACTACAAAACTCGAGCTTTCCCAATGAATTGCAAAACTAGAAATAGGCTGGTTAATATTCGTAGATCGATTTCATAAGACGACCTTTATTTTCCAAAAGTGACTTACTTGTTATGAAAGTTGTACAAAAGATTAAATTATCATTTTATTGTCGTCCTAGCTTTAAATAGGAGAAAGACAGAAACAATTGAGTGGAGTGACTGTAGATGGCAATTGATTGGATCTCCGTCGCATGGTGACAGGGAAAATCACTATTATAAACATAAAATCTCAAAATACAAAACATTGTTTTATATTTTGAGAACGATTTTCGAACTGGTAATCGAAAAGTCAAAAATACACTTATTTTAAACTTAAATTGTGGCTTATTCCCAATAAAAATAGTAATTGCTATATTGTTTTATCTTGGCATCAATTGGTGCCACCCCTAGACTTACTTTACCTTATATTGCTTTACATTACATTTTGAAGTACTTAAACCACTTCCTCGTTTTTTTTTTGAAGACCATTGCTCTTAGTGATTTCTTTAACTCAACTAGTTTTCTGAAAAATTATTTTTTGAATAAACTGTCAGTCCTTTTTCCATCTCTTTTTGACATCCTTTACTAGTTTTCATGAACTAGTATATTATTATTTTATTAAAAAGGATGTGATTACATAATAATCTACTTTGTAATTCCAAACAACTTTTTATAATAACAATTTTTGATATTGTGGAACATAAAGGTACTTTACTCTTGCGAACAATTCATATTTTTTGACATACCTCGTATAATATTGATAAAATTTGATATTTGATTGTTGCGTCTTAGGTTTTAGAGCATGCAGATTTTTTTATGAAGGATAACTTTTTTCGTAAAATTAATCTTGATAAACATGATTTTAAAACTGAGATGTGCATAGATTTGAATTTAAGTGATTTTTATTTAAAGACCTTTGCAGATCTCTTTAAACATTTTACATACAAGAACTTTTCCACTTTTCATACACTCAGCATGTAAAGTTTAGTATGTAAGTAGAGTAGTTTATATTCTGTGAGAGTTTTTTGAATAAATTTACATTCCAAGTATCCAAAAAAGTTTTTATTGTATTTAAGTAACGGCTTTTACAATTTGGTATTGCCTAGGCCAAAAAAACTGTTATAATTTCAAATATCTTTTGTGTAGTATGTCCATTAAAATCTTTGTAACGGAAACTAAGGATATCAATAACTAACACGGAATAGTAGAATATATTTCGATGCCATTTTTTTTCTTTGCTCTACCATAAAAGATAATTAATTATTAATATCTATTAATATTATTTATCTGAAATGAAATTGATAAAAATAAATTTAGATTTAGGGCAATATAATATATAAAACAAAATTAATAAGACTTTTTTCTTAGCTTTTTTACTACTCATTTTTCTGTTCTGTCAGCATATATAGGGTAATTCTTTGAAAGATCCATTTAGACGTTTTAAAGAAACTTGACATATCTAAAAATTCAGGATATCGGATTTTTAGTAATATTATTCGATACACCAGTTCCAAAGAGTAACAAGTCAGAAATCATTTGTTACGAGAAAACAAGGAAAATCTATTCTCTTTATGTGTCATATAATTTCATTATTTTGTTAATGAATGACAATCGACATATTTTATATATGTTTCAAGAGATACGAGCTAAACTATGTTATTAAAAATTAAATATATACATATATAATAAGTAATTTGAAGGTATCTTGCCATTTTTCTTTTCCAAATTTATTATAGGTGTTAGTTGTGAAGGCACATACAGTGGTCTTCCTTTTAGAGTACGTTTTTTTTTCACGTTCTATAAGAGAATGCATTACATCGCCCTCGTTCTGGGTGTGTCTTACCACAAAAAAACCTAAAAGTAATGCTTTTAATATATGTATTTAGTACAATGTGGGAGTAAAGAGCCCATACAAACTTATTTTTATTTTGCCCAAGGCAATTAGATGAGTAAAATATGACATGTTTTACCGTTACATGATCCCTCAAATATTTTAGCAAACAACTACCTATTCCGTTAACACCTCTACGAGCTACTCCTTCGTGCCATAAGTAGCAATATTCTTGTTTATTATTTATATCTTAAATTGTGAAGTTATAACAGACAAGCCTTCTTTTATAAAAAAATCACTTCTATCTCCGTTTGGAACAACTTTGAACTGTTTGCAAGTCAAAACAACATATTACAGTTGATGAAGAAGACATTTGTAAATAATTTTCTTTTTCTAATCGACTGTGGTTCTTTTCATTAATGTGAGTATCAAAGTTTTCCTGGTTTTTCAGCTTCTCTTTATTGAATAGATTTTTAAAATATTCACAGAAACAACATACATCTTTTTTGGCTGAAAAAATGAAGTATTATACTCAGTATTAAAAATATTTTGATAGAAATGCTTTTAAATAGGCTGAAAATTATTTTCTGTACATTGCATACAATCAATACATTTCACATAAGTTCAAGTCCTGCTGTAATTATGAGATTCTAATACAGGGAAAGAATACTATGTGCCTTCTTGCAAAATTCTTTCTTTCATCATCTATCCTTGGACGTTCAGCCCTTTTATTATCACCTCTTCTGTCATTTTCTATAAAACCTGTTTTTGTAATCTACTTAAAGCTGTATGTATAAGTCTATTGTTTACATTCAATGTATTTTTGAAATAGGTCTTACAGACTCTAATTTCATTTTTATGTAACTTAAAATAGTATTCATAATTGCATGTCCTTGTACCTCCAGGCGGCTTTGTAAAGTATTTAGGCTTGATAGGTTTAAGGATTTTTAAGTGATTGTTGTCTGTTAATGTCTGATAAAGACTAATAACTTATTTGAATCTGTTACCTCTCAGTTATTTTCGTCAGAAATTTTAGTCTGCATTTCTCAGTGCATTATCCTTGCACTTTACGGGCTGTAATCTCTTTCCCAGCAGAGTTTGTAAAAGCTTGCCCAGAATTGCGCATATATTTTTTTATATTTCAAGTACAATTCGAAAGCTGGCGAAGTCACTTTTTAGATCTTTTTGAAGTAATGCTACTACTACTATCAGGTGCTGGTTCATTATGTACGCCAGGAACTGCTGCATCTTTTAGGAACAGGTAACTTTTAGCATTTAGTAGTATCTGGTATCATGTCAGCTGGTGTATCAGAGGATTATGGAATGAATATTTCATCAGATCCACAAGAAAAATCTAATTCAGTTTAGATTCAGACGGAAACATTCTGAATAACTGAGTGATTGATGGTTGTAAAATAGCTTTTTCTTCATTTCCAGCATTATTTTCGTGTAATACATTTTCATTCTGAAATAGATTCAATAAAAAGTTAGGTTGAGTAGCTTTTAATATTGTACTTGACTATTCACCTCTTTTATAAATTAGATTAACATTTGAAATATATCTATTCTCTAAATTAATTACCTTCGTAACCTTGTTTAACTTGTAGAATCCCGTTTTTGATCCATTTTAGTCAAATGTTCAAAATACTCAAAATTATGCAAATAACTTTGAAAGAACTCTTTGTCGAATTTGTAAAATCATAAACAACCTCCGGAACTGTAATGTTGCCAATTTCGAAGTGTAAAATTTAGAAACGTTGCGGATTGGAACTGAAAAATTATATCGCTTAAGAAAAAAAATTAGTCACAAAATGAAACAACTCGAACTGTTACACTTTGGAATTAAAATAAGTATCATTTTAGGATCTCTCTCTCTCTCTCCAATGGCGCTACAGCCCAAATCGGGCCTTGGCCTCCTTGGCCCAAACTATGCCTTCAACCTTGTCGGTCCCGCGCCGATCTTCTCCAAGTTCTCACGTCTAGCAAAATTTGCGCGTCCGCTGCCACTTCATCCTCCCATCTTTTCCGTGGCCTTTCTTTTGGTTTTGCGCCCTGCATTTTAGTATATAGGGCTCTTTTCGGCAATCTTTCTGTTTCCATTCTTACTACATGACCAGCCCATCGAAGTCTCTGAAGTTTAACGAATTCTGAGATCGGTGTCTCTTTGAACATTTTAAGATACTTATTTTAATTCCAAAGTACGAGAGTATTAAAATAAATCATAGACTACACAATCATACGACAAAAGACAAATAATATGACTGTACAAGATGAAAAAGTATTGAGAGAAGCTACCTGCGGAAGCGATCATCACTTATTAAAAGCTAAGATCACATTTGGAGTAAATAAACCTAAAGAACAAAAAGAAGAAAATGAAAGGGAGAAAGAAATACAGAAGAGGTATAACCTAATCAGCTTAGAACAAGAAAGCGTGAAAGAATTATACAGAAATAGATTAAATGAAAAGTTGGAAAATAAACAATTTAATAATAATGAAGAACATTACACTCACATAAAAAGGTGTGACCAGGAGGCAGCAATAGAAGCCATTGGATACCAAAATAGAATCAAAGAAAACTTCCGTATTGGTTTGACGAAGAAATAGAACAAGAAGTAAAGAAGAAAAGAGACCAATACTAAAAATTCTTAAATACAAAGAATATAACAAATAAAATAATCTACAAGGAGTCACAAGCTAAAGTATTTTAACTTCGCCCATACGAATAACATCGAAAGAAGTGGAAAATGTATGTGGATCTCTAAAAAAATAACAAAGCACCGTGTCCAGGTAACATCCCTGCAGAGTTATTTAAACACGGTACAATCAAACTATATACAAGTTTAGCCAAACTGTTCCAAAACTGCATTAATGGAATGACAACGCCAGAGGAGTGGAAGACATCATTCATATCCACTATACACAAAAAAAGCAGAAGGGATGAATATGACAATTACAGAGGCATTGTTGTGACAAACTCGGTCAGTAGAATATACGGAAAAGTAATTAAAAACAGAATAGAAAGCGAATATAAAGACTTAGAGACTGAGGAACAGGCAGAATTTAGAGCAGGTAGATCTACTGTTAACCATTTATTTTGCATTACACAGATTATTGAAAAGAAAATAGCCGTTATTCAAGAAGTACATTCATTGTATGTAGACCTACGAAAGACTTATGACAGCGTACCACATTATAAATTATGGGAAGCGTTAGAGAAAACAAACATAAGCATAAATTTAATAAATGCGATGAAGGAATGTACGCTACTGCTAACTCAAAGGTAAAGGTTGGAAATAATCTGTCAAGTGGATTCCAAATGAATTAAGGCCTTAAGCGGGACTGCTGTCTCTCCCAGACATTATTTAAAATTTATCTAGAACAAGCTTTAAAACTGGAAGCGCAAATGTAGAAATATAGGAATGCCGATTAACAACAATAGCATATTATACACTTTGTCATTTGCAGATCAACTAGTGATAGCACAAGATTATGAAGATATTGAGTATATGACTCGAAAATTAATCGAGGAGTAAAAAAAATGGGAACGGCGGGAAACAACAGGGCCTCATATTGGAAGATGAAGAAGTTATCAAACATTGCAACACATATAAATATTTAGGTATGATCATCACAAAAGGTAACGAAGACGACATATTTGAGGAGAAAAACAACCAAGCAAGAAAAGCAATTTCTCTTCTCAATAGTATCCTTTGGGATCAATAAATCTCTAATAATAACAAGCACAAGATATATAACACAATCATATATATATATATATATATATATATATATATATATATATATATATATATATATATAACAAGCGCGGGTCTTTTACAGCTGGCGCCGCTTCTCGCATCCTAATTTCCAGCGTTTTCTGTCGAAGCAATCTTCAGTTGTTAAATCTCTGGCGGTCATTGCATCGTCGACATCGTCTCTCCAGGATCGTCTTGGTCTACCTCGCTTTCTTCTAGTTGGCGGAGTCCATTCTTCTATTTTTTTGGCCATCTATTTTCAGGCATTCTCTGAAGGTGTCCATACCAGTTAAGTCTTTTGGCTTCGATTGTGTCTATTATGTCTAGATCGATTTCCATTTCTCTCCGACTATCTTCGTTTCTCACCCTATCAAGTCTAGTGAGCTGGCAACATTGTTTCCAGTAGTTCATTTCCATGGCCTTAATTTTTGATTTGTTTCTTTGGTTTATTTCCCAGAGTTCGGCGCCGTACAGCCCAATACTTTCTATTATTGTTTTATAGATTCTTCTTTTATTTTCTTTTGTTATTTTTTTATTCCATAATAGTCCGCGTAGCTGTCTGGTAGCTGATCTTGCTTGGCCAATCCTGGAGTGTATTTCTTCGCTACTTCCTGCTTTTGATGTTATTTGGACTCCCAATTATTTGAAACTGTCTGTTGGTTTTATAGTTCCTATTTCGATTTGTAGGCTTTCTGGTTTTTCTCCTACAACTAAGTACTCAGTTTTTTGTATATTAATTGTGAGGCCCCATTTGGTATACTCATCTTCCAGTTTTCTAAGCATGTAGCCTACATCACTCTCGTCTTCAGCTAGAATGGCTTGGTCGTCAGCGAAGTGTATCGTGTACAATCTATCATCTCCGATTGGGATGCCCATATTGCAGCACTTTCTTCTCCACACTGAGAGTGCCTCTTTTAGATATATTTTGAAGAGTGTAGGTGCTATGCAGCAGCCTTGCTTTAGGCCCTTACTAATAGGAATTTCTCTAGTTAATCTATTTCCAGTTTTAATAACACAATCATTAAAAGTATAATTACCTACAGTAGTGAAGTATGGCAAATAAAGGAAAGATACAAGAGAAAACTTGAGGCAACGGAAATGGATTTCTGGAGACGTTCAGCTGGAAAATCTAGACTAGAAAGAGTAACGAACAACAGAATAAGAGAAATTATGAAAGTAAAACATACAATAGTAGATGATATTGGTACCCAACAACTCAGATGGTACGCTCATGTACAGGGAATGTCTGAAGAACGTCTCCCAAAACAAGTCTTAATGTGGACCCCTCACGGTAAAAAAAAAGATAAATAACCCGCCTTAGTTGGAGAGAAGGTATCAATAGAGAAATGAAAGACAGAGACATAGAAAAAGACTTATGGATGAATCGAGAGGAGTGGCAACTGGGTATCGGAAGACGTAGGAGAACGTTTTAAACTGATCTAAATATATATATATATATATATATATATATATATATATATATATATATTATATATATATATATATATGTATATATATATATATGTATATATAGATATATATATATATATATATATATATATATATATATATATATATATATATATATATATGTGTGTATATATATAAATATTATTTTTATGACAAAAAATATGTGTGAATATGTGTGATATCTTTATAGAACGTTATTATAGAGTTGTTATCCTTTGGAACTCGTAAATATTTTTTTGAAGCAAAGGTTTTTGAAGCACTTTCCAATACATTACTCGAAATCACTAAAATGAAGACTTGTTACCCTTTGGAACAGGTGTATCGTATTATATATAGGTGTCAAGAAAATTGCTCATACCTCATAAAACACTCGGTATAAATTAGCATAACCTGATGTTGAGAGAATTCTCAAAAGCTGTTCTGTCGAAATGATTAATAATATACAGGGCATTATATTAAAAATAGAGAAGTCAAGTTCTTGTATAACTCAAAGTGGTAGAATGTTGTAGATTAATTAAACATATCGAAAAACTCTTCATCCTAAATTTTCACATAATAATTATGTCCAGTTTCTCTAAAACATCTAATCGTAACTTGGTAAAAATTATCCTGTATTTTTGGTAGTATCACAACCATAACAAAAGAAATAGTATTATTTTAAGCCAATCTTATGTCAACCTTACAGTTATGAAAATATTATTACTTGCATTAAAGAGATTTTTATTCATTTTCACTTTAAAACATGCTTCATTCTTTTCTCTTGTTTTTTAATATAAAAAAACGATGTTTTTATTTAATTTTTATTTTTTTTTAACATTTGTTGTATTTCTTCTAAGGTTTTCCCCTTGGTCTCAGGAACAATCCAAAAAGACAATAAAGAAGCCAGGAAATTAAAGGACGCAAATAAAAGAAATGGACCGAATAATCCTGTGTAGATAAAAAGATAATAAAATACATTATTAACTGTAATACCAGTTAATCCAAAGCTTGATGTAACAATAGCAACGGCTTTTGTCTTGACACTAGCTGAAAAAAGTTCGCCTAACATTAAAGGAGGAACTGTGCCTAACCCAAACGAACAAAATAGTAGGTATAGTACTAAACCGAGTAATGGAAACCATTGTATTGATTTTAGATTAACGTCTGTATAATAATCGCTTACTAAAAAAAATACAGCTTCAAAAGTTAACACTATAGCTGCCAAGAATGTGGAAAGCATAAAAGCTTTTCTTCTGCCCAATTTGTTTGATAATAAAGAGGAGCATGTATGGCTAATACAACTTACTGCTGCATAAATTATAGCAGATATTTTAGGATCAACGTTAGTTCCAGATTTTATAAATATAAATTGTGTGTATGCAGCAAATGTCATCATGCCACCCCAAAGTTGAGAATTTCTCAAGAAAAATGCTGCAAATAAAGCTTTCCTGTTTGTTTTTATGACCAATAAATCTTTCCAGGATCCAGATTCAGATAGCTGACGATGAACTGCTGCCTCAATAGCTTTGAACTCCTCTTCAATGTCTGTTTTTTGTCTTAGCCTTCTAAGGTTTTGTTTTGCTTCTTCATGTTGACCTTTAGCTATGCAAAAATACGGAGAGTCTGGCATAAACGGAAATATCACCAGAAGCAAAAGCGGAATAAACACAGCAATTAACGAAGTTGTTCTCACACTAAGGTAAGCACCCAAAATGTTAATTAAGCACTGACCAGTGAATAGAGAGCAAATGAAAGCGTTGCCCCAAAGACCTCTTACTTTTGGGGTTGCTATTTCTCCAATGTATACAGGCAGACAAGATAATGTTAGTGCATCAGCACAGCCAACCAATAACCTTGCACCATATAATCCATACAAGTTAGTAACGAATGCTTTGATTAACCAAACTGCTATATACGGTATCGATGCCAAAATGATGGCTTTTTTTGTTCCAATGCGATTTACGAGAGGTATAAATATGGGTGTAAGAAACACTACTCCTACAATACTAAAAACTGTAAAGAAAGAGGCTTGTTGTTCGGTTATATTGTAGTTAATTTTATCTTCAACTATTTTCAGTAAGAATGGTGATGGCCAGGCAACAAGCATTCCACATGTTAATCCCCCAAGTGATCCTAAAAATAATAAATGCTTATAAATATATGAACTGTAAAACAAGATTTTTTTAACAAACAACAAAAAACAAAATTTGTTTAATTTATTAATATTTTATATTTTAAAAGCGATTTCCGAAAAGGAAATCAAAACATAAAATAAACTTAATTTTAAAGCCCATTGTGACTTCTAAAAAAAATAATAAATTGCAATAAGATGCCACAAGAGAATAACTTCAGAACAATATCTTAGATCCACTGTTACTATTTCTACACATAATCATAATGAATCGTGATGGTCATAAAATTATACGATTTACGATGATAATTTAAAATAAACAAAAAAAGCATGCTAAAGTAAGTGCAAAACAAAACTCCAGTACAAATATTTGAAATGTTATTTACAGATGAGTTCGGTTCTGATGAGCAAATAATAATCACAGTGCTTATTAGTTCTCGATCAAAACTAAGATTTCAGTAGTATAAAAAATAGTACAATAACTTTTTTTTTGGCCTTAGGTTCAAGACATATTAAGCCAACAATTGGTTGAATAGGTAAAAACAATTAACTCCTATAATTTCTTTAAATTCATTTCTGACAATTTCCTAACCGTTCGTTCATTAACTCAATTTCCTAACCTTCCCATTGAAAACACTATTGGGTGACTATACAAAAAGGATTAAATAGGAACACACGCTTCACGCTAAGGTGTCCGTCAGGGCGACTTTTTTTACACAAACAATACAGGCAACGGTTAAAGGTAAATGGCATAAAAGGAAAGACAATGGGAAATACTACAACTAACGTCTTACCATTTCGGATGCACATAACACTGAAAAACGCAGTTTAGATTTTCCGTTTGGCACGTTTGAAAAATTCCCATAAAATCGATCTAATAGTTGGATTTCGACTACCTAAATAGAGAATAGAAGCAACGTTCCACGGCAGTATGATTTTTTGTTGGGAGATGGCTTGAAACAAAAATTTTATGGCTTCTTGATTATAGTGACATTGAAACATCCAGTGATTAAGGTCGTCATAACTGCCATTACATTCACATATATCAGTTTCGGAAAGTTTTTTTTTTATATAGATAAGCGTTTACTGTAGCATGTCCAAAAAGGCATCTAACGTACATAGTATAAATTTTCCGAGAGATGGAGTTTCTGTCATTTGGGGGAGTAGATGGAAGAGTTGGATATATAGTAGTATGATTTTGCTACTGTTAGTAGAGGATTACCACTCAATTTCCCAATTAAGTCTAACATGTTTCTTCCTTGCTGAAACTAAATCCCATTTGGGCAACTCGTTGTATTTTATACCCACTAAAGTAGCTTCTTTAGCCACATGGTCTACTTTTTCATTGCCTGGAATATTAGAGTGACCTTTAAGCCACACAAATTTAACAATTCTTTTTAGAAGAATTACTATTTAAATGGGAATAAGCCACAATTAAAAGTTAAAGTACGTTTATTGGCGTTTATAGTACGTCATAGAAATCGTTCAAGAAAATAGCTTCAGAACAATATCTTTTAGAAGAGTTAGGATCCTCAGCTTTTCAAGCGCATCTTCAATTAGTCTGTTGGTTTATAGGTGTTTAGAGAAGTGTTTTAGTGCGAGGAGGACGGACTGTGAGTCAGATAAACTTATATATCGTTGGAAGTATAATGTGTCATTAATTATCAAATCCAACGCCTTGACAATGGCTACCAATAGCTGTGAATATTGAGCAATCTGATTTTAATTTGTACTGAAAATAATCTTGAATATTATCTATGTAAATGGCACAGCCAACACACCAGCAGGCGATTTTGAGCCATCGGTATAAATTTTACAAGAATGGTTACAATTTTCCAGCTTGTTCTGTACTACTAAATCTTCGTGAACAATTGAAATAGATGAAGGCATTACTACAGCAGGTTTATATTCATATAGTATGTCATAATTGGAGCCAAGGAATGGAATCCCTTCTCCATTGAATGAATGTTGTGATAAATTGGGAAAAGCAACAGCTAGAGTTGGAGAGTTTTTATTTGCCCACCATTTGTTTGTTAGATTTTCAACAGAGAGACAGGATATTTTTTGTAATAAGCTGTTTTGATTATTAAACTGGCATTTAAGAATAAATTTTTCTGCCAAAAATAGACGTGTTAAATGTAAAGGTGGCATTCTGCCAAAAGGACTGGTGTGGGAGTAGATTTGAGAGCTCCTAGGACTAACCTTAAAGCTTTGTATTGTATTCGTTCCAATTTAATCAAACGAGATGTTGTCGCTGATCCATAGAAGAAGCTTCCATAATTCAAAATTGATCTGGTATAATGCTCTGTAAAATAATAAGTTTATTTTCGGGTCTGCTCCCCAAACGTATTGATTAACGGCCTTAAGGATAATATGTTATGCTCCACCCAGAGAGATATAATATACTCCATTTAATAATACAAGGCCAGGTAGACGGAAGAAGCGGGCCAGGTCGAAGAAGAACATCATGGCTTAGAAACCTGAGAGATTCGTTTAACAGATCCTCTGCGTCTCTTTTCCGAGCTGCCATCAACAAAATTACTATAGCCAATTTGATAGCCAACGCTCGATAATCGAGCTCGGCACATGAAGAAGAAGAAGGATAATAAGGCTTTTTTCACGTTTGGTAATGCAATTATGAATATACTCATTCCAGGTTAATTTGAATCCAATGTAACACTTAGGTATGTAAAACTGTTATATACAGGAATTTCCAGCTGGAAGAATTTTAACGTACTAACTTTTGGTAACCTGTGTCTCGAAAAAAATACTACACCTGACGTCTTAGGTGAGATGTCAAGCCCATGACTATCAAAATACTTTTTGCAATAAGACATATTTACTTTAAGGGCATTAATACATTAATAAAAAGTTTTTTTCTCAACATAAAAACAGCATCAGCATATTGTAAAATGTTACACTGTATTGCCATAGTATGTAAGTTTAATGAATACAAGTTAAATAGTAAGGGACTAAGAACTGAGCCCTGAGGTAACCCTTCGTTAACTATCCTTGGGCCAATCAGTAAAATATTTAAACGAATATACTATTTACAAATAGACAAGACTTGTCTATTTGTAAATAGATTGACTAGGACATAAGCACATTTACTAGGCACTCCAACCTTCACCCAAACCACATCACCATCGACGGTATAAATGAACCGAAATGAAATTAGTTTAAAAATTATTTACTTACCAACGAGTATTACGAATATTTGAAACAACTCTTTTTGTTTAGGTTCTTTATCCTTTAGGCTAGAAATGGCAGATTTTGACTTCATAATATAAATATTTAAAACCTACTGGAGATTAAGTTAATATCTGATTTCCTAATTTATCATTTACAGGTTATATCCAGCAGTGAATATTTCGTTATTTTGTCACATATTATTTTGTTTTACTGATATTCAAACTAACACAATTTACAATGTTTTACTTATCTTTATAATTACAATTAGATAGATTTAATTGTTTAGTTTAGTGTGAGTATTACACACGATCTGAAATTCGTTTTTTAATTACATTAGCTAAGTCTATAAGCTGCTTTAATAAAACATTAGTGTATGTTCCAATGATGCATAGTATATTAATATACACTGTGTCCCGAGAGTATATATCTACCGCTCATAAAGACCGTACGTTTTTGAGAGATTAGAAGAGAATCCTTTTGAAGATGCGAAAACTGCAAGAATTATGCCATTTCTGGGAGACAACAACTTGGCGCAGAATTAAAGCATCGCGTCTTAGGTACCGAACTGCAGCAAAAACACAAGCTCTTACACCACAACAGAAGCAATCAAGACTTACATTTGCTTTAAACCATCTGCAACAACAAGATTTTTGGGATGGGGTAATATTTACAGATAAGAAAATTTTTCAATCTTCTAAAAAGGGCAAAATTGGGGTGTATAACCCAGCAGATAATAATAGATTTAATCCTCTATATGTTGATGGATATCGAGCAGCTGGTCATTTTAGCGCCAATTTATGGGAATGGATTATATCTAGAGGAATGGGAATGGAATGGCGTATTGATGGCAGATTTGTTGTGCAGACTTATCTAGATATTCTAGAAAACATTATATTTTCTAGTGTAACAGTTGTATCCAAAAAATAATTTTATCCTTCAACAAGATCATTGTCCTGTTCACACTGCAAATATAATAAACCAGTGGCCCCAGAATAACATCATCGAAACCATGGCCCAGCTACAGTCCAGATTATGAGAATTATTATCGAGAATGTTTGGGAGTTATTATAAAACGGTTGTATCGACTTAATTTTATACCCCAAAATGCTGAAGAGCTGTGGCACGGTATACAGAGTGGTCCTTAAGTAATTGTACAAACGAAAACCGTAAATTCTACAATTTAAAATATTACGATTTAAGCCAACTTGCTTTAATAAAATATTGATATTAAGAAAGATACAGGGTGTTAAAGTGGAAATTTAAAATTCAATTTTTCGTTATAACTTTTACATTTGTAAATATTTTTTGACAAAAATTTATAATTGGATGCTTTAAAGCAGGATAAATTATTTAATTTATCCTGCTTTATAAATTATATAATTTTATACAAACTTTAATGTAACTCATAGAGGGCGCCACATATACCACACGTGTGGCATAGATTTGAGCTTAACTTTTTTGCTCTTTAAGTTAGCTTTATTTGTGTTTAAAAATATTAAAGATACATTATTTTTACAAGGAAAAGGTATACTTGTTAGTAATCTCAAAATTTAACCGTTTTAGAGATATTTGCATTTTATAAGTCAGCTGCATAATAATTCTTAGTTGTAATATTTGTGCGGTAAAGCACTGAATACGTGTAGATAAGCATAATTCACAGTTTATTCTTATTACAACAACTCAAAGATGATAATGTAACATTACAAAATTTTTGTTATGGCTGCTAAATGTCTTATTAAAGAAAATATTCTTTATTTTTTTCTTTGGGTGCCGTGTCCGTATTCAGACGTTGGCCGTCATCATGTTTACAATTTCCCTTTTCTATAGCTTCTTATGTTTCTATACCTACTGGCGTTGTATTACTTTTTCCCTATTGTAAAATGCTGAAAACCCAAAATATCTGGTTTATGTAAGATGGTACACCACCACACTCTAGAGAGAAGGTAGTGAGAACATACTTAAATATAACTGTTCTGAACGTTGGATTCATCGTGGCAGTCATATTCCTTGGCAATGTGGTGAGATATTGATATAATATTTAATTTATAAAAAATTCCAAAATAATACTTATTATTTATTACCTAAATTGTTTACCCATTTTTATTAGGATTATTAGAAACTAAAGCCCAGGTATTGAATAACACATATGTGTCTTGTTTCATAATACTTTTGCTACCAATCTAACCTTAAAGACTCAGCATTTTTACAAAAACATCATCGTTTGCCTAATAACCGATATTGTTATAAATATAGTAAACACACAGGTAATTTAGTTCAGCATAGTATTAGTTTGTTGGTTAATCATAATAGACCATTTGTTCGAGATGTAATTATAGTTACTCGTAAGCTGTAACGTAATGATATAAATAAGTAATGTCATCGATAGGTTATTCCGTATGTATATAAGTAACCAATGAACGAGATACATCACAGTTTAATACATTGTTTAACTTCTGCGACAAATAAGATGTAGTTTCATAATATACTATAAGATATGGATATGTATCCAAAATAATATATTCATCCATTATACATTATAGCCACCATGTAGCCCCGAATTTAATCCGCTTGATTTTGGTGTATGGGGCGTATTAAAACAACGTGTTTATAAGAATCCCATAAACATTCGCAACCAACTATGGGAAGAAATAAAAAGTGCAGCAGTTTCTTTAGAACCAATGATGCTATTTAATATGAGATGATCTTTTATGTAATATATTGACAAATGAATTAAAGCAAAAGGTGGACATATCGAACACTTCCTTTGACAAAAAGTTATGTTATTTAGTTTAACTATTTCTTAATTTGTTTTGTAAACAAAATGTTTTGATTATGACTTTATTTTAACATAAAACGTAAAATGTTTGATGTAAAATCCTATTATTCTGTGTTTGTCAAATCCTATTATTAATTATCCTGCTGATATATTTATTTTATTTAATATTTTGTTAACTATTAACTTTAGTTAAAGGTATTTTATACCAAAATTTAGATTTATTAATGTTTTTGTCTATTTTTCCTTCGTTGCCTGGAGTAATTGCCTTAAATCAGAATTATGCAGCTGATTTGTAAAATGCGATTATCACGAAAACTGTTAAGTTTTGAAGTTATTAAGAAGGATACCTTTTTTTGTTAAAATAATGTATCTTTAATATTTTTTATCACAAATAAAGGTAACTCAAAGAGCAAAAAAGTTAAATGCAAATTTATGCCAAATATGTGGCATATGTGGCGCCCTCTATCAGATATTGTTCTGAAGCTATTTTCTTGTGGCATTTTAAATTAATTAATATTTAAATGGGAATAAGCCACAATTAAAGGTTAAAATACATTTATTGACGTTTCAATTTCCACTTCGGAAATCGTTCTCAAAATACAAACATTAGTAAATTAAACAAATTTTGTTTTTGTTACTTAGTGAAAAATTCTTCTAATAATTTAATTTTATCTGACTCATCTATATTGACAATTCAGACATACATTATACATTTTAAAGTAGACGACTTTAAAATGATATTGCCAATATTGTTGAGTTATCTCTATCAGATACATAAAAGTGTGTATCAAATTATAATTTCTCATATTTAAAAGTACCCAGTTGTAAATTTTTATGCATAAATCTTTACAAACATGAAAGTTATGGCGAAAAATAAAATTTTAAATTTGCACTTTAACACCCTGTATCTTTCTTAATATCAACATTTTATTAAAACAATTTGGCTTAAATCGTAATATTTTAAAGTGTAGAATTTGTGGTTTTCGTTTGTACAATTACTTAAGGACCACCCTGTATAATAGGTTTGGGAAGAGCTCTCTGAGGAAGACAGTTTCATAGTTTCTTTCGCACAGATGAACCCAAGACTACAAGCTGTTATCAATGTTTTGCTGCCTCTGATAGTGCCCAATTATCTTTTAATTTGGTTACAATTCTTGCTTTAATATATTGTTGAGTTAAATCGTTTGTTTTATTCTTTAATATAAATAAAAATAATAACAACAACCCTATTTTAGGTAAAAACTATCATTTATATACCCTTTGTAAGATGCAGGAATCCAAATTAATATGAAAATTTAGACCTTAGTAATTATTACAATTTATGAATTAACATATGTAATTTGTTTATTTTATTATTTGTCTGTCATAATAAATATAATATAATGTCAGACCAATCAAATATACTGCTCAAAATAATCAAATCTTACTACAAGTCGTATCAGTTTTTTAGGAACCAGCTGAAAATACAAAGAACTCGTGTTAATTTCGATATCAGTAGATAAAACGTCAAAACGTCAAAACTTCATTTTAATAATTTTAAGTAACTTCTGTGAGAAGTGGGAAGATTTTGAAGATTAGTTAGACTCTTTGGTTTGCATCGGAATTAGCTCGAACGGCTGACGAAGTATCGTTCTATTGATTCAGATTGAGACGTGAAAAGTTTGACTAATTTGTGCTCCAATGCCGTAATATATGGCTTTTATTTCACCAGAGCAATAGCATGCTTTTGCTGAAAGCAACTAATATTTCGAAATGTTCGACAGGCCAGACGACAGAAAACAATTTATTTAACTATTTAGTTTTTCGCCACCAAAGCAGGTGGCACCTCTGTGCCCGAACCACTTAAAGTGGGAAGATTTTGGAGAAATTAGTTAGAGTTTTGATTTGAATCGGAATCAGCTCGAATGGCTGACGAAGGAGAGATACTTCACACGTGAAAAGTTAGATTAATTTGTGCTCCAATGCCATAATATTTGGCTTTTGTTTTATATATATATATATATATATATATATATATATATGTATATATATATATATATGTATATATATATATATATATATATATATACCTATTGTATTTCTAACAATAAAAGTGGTGTAACATCGTCCACTGAGCTTTCAGAAAGATTAGATTTGCAACTTACATCGCCATAAGGGGAATTTCCTTTTAAACTTTAGAATCTATCTAATTTTGCATATATTTAATATTGCTAAAGGTCATGGTAGACTGGTTTCAGTAGACCACACTATGTAAGTTACTTAATATAGATGACTGCAATAGTTTTGATAATTTTACACAACTTTTTATATTTATTATGATTATTATCAATTTTAGAGTCAGCAATTGCCTTGTTTATTTTACTTGTTTGTATTACACTTTTGATGTGATTGATTTATCATTCTATAGTTTCAACATGGAATGTTAAAACATTAATACGAGGCAGGTAAGACGCATATTGTAATCAAGGAGATGAATGGACTATCAGTAAACATAATAACAATGGAATAAGCAACATAAGATGAGTGAACTATGGGCAATGTGTAATTAGTTATCATCACATATATTATTCAGGTAAACCCAACGGAAGACACGAAAATGGAGTAAGTATAATTTTAAATCCCGAAACTGCCAGACATGTTTAAAACTTGGTAACAATGTCAGAAAGAATTCTCCTTCGTCAACCTAAAATCTACCCAATTATAACTAACATTATCAAGGTATATGTATGCCTTTACAGCTGACAAACCACACGACATAAATAAAGCATAAACTATCATGCTATCTTGCTACTATAATAATGAACTATCCAACACAAAAATATTTCACAATAATTTGATTATGGGTGATCTATAAGCCCAGATGGGTAGGGGGCAATAAGGAGAATTGAATGGAAAGTTTTGGCTTAGAGAAATAAATGACCGAGGAGATCATTTGGGGAATTTTGTAGAAGAAGAGTTTGTAATTACTAAAACTAGTTTCAAACTCCCATACAGAAGACTATACACATGAAAATCACCTTAATATATTTCAGGCTGCATAGTGAGAAATTAAATAAGTTAAATTATGAATAATAATAAAAGTTTCCGTAATAGCATATTACATATCAGTCAAGACATACCCAGGAGCCGATATCAAGTCAGACCATCAACCAATGATTGTCAAAAATTAAGCTAAAGAAGTTTCGACGTCTAGTGTCAACCCACACTACGACATCAGGCTACTGAAATACCCTCACACAAAACAGAGTTTAAAACACTATTCACAGAACTAAATGAATAATGTTATTCAAATGGACCGGGAGCTTAAAAAGTTGCATAAAGTTTCACTAGAAATTTAAGGAAAATTGCTCAAACTACCAAAATTGAAGAGAAAATCGTGGATGACAAATTAGATTTTAGATACAAAGGAGGAAAAGAAAAACTTAAGAACGCGGCACTATACAACAGGATAGACAAAGAGATCAAAAAGCAATCAGAATGACTAGGGATAGATGGCTAAGAGTACAATGTGCAAAAATACATCTATTGCAACATTAACACATTAATATGCACCAAAAAGTTTAAGAGGCTGAAGGCTTATACAAGCATAGAAGAGTTGAATGTTTGGTAGACATAATGTCTACTAAACGCAGTGTCTAGTTTTTCTTTCACACTATTAAGTGTGAAAGAAAGACACTTGAAGGAAATGTGTGAAAGTACTTTTTGCAGATAAACGTCAAAATACAGTTAAAAACACAGAATGTCTAACAGAACCCCCGATTACAATTAAAGAAGTCGCGTCAAGTATTAGAAAAACTAAAGATTTTAAAGCTGTGGTGCCTGATCAATTTTCTAAAACTTTGTATGGACGCAGAATTGATAGGATAAATGGATAAACAGCTATACATACCTCGGTACCAATATAAACAGTCAATTGGACGACTGAAATAAAACAACGCATAGTGAAAGCAAGATCAGCGTTCATACAGATAAAGTCACTTTTTAGAAGTCACGATTTACCACTTGGTGTTTTCTACACTGTTATATGGAAAACAGGTTAAGACACTTTCTGATGCTTCTTCAGGAAAGCTCAAGGCGTTTAAGATGTGATGTTATAGACGTATCTTAAAAATTTCATGGGTGAATCTTGTGACTAATGTTGAGGTCCTACGTAGAATGTGCAAATAATGCAAGATTATTAAAACTTTCAAAGAGTGCCCAACATTAGAATATCTTGGGCTATGTTATGTGAAATAAATTGAGATATGGCTTGTTGCAACTCATTCTTCGGGACAAGGTATTTGGAAAGAAAGAAACAAAAAGAAATATAATAGCTTGGCTTCAAAATCCAATCAATATGTCTACAACCCAACTATTTCATATAGCTGCACGTAAAGATACGATAGCCATGCTGATTGCCAACATATAGGCATCGTGGAAAAAACATCATTCTAATTATGGTAAAATAAAACGAGTACTATTATAAAAATAATCTTTATTTTACATATCATTTAAAATCTGTTGAATTTCGTCTAAAGTCTTTCCTTTAGTTTCAGGTACAACGTAGTATGCAATAAAAGTAAATACAATATTACAAAAACCAAACAGGTAAAATGGTCCATATAGACCAGTAGCAGAATTTAAGTAATAGAAAATATTATTTGTTACAATTATACTGCCTGCAAACGTACAAGTAAGAACACTAATACCTTTAGATTTAATACTGGTTGCAAACAGTTCACCCAACATTAATGTTGGTATAATTCCCACTCCAAACGAGGAAACTACTACAAATAGAAGCATACCCACTAGTGGAAACCATTTCCAGGATTCCAAGTTAATTTCTGTGTGTACCGTGTCTAAGTAAAAATATGTAGCTTCGGATAAAACTACAATTCCTGCCAGAAATATTGATATCATATACGCCTTTCTTCGTCCCATTTTATTAGATAAATATGCTGCGCATGAATACATAATAACAGTGACTCCGGTATAAATTATAGCTGACATTTGAGGACTAATATTACCTCCTGCTTTAGCAAAAATAAATTGAGTATATGCAGCAAAAACGTAAACACCCGTGAGCAGTTGTGATATTCTCAGAAATACGCCAGCAGTTAATGCTTTTCTGTTGACTTTGATGCATACTAGATCTTTCCAGGAACCACATTCTTGCGATTGTTTTTCAACAGATAATTTCATAGCCGTAAATTCAGATTCTACGTCTTCCTTACATCTTAACCACCTTAAACTAGATTTTGCGTCTTCAAGTCTGTTTCGCATTATTAGATAATATGGAGATTCTGGCATAAAACTAAAAATTATTAAAAATAGAACTGGTACTGCTAGGCCTATATAAGATGTCAGTTGTACATTGCAATAGCTCCCAATAATATTCATTCCACATTGTCCTAAAAATACAGCAATTATAAAAGAGTTTCCCCATATGCCTCGTATTTTAGGTGTCGAAATTTCTCCTATGTATACAGGAAGCGCTGCAAACACTATCGCATCTCCAGCTCCAGCAAGAAACCTCGCCAAATAGAGTAACCATATATTTGTACAAAAAGCTTTTAAAAGAAAACTTATAATATAAGGCACAGTTGATAAGTTAAGAATAGTTTTTCTGCCAATAATTTGTGAAATTGACACCAAAAAGATGGGTAAAACGAACATTCCTGCTGCGTGTGTGATAGTAAAGTAGGAGGCTTCATTTTCAGATATATTGTAATTTACCTTATCTTGGGTAATCTTAAGTAAAAAAGGAGAAGGCCAAGCGTAGAGCAGTCCACTGGTAAATGCAACGAACGATCCTAAAAAAACCATATTTATTTAGACAAATGTGTTGTAACAGTACACACATTACAATTAAAAAACCTACAACTAAAATATTTAAAAAATAATAAATATAGACGGTTGCGCTTCGGTTCAACTCGAGTCTTCGAAGACTTTGTGAGAGGATTGAATTAAACCGACGCCGACGCAGTTATTAGTGAAATAATACACCAAGAAATACTCCTAGCGACCTCTAACGAGAGAAAATGAAGTCAGTGTCGTAGTAATTACAGTATGCTGTAAACACATGCTAATAAAGCTTATAGATAGATGTTCTACAATGATCGAACATTTATATTCCACTATTACATTAACAATTTACCCATGTAACCATTAATTTTGTACTCTTTTCGTCATTGTTAGTAAAAATGTACCAATAAATGGTAATAATAACCTCTAACAAGGTAAATAATCATAAAAATAACATATAATATAGTATTTTTAACCCTTATGTGAGGAATACTGTACAGGGTGTCCCAAATTTGTATGTTTTGCAGGGTATACCGAAAACTACATGAGATATAAAAAAAATAGTTGAGATGGTGACTTTTTTTTCATTAAAGTAACGATTGTCCAATCAAATCATCAATGGCTCCTAACATTAGCGAGATACAAAGCGATTATTGAAAAATGTCGAAAACGACAGAAAAAACTTTATTGGAACTTTTGATAAATGTATTATAGAAGGGTTCAGTGGCGCACAAAATTTTTTTTTAGAAGGTCTCACTACAGAAATATCATACCAACTTATGCTTTTTTTTATGGGACACCCTATATATTTTAACATTTTTCGTTTACATTTTTAATTCTCTTTCACCTAATTAACATATGTATTATATATCTACTTTCAGTCATTGGAGGTACTATGCAAATAAAATGTTTAGAATTGACCTCATGTTAAAGGCACTTAAAAATAAAACACTCGGTAGCATACTATAACATTTTATTATGAGTATACTAATATCAGCTACATTTTTTATTTGAAAAATTTTTTTTACGGCGTACAGATTCTTGGTAAATCGATTTTTTGCGTTTTTACCTCCCTACGAGGGGGCTTTTTGGGAAAGTCCGGATGTAAAAGTGGTAAACTTTTTTGCATCTTTTTTATGGTCCCAAATGGTCTTTGGCGACTGGAGTATAAAATTTATTTTTAAATATTTTGTTTAGTTTACCTATACAATAATTAAATTTATTATCAAATGATAGTAAATATTAATTGTTTTTATCTAAAATGACATATACTGTAACATCTTGTAAGAATACTCATGTCATCGAGCAGGCTTTGGCAATGTAAGCTTTCATATCCTATCCTAATTATTGTTACGACGTGAAGTATTGTCAACAAAAACATAATTTTTGAAAATTATGAAAAATGCGATATGCATTTGGCATAACTTGAATGTCAAAATAATGTTATTGCCGCATATGAATTATATTTTCAATGATATCCAAAGAGAACGCAACCAGACAAGAGAATTTTTAAAAAGCTTAATTCAAATTTATTACAGTATGGTGTTTCATAAAACCACGGTGTCAGTATAAAAAAATAATGAAGCGAGAGTTGTAAATACATTAGGTTATATATAAGCATACCATAAAATTTTCTTACGCCAAATTGAGAAGGAAATATGTATTCCAAAGACAAGTGCTGGGACAATTTTAAGGAAACATAAATTTAGACCGTGTCATACCTCTGTCACACAAAAATAAACCTAAATGATTAATTAAAAAGGATACGATTTTCAAAATGGTATAGGAAAATGTAATGAAAATCCAAATTTTTATTATAAGATAATATTTAGCGATAAAGCTTGTATTTAAAGCGCAGGAATATTTAACAGACACAATGTACTATATTGGAATGACTTAAATTCCCACTTAGTTCTGGGGATCAGGCGGCAAGAAAAATTCGGTTTTAACGTTAGTTGTTTTGTCAAGCACAATAAGTTAGTTTATCTTAGAAACAAATTTAAATGACATTCTTGGTGATTAATATTTGGCTGAAAGAAACACATTTTGGTTTCAACAAGATGGAGCACCTGTCCATAATGCTAAATTCGTTGAAAATTATTTAAATAAAAAATTTCGTAATCGGTGGATTGGCAATTATAATCCTGTTAGATGGCCCCCTCGTTCACCAGAACTAAATCTTCCTTATTTTTTTATTTGGAGATTTTTAAAAGACAATCTTTATAAAACTAACTTTAACGCCAACGAAGACTTACTACAAAGCATTCATCATTCATCATTCATCAAGCAATTCAATCAGTCAATTTAATCAGCAGTCAATTATTAATACAAAAAAAACGGGAGGAATAAAACTTATTCTAGTTGTTACGTTGTTTTGTTTTTGTTGTTGTTTTTAGGTTTATAAATTAATATTTTTGTAAAAGGAGTTCTGGTTGTTAGGTAGTTTGTAGTTGTTGGTAAATTTGTTATTCATATTTTTTTAAGCAAATTTCGACTAAATAAAACTGTGGAGGATTACCATATCCATAATATAAACTGTTGGAATGCGTTTTGTGCCTTTACCATGGTGTCTAAAATGATCTATAAAAATTTTGTTTGCAGAGTAGCTCGAAACAACTGAAAAAAGATATACAGTATGTCATATTAGATGAAAGAGAATTAAAAATGTAACGAAAAATGTCAAAATATATAGGGTGCCCCATATAAAAAAAAACATAAGTTGGTATCATATTTCTGTAGTGAGACCCCCTAAAAAAATTCTTGTACGTCACTGAATCCTTCCATAATATAACTATCAAAAGTTTTAATAAAGGTTTTTAAAATTTTTCTAATAAAGAAGATATATACCTATAACCCTGTTGTTTTCGACATTTTTCAATAATCTGTATCTCGCTAATGTTGGAAGCTATTGATGATTTTCGGTGTAGGTACCCTGCCAAACACACCAACTTGAGACACCCTGTACAGTTGTACCAATAGCGATTTGACATTAATTTAAATCGAATGAAGCGTTTTCTACTTCCTTAAATTTATAGTAATAACTTAACAAGCTGGACAATTTGTACCATTAAAAAGAAATTAAAAAATAAAAAGATTTTAGACATTTTGGATTCTAGATTTAGATTGATTTAGATTGGAATACATTTGGTAAAAAAATCCGAATATTCCATTTATGATATCACTACATTTTTGTTGCTATCTCATGAACTCTATTATCGATATATACAGTGTGTCCAATAAATTCGACGTCATATGGAAAACTTTTTTATTATTAATTTTATGAGGAAAAGTTATTATTATTAAGATACAATCAGCAGATATCAAGTTTGGCAATATTGTACTAGGGATGTCAAAAATTATGCATTTCGCTCAAATACCCTTATATTTCATAATATGGAAAAGTGTTATTATGAAAAACTCTTTGGGATTAGAAACTTTGTTTTAATATGCAATTACATCCTTCTTATAAAAAAATTGCATATTTTTCGCAAATTTTTTCCGATAAAAAATAAACAAATTTTTACCAAACAATATACATTAAAAATCTAATAGAGTTAAAAACCTTTTTCTGTTGGAACGAAAGAGTTATCATATTTGTAATAAATAAAAATTATGATATCGGTAATTTGAGAAAAATTTGCAATTATTTTTTTTTAATTAGAAGGATGATATTACATAATAAAACATAATTTTTAATTCCTAACAACTTTTCACACATTTACGATATTGTGAAATATAAAGATACTCTACTCTTGAGCGAAATTCATATTTTTGACATACCTCGTATAATATATATTTGATAATAATAAAATTTGATATCTGGTGGTTGCATTTTAGGTTTTAGACAATGCAGAGTTTTTTACTTAAAATCACTTTTTGTCGTAAATTAATAATAAAAGAGTTATAATTGTAATAAATAAAAGTGATATTTGGTATCGGAAATACGAGAAAAATTTGCGATTTTTTTTAAAGCATTTATGAGCAATAAAGTTTGCTCATAAAGGGCACAATCTTTTGAAAAATAATTTTACAAAACTAAAAACAAAAACCCCTCTATTAAAAAAATCGTATGTTGTGTATGAAATTCCCTGCTCGAATTGTGATGGAGTATATATTGGACAAACCAGTCAGCTACTTAATTCAAGAAAACATTCTCACAAATATGACAAAAAAAAAAGAAAGAAAAGAAACATAAATTTGATTTTGACAAAACCAAGATCCTAAAAAGTGAACATAACAGGAAGAAGAGGGAGCTCCTAGAGTCCATACAAATCAAAAAGAATAATAATGCAATAAATGATAAAAAAGATGTCAAAAAGTTTTATTTAATCTAAACACACACAAAAAGATAATCTCAGAAGGCCTATGATGTTAAAATAACTGATTGTTTAAATGATAAACCAACATCAATAAACAACATATTAAATTTTAAAATACATTTTACATGTAGTGACTCAGCGGGTCTGTCCTATGCTTTTATTCTATCTATAATAGTCTGTCCTATTATTTTAATTGCGTCGTTTAATGTATACTTGTTAGGAACGAACTTTTACATGCTTGGTAAGTCAAAAGTTCCTCTTTATAACCTTATAATTAATGTCTGTGGAAATTTTTTTTTTATTCAATATTATTTCTTGAAAAAGGCATGGATTTAATGCCGAAACATAGAAAAAAGTAAATAAAAATGTCTTAGTATCATGACAATTTTTTAATGAACCTAAGCCCAAGAAAATCTACTCGTTTACATCCAATAATTATTCTAATACACTTACAATTCTAAAGAAGTCACAAACTCGTGACGAAATGTTGAGACATAAAACAAATAGAGTTTTGTTTCCTATAGACCGATTGCTGATACTATAAAACAATATTTAACATAGTTAGATCAATAATAATTGATCGTACATTAATTACCGCACGATTATTATTAAACACGATAATATAAAACAAATATATTTTAATACGATATCTTAGGGCTCTTTTACTATTTAACAAAAAACGTGGCTTCAAAGTATCTTTTATAGTTGCCATTAAGGAAAGACTAGACAATAGGAAAATAAATTTACAAAAAAAAAACTATGAAATTATAAAGCAAGTGTTATATATTTTTAAACTAAATCAAGTATTATAATTTTAGAATATCAAATAAAAAGTATACCATACACCATACCTAATCAGAATAATGAAAAATCAAGCATCCATCAAATCATACACCCAGAATTATCAATAAAAAATTGATTAAACTTTTTATAACTAAATTAAATATTCTTTCATTTACTTTTTTCTCTTACTGGTGACACAAAAAATTTATATTTACTTTAATTTTCAATTAAGAAAAACAAACAATTAAAAACAAACACCTAATCTAAATGGATGGCCGTGGTTGATAGTCTCTGTTAAATAAATTATAAGACTAACCTTTTGTCTTTAAAACGGCTGACTCCACCTTATTCTCCATCGATTGTGACCTGTCCACCTCGCTCGTACTTCCCAGATTCTCCAAATACACCTGCTCTCTCCTCTGCCTTAATGGTTGCCCAACTCCTCACTCAAACGTCTAACTCCAGTAACAACTCATTCTCTTCAGACACTAGTCAAATATAAACTATACATCTATAGTTATATCTATAGTATAATTTTTTACTTACAGTATGTCATCTTTTTCTTCAACTTCTTTTGCCTGCTACCACAGTTGGACCTTTTTCCACAAAAACAAAACACAACTTTTTACAAAAATTTACTTTTTGGAAACTCGCTTATTAGCACAGTCGTATCAGAAAAACTGTAATGTCGTCTCCAGGTCTTCAAATCACAATTATGATTCACTAATTCGGAAAAAAACTAAATATCCCTCATGTATCCCTCAATGCCTGGTTTATCTTTTAAAAACATAATATTATGCGATTTTCTCGGTCGGTAATTTGATTTTTGTCTTAAAATTTTCTTTTTATTCTTTCAGAAATTTGAAATTTTAATAATATTTAAATATATTTCTATTGGTGACCGAAAGAATCATGAACTGCAGGTGTCTATTTTATTCCTACGTGGAAAGTCACCACGGATTCGAGGATTTCGAGAATTTTAATGGTAGAAAGTGAAACAATTTTTGAATATTATGACTTTAATGCCAAAGTTGAAAAAGAAACGACAAGCAACACGACAAGCAAGTCGTGGGAAAGTATGGAGTCGGTAATAGAAATGAGAGGGAAGAAAGACTGGTTCAGTTTGCACAGTAACAAAATATGCCAATTGCAAATACATTCTTTAAGAAAAAATCGAACACAAAATGGACTTTGGTAGAACCAAATAGAATCACTACGAACGAAATTGACTTCATTATAACTAACAAGATGGCTACAATAAAAGATGTCAGTGTAATAAATAAATTTCAAACAGGCAGCGACCATAGACTAATCATAGCAACAATTGATTTAGATCTAAAACTAATAAGAATAAAATTAATCTTAAAACCAAGAGTAATCGGTATAAATATTAACAATATAACAGAAAACTCAGGTTACTACCAAAGGACAATTGATGAAAGAATACATTACCAAATTGACAGCTCTCAATTACTGGAAATCATCCCTGACAGAGCAAACGAAATCGTAGGCCCGCAACAACAAAATGAACATAGTAAACATAAAACTAAAATAGTGCTAAAACAAAGAGGAGAAATAAAAGAAAATACAGAGAATACAATACACAGAACTTTATAAGACAATAAGGAAAAGTATTAAGGAAGACATAAGAAAATACAATGAAAGACTGGCAGACAATGCAATCGAAAACGGGAAAACCTATAAGAAAACAAAAAAAAGCATTAATCATCGGGAAGAAGCAAATCGTTGCTCTAACAAACGAAAACGCCAGAACTACATACAGAAATAAAATAATACAACTCGTAACTAAATTCTACAGCGAACTATATAAAGCCCCTGACACACTTGAAGAAGTAATCAGTAACCAAGAAGATGTACCAGAAGTCTTTCCAGAAGAAGTAGAATTGACAATTGCAAAAATGAAAAACGGCAAAGCAGCTGGAATAGATGGTATATCAGTGGAACTGCTTCAATACGGCAATAAAACCTGGAAAATCTTAGCAGGCATATTTACGAACTGCCTAATATCGAGATACATACCAGACCACTGGAGTACAGCAAACATAATTCTCATTCATAAGAAAGGTAGCAAAGAGGATATCAAAAACTACCGACCTACAACTACCTACCTACCTTGTATAAGTCTACTACCAATCATATACAAGATATTCACAAAGATCATTAACAGATTAACAAATGTATTAGATGCTCCACAGTCGAGAGAACAAGCTGGCTTCAGAAATGAATTCAGTACCATAGATAATTTTCATCACAAAATCAAATGGATGTTAGTAAGCAAAACCCAACAACCACCACAGCAACTGATATTAGACAATGAAAGAATTGAACACGTGGATTTGTACATCTACTTGGGAACAACAGTTAACTCAAATTGGGATCAAGCGAAGGAAATACGTATAAGAGTAGAAAAGGCAAGAGCATCGTTCACTAGCATGAAGCAAATTTTCACCTCTAAAAGCCTCACCCTACCTCTCAAAATTCGACTTCTGAAATGTTATGTATTCCCGGTTTTGTTATATGGAATGGAGGCGTGGACAATGACCGCAACATTGATGAAAAAAGTAAAGGACTTCGAAATGTGGGCTTACCGACGTATATTACGTATATCCTGGACTGAGCACGTGACCAACGAAGAGGTACTACGCCGGATAGGTAAAGAGAGAGAGGTAGAAATAAGTATAAAGAAAAGAAAGTTGGAATACTTGGGTCACGTTATGAGACATAATAAATATAGAGTACTACAACTGATCGTTCAAGGGAAAATAAACAGCAGAAGGGGTCCAGGGAGGAGAAGACATTCGTGGCTCCAAAACTTGCGGCAATGGTTCGGATTGTCATCTGCTGAACTATTCAGATCTGCCGTAAACAAAGTCAGAATAGCCATGTTGATTGCCAACGTTCGGAACGGACAAGGCACATGAAGAAGAAGAAGATAATTTTCATACACTTCGAAAACTAATGAATAGAGCTAAAGAATTTGAAATACCGCTAGCATTAACCTTCATAGATATCAAGAAGCCTTTCGATTCTATATATCCCAAGGGAGTAATAGAAGCTTTTACCAACCAAGGCACTGACAAACCGTACATAGAAATTTTAGCAAATACATACAGACAAGCAAAAGCTAAGGTAAAAATTTATGAAAACACTCCTGAATTTCTCATTACCAGAGGCGTCCGACAAGGAGACGTAATATCACCAAAGCTCTTCACTGCAACTCTAGAAAATATATTCAGCAAAATGAACTGGCAGAACAAAGGAATATCCATTGATGGGGATACCTCAGCCATCTAAGATTTGCAGATGAATCGTTTTGATTACTAATAATCCTGGAGAACAACAAGAACTTATAAGTGACCTAAATGCAGCTAGCAGTGAAGTGGGCCTAAAAATGAACTTGACATAAACAAAAACCATGTACAACGATCTAGTGGATGTCCAAGATGTAATAATAAACAACACTGCACTTGAGACAGTAGACGAGTATGTATACCTGGGACAATTAACACATAAATCTGGTTTCTTACTTCCAGAAATCAAAAGAAGAATGAAAGTATCTTGGACATCTTTTGGTATAAATGCAGTTAAATTCAAATCGAAGATGCCAATCCACCTGAAGAAAAAAGCATTCGATCAGTGTACTGTGACTCAAAGGTCAATGAAGCGATGCATGGAATAGAGCGATGATGCCACAAAATTTATTTGATTTGAACAAGAAAAATGTTTTCAGAACAAGAAAGTAACGTGTCCATTTTTATTACAAAATGTCAAGTAGTTTAGAAGATAATGTAAAAAAACAATTTTTTTTTGTAACTTCAAAGGGCTGTAACTTTTTTTGTATACACTTTTGTACTAAGGTAAATTGGATTCAAGTAATTTATTTTTGTCCCCGGAATGCGTGATTTAATTTATGACATACCTTTTTGAAACACCCTATATATAGCCAGTTTATATATTATCAGCTGTGACAGAAACATTTATAGAGATTTGATGAGTGGTGTCTCATCAATGAAATCTTTGACTTAGTGTATTATGCTTGGTATATTTATTGATGGAATTGGCGTAATATATTAGTTGAAATAATATTAAATATTTATGCCTACCTTTGCATAAATAAAAATGCTGTTTATAAACATGTGTCGTATTTGTCAAGTCTGCTTTTAATACACTACCTATATAAAGAAATTATTATACATGTGTGTGGTCAAAATTATAAGTGCGGATTACTCGATTTATTTGTATAACTATAATTTATATAACTAATTTAAATAATATTGCAATTTGTAAGCTTAAACCAAAAGAAGCAACTGAGGAACCAAGTTTGTTCGCAGTTTAATAGTGTGAATAACTTTTTATTTTTGAGTTATCTTTAATGTAATGTTAAGTTATCCTTAAACCCTCTAAGTCCTCTTGTACCCTTGCACAACGTGCGATCTTAACTAAACACAGTATCTATTTCACCAATGTCAAAATACTTTGTAAACAACAACATTATTGTAAGCGATCTCCCCTTGAGATGTGCCAATTTTAAAATATCCAACTTCCCTTAATAAAAAAACTGACATGGATAACTTGAGCCAGACATATCACTCTCTCATCATACAGAACAAATAAAAACCATCATATAGGACAAATAAGGATCATAGCCCTTATTCCTTTTTAAACTAGTAGTCCAAATTGTTACATTCTCCATCGAACACAATAATTTTTTAATATCTTTTTTTCGTGAATGCCCTTTAGTGTCTTTTCATCCATGAAAGACCATAAAATACACAGCCTTATGAAGCCATCATCGGTCAAAATAAAAATTAAAAAAAAATGAACAGTATTATTCAGGCTTTGTTCTTTTTTTTTTTCGTTTGGTTTATTGTATTTTTGATGTTAAGTAATTATATAGTTTTTCATACAATCAAAAAAACCTACAAATTGTTTTGTAAGTATGAACCCTGTTTGATTTTTTATTTATATTCTTACATCATTACTTTTTGTAGAAAACTGAGTATGCCTTTAAATGCCCTGAAAATCATCAGGGTCATCTAACTGTAATGCCACAAATTGGTCGCATTTCACCTGTAGTAATCCTTTCTTAAGTTAACATGCTTCTTTCTTAACTTTGCTGTACCGTACTGATGACGACCAAATAGTCAAAAATACGTATTTATGGTTGCCTATGTATATATATATATATATATATATATATATATATATATATATATATATATATTCTATTTTGCAATATAAGCTAACAAAATTAGATTTCTCAGAAGACAACGACCGAATCTATCAAAAATTAGATATGGATATTAACGATACACAGATGAGATTCAGAAAAGGATTAGGTACAAGAGAAGCTCTCTTTGCCTTAAACGTCCTAACAGAGAGATGTCTAGATGTTAACCAAGAGGTACACGCCTGTTTTATAAACTTTAAAAAGGCCTTTGACAAAGTACGCCACAACAAACTCAAAGTAATCCTGGAGGGTAAGAACATCGATACCAGAGATATACAAATAATATTAAATCTGTACTGGAATCAGCGAGTTAAGATAAAAATAGAAGACCAAACATCGGACAAAATACAAATACGTAAAGGAGTACGACAAGGTTGTATATTGTCACCGCTTTTGTTTAATATCTACAGCGAACAAATATGCCAAGAAGCTCTCTCACATGCAAACGAAGAGATAATAGTCAATGGAGAAGTTAGCAATAACATTCGATATGCTGACGATACTACAGCATCTAGTTGAAAGTATGAATGAGATATATAATGACTACGGCATGAGGATGAACGTCAAAAAAACCAAATATATGACCTTCAGTAAGAATCCAATACATTATAGTATCTCAATAAAGGGTACCCAACTCGAAAAAGTAACCGAATACAAATAATTGGGAACCCCCATGCAGCGGCTCCTTCCCCAAAAAGTTCCTTTTTGGGGAAAAAGGGAAAAAGGGTGGCTGATTACTCTACAATGGATCCCTAGTCATGTCGGTGTTGAAGGAAATGAAGCGGCGGATGAACTTGCAAAAGAAGGCACTACTCTTCCACAGCCCCCTAGCTTCCAATCGTACACATCAGCAAAGTCCACCATTAGAAGAGGAATCAAAGCGAAGATAAAAAGCAGCAAATACAAGCCGGTGCTGGAAAATCTTGGGCCCACCTAATAGAGTCACCAATCCCTCGCAACTTGCCGAGACCCATTAGTGTAGCCGTGTTCAGAACAACTACGGGGCATGACTACCTGGCCTCCCATTTACATCGCATCGGCGTCCGCGAAAATGACAACTCTCCATTATGTGATCAGCCCCAGATGGATGCTGCTCACCTTCCAGAGTGCCCAGCCCTAAAAACAGACTCACCTGAGGAGGATGAAGATCGTCTACGAGAAACGGCTCGTCTATACTGGTCAGCGCGCCACCAAATGGCTAACATGCCAAGGGTGGGCGTTGGCTAGTAAGTAAGTAAGTAAGTAAGGGACCCATCATCAATGAAACAGGTGACCAAAATCACGAGATAAAAAGACGTATTGAAATTGCCAGGTCTACCTTTATAAAAATGAAAGAATTATTTTGTAATCTTGAGAATGTATCTTGATAGTATACTACCCATAATGAAGATATTTCACCTTCCTTCGCGACTAACAGTCTCGGATACTCCTATCAACAAATATTTTCCATTACCATTTTTCAGAGATATCACTCCGGGGTTAACACGGATTCTGAAAAGTGTTGAAAATAGCTTTGGTAATAATAATAACAACATTAAACTTAATGTGGCTTGTAGATCAGCCCTAACAATTAATAATCTTTATTCTAAGATAAAAGATAAGACTCCCATAGATAGGCTTAGTAACATTGTCTACAACATTCCATGCCCCTCTTGCAACAATTCCTACATCGGCCAAACATCTCAATTATTGAAATCACGTATTACACTACACAAAAGTGATTCTCGACTTCACCCTGACCGTTACGCATTAGCCAAACATGTCCATTCCACTGGTCATCTCATGGACTATACTAACACTACAATTCTCCACCATGAGAATAATAAATCTAAAAAAGAGTTCATTAAAATGTCTTATATTTTCCTTATCGATTTTTCCATTAATGTTAAGAGTGACATTAAGAATCTAAGCGATATATACCACTTCTTACTTAAATCAGATACCAAGAACAATACAACATCACAGATAGCTAACTTGACTGATATATCCATTAACAACTAACCTACCTTTATAATTAATTTTCATTAACTAAAAAAGATAACATTCCCTTGCTTTTCTTAGATACATCTCAATAAGATATAATAATACATGAACAATAGAATATAATTAAAAAAGAAAATCAAAATAATATTTCCCTATACTGTGATTTAATTTTATTCGTTTTTTACCAATGAACCTTAACAACATAAAGATTCATAAGAACTACTTGAATTTGTCAGCGCATGCGTTCTGGCTAAAACAGAACCTCACTTTTAAACTTTCTAACAATCAAAAATTTAGTTATTGCCGACAATTCAAAGAATTACCTCCTTTTAAATGTAGTTACATTGGGGTTTTCGATTAACCTTGGGTAAACCTTTGCGTTTTAAGTTCAAAGCTACCATACATTTTAAACCTTAAACAAAAAACTTTTTTGCATATAGTAACAAAAAACACCACTATGTTACTAGCAAAGTTTTTTAATATTCTAACTCTACAATTCTAAGTTACGGTAAGATCAATAATGTTTTTAATAGATAATATATGGTAGCTAATTATAATTGATTCTCTTTCAGCCCTGAAGAAGCCAAATTAATTCTCTTTGGCGAAAACGTTCGGCGAAACAATTGATACTCATTAGAGTCTTTCTTGCAGATTTCCCCAATATTTAAGAGTGTACTATTTAACTTATCTGCAAAGATGAAATTTCTTTTCTTTATAATATATATATATATATATATATATATATATATATATATATATATATATATATATATATATGTATACAATGTGTCCAATTAAGTCGGCATCATATGGGAAGCTTTTGATTTTTAGTATTATGAAAAAAAAATTAAAAGGGAAATCAAATAATGTAATATGTTTTTCAAGTGACATCCAGAAGGTTATCATGTTGCCAAAAGTGGACATGTCAAAAAAATATTATTTGTAAAGCGTTTAGTAGCCTATCATAATACCTTTGAAAGAAGACAATGTTAGTGCTTTGTAGATGTTTTTAAAACAACACAGAGATGTTATTCCCAAAACAAAAACTGGTTCCTTTACTCATGTTTAGTATATATAATAAACTCTGATGACATTGCAGCTACTGAAATAGTTAGTATTTAAAAAATGTCCTACCTGGTCATTCATTCATGAGTAAAGAACTTTTTCACCATCAAGTAGAGCAATCTTAAAGACTAGATGAGTTTCTTTAAATTTCTATACATAAAAAATAAGGTAGCAGACATATACCTTATTTTTTATATACAGAAATTTAAAGAAACTCATCTAGTCCACTATACACTTTTTATTGTTTTATCTGTATATTAACTTATTTTAAAAATTGTCACTCTAATTGTGAAAGTGTATAAAACAAATGTTTGTCATGTCTTTTTTTGTGAATAGTTCTACCTCTGTAAGTTAATGTATGTAATTTTATCGTAATGTTGCTTATATATATATATATATATATATATATATATATATATATATATATATATATATATATATATATATATATATATATATGAGATCAAATATTCCGTATAAAATAATGTAATTTAAAATTAATCTATCAGAAAACCATACGTTTATACCGTACCTACTCCAAAGATTGTCCTATTTTTTGTTTCAATAAACAACGTGGAGAATGTCGAATTACTGCTTACCTGATAATATCGCTATAATTTGTAATGCAGATTTTTCTGTATTTGCAACGTTTTCCTTCACCTTCACACCCGTTAACGGTTCTATTTCGAAAACACATTTTGTTTTATCTATATATTTGGTCATATTCAGATTTTTCATTCACTTTTGCACGCCATACTATCTATTAAACTATTAGCTAGTGTTTAAAATATTCGTGTATTGATATACCATAATATTAGCATTTTGTTGTTTATATTATCGGAAACAGTAGCGCACTTAAATAAATTATAGTGTAACTGTAATTTTATGTATTATCTTAATATTGTTTTGAAGCTATTTTCTTGTAGCATTTTAAATTAATTACTATTTAAATGGGAATAAGCCACAATTAAAGGTTAAAATACGTGTATTGACGTTTTAATTTCCACTTCGGAAATTAATTGTGGCTTATTCCCATTTAAATAGTAATTAATGTATTATCTTTTTGAAAATTAGTAGATAAAAAATTAATGCTGGTTGTGACGAATCATTTAAGACATCAATTTACTTAATGTAATTTACAAATTAGAACAGCAAAGAACATCAATAGAAACAGACAGACAAAACAGATGGAGAATGGAACAACAGAGAGAGATGGAAACGATTGAGCGAGGGAAGGCAGTGAATACTGTAGAATCCCTAAATATATAATTTACAAATTAATGGCATTAGCCACAGGAGACTCTAACTTCTTGTTTAACCTACTCATGGCAAAATTATAAACAAAGTAACATCTCCCAATCTCGGATACAGAATGGGCAACAAAAGAATTGGTATGGTGTGTTACGCAGATGATGCACCAATTATTGCCGAATCAGAAGATGATCTTCAGAGACAGCTCTTTCAGTTCTTAGTTCTTTCAAATAAGCAGCCAACTAAATACGACCATTTCTACAAACAAAACTAAATGTATGACAATAGCAAAAGATCCGCTCAGATGTAAGTTAGCGGTTGAGAACAACCCCATAGAACAGGTGATGCAATTCAGATATCTGGGCATAGATATATTAAGCACACACGACCCAGTAAAGGACCTAAGGATCAGATCAACAAAGCATCCGCATTGTCGGGATGTCTGCGGGAGATAGTCTGGTCAAATCCGTATATGCGCACAGATAGTAAAATTAGACTTGCATACGACCGATCATGACATATGGTATAGAAGTGCGCGAAGATACCAACAAAACGAAACAGATGCTAAGGGTTGCCGAAATCAAAACACTGGTACACTCATGTAAGACGAATGGATGAGAATAGACTCCCAAAAATTGCCCTAGGAAACAACCCGCCGGTTCAAGACCTCCCGGAAGACCACCTAAAAGATGGAGGGATAGTTGGCAATCTACCTCCCAGGAAATTAACCAAAGGCAGCTTCAGAATTAAACGTAGAAGAAGAAGAAGGAGAGGATACTCTAACAATTTTTTGGAGAGGAAGATTCATTGATAAGAACTTATTTTAAAACTGTCAACTGTTGAGAAATACCACAATTCCAGTGGCGTCTTTACTTCATTATTATTTTTTTAGAATTGAATTATTTTACTAGAAATTAACTACATCGTGATGTCTCTTTTCGTGCCTTTGTCGTTTTGTAAATTTCGTCATAACCCAAGTCTTAGTATTATGGGAATATAGGTACGCTACTTAGTACGATTAAAGCTTTTACTTGGATTAATTTCTTAAATCCACACACATTTAATATTGTTCTGAAGTTATTTTTTTGTAATTACTTTTGAATTTTAAAGTAATTACTATTTTAATGGGAACAAGTTATAATTGAAGGTTAAAGTAAGTTTATTGATGTTTTAAGTTCCACTTTGGAAATCGTGCTAAAAATACAAACATTAATAAAATAAACAAATTTTGTTTTTTGTTATTTGGTGAAAAATTCTTCTAATTTAATTTTATCTGACTTATATACATTGACAATACATACATATTATACATTTTAAAGTAGAATACTTTATATTTTTTGATTTTATATGTTTCTGACTACGTTATGTTTATTTACTGGTATGTACTATGTTTATATGTTTTAATATGGATAACCAGATCCTACCGCATTCTGCCGAGGAATTTGCGACACAATTAGTTTCACTTAACATAATTAGAGCCGCTTCGTTGATTTATCTTATCAAATTCTCTATTTTTAATATAAGAATGATGTTCAGTTATTCTAACATGTAATGGCCTTGATGTTTCACCTAAATAAAACTGATCGCATTCACAAGGTATTTTATAAATGCAATTCTTTATCCTATCTTGTTTACTGTTAGGTTTAGTTTTAGACAAAATAGATTTCAATATGTTTGTTGTTTTGAATGTTATTGAAATGTTAAATTTATTTCCTATCCTTTTAGGTTTCTCTGATAATCCTTTTATGTGTGGTATTGTTCTTTATTTTATATTTATTTGTTAATAAACTCTTTATTATTATAAGTTATTCTGTTCTATTAGCATACTGGCTCACAGAACTGAAGATACAGCCTCGTATACCGGACGGAACTGTCAGACGACGACATGCTCTATGACAACGGAAAAACGAATTGGTAAACGAAAACCTAAACACTCCATCACAAGAATCGTAAGATGTAAGTTAATGGTAGAGAATAACCCCATAGAACAGGTAATACAATTCACATATCTGGGCATAGATATATCAAGCACACACGAACCAGTAAAGGACCTAAGGAGTCGGATCAAAAAAGCATCCGCATTGTCGGGGTGTCTGCGTGAGATAGTCTGGTCAAATCCGTATATGCGCACAGATAGTAAAATTAGAATCTACAAGACTTGCATACGACCAATCATGACATATGGCATAGAAGTGCGCTAAGATACCAACAAAACGAAACGATACTAAGGGTTGCCGAAATGAAAACCCTAAGAACAATAGTGGGCAAAACAAGAAGAGACAGGGTAAGAAATACAAACGTCAGAGAGCAGTGCAAAATTCAAGATATTGTAAGATGGGGAAGGCAGCGTAAGAGGATGTGGTACAATCATGTAAGACGAATGAATGGGAAGAGACTCCCAAAATTTGCCCTAGGAAACAACCCGCCCAGTTCAAGACCTCCCGGAAGACCACCTAAAAGATGGAGGGATAGTTGGCAATCTACCTCCCAGGAAATTAACCAGAGGCAGCTTCAGAATTAAACAGATCGAAAGATCTCCAAGAAGTAGAAGAGATTCTGTTCTATTAGGTCGATAAAATATTAGAAAAATCGAAGAAGCGGTTCTAACTCTGCTAAATGAGACCAACTGTGTCACTCAAATTCCTTGGCAGAATGCAGTAGGATCTGGTTTGCCATATTAAAAGAGAAAGTTAATAAAAGGAAAATACCAGTATTAGTAAGTCAGTAACATATCGAGGATACATCATTTATGTTTTTGAAATAACGAACATATAAAATTAGAATTTGGTGTTTATTGAGAATAAACTAAATGTAAGACCAAATACTTAATCATGTCGGGAGAGTATTATGAGGTATGTTTTTCTGGTTTTTTGCTCATGATTTACTATGGAATCACTAACAGGAGAATTTTATTGTCATCATGGCATAAGGTTGTCTTTTAAAGATGAATTACATACTATAATTTTTTTTCTGACGGATATTCCCAAGTTAAAGTTGATTTCATGTAGTCAATTGAACTATCTTACAATAAAGTCGTCCCAAAAACGCAACTCAGAAATATTGGCAATATCATTTTAAAGTAGTCTACTTTAAAATGTATAATATAATGTCTGAATTGTCACTATAAATGAGTCAGATAAAACAGTATAAAGTCTAAATAGTCTATTACTTATACAGTATACTCCCTCTATAACGAACACGGTTATTACGAGGTTTCGCTTATAACGAGATACATTAGATGTCCCGTGAAATTTCTATTGAACTATAACCGTCTATAGTGAGGCAAATTTGGTTATAACGAGAGAAAATAAGATCCAAAAACGTGTTTTTTATGTTTTTGGTCCTGTCGTGGCCATAAATAAATACCTTTTCAAACAGCCCCTCAATAAACTTAACTGCAGCCCGCAATAAACTTCTTTACATTGAATAAATACAACTGTTTCACATCTTTAGAAACAATATGATAGAATAATACTGGACCATTTAAAGCAGTTAAAAATAACAGAGTTCTTAAAATTGCAGAAGCAATAGTTTATGTTATCCTTGAAAATACGCTTTATACATTATGTAGTTGGAAAAAAATATAAGTACAGATTTTTTGTTATAAAGTATATCATTGATAATAAAAGTAAACAACTCTTTTATGTTTTAATATATTTCATTGACAATAAAAGTAAATAACTTTTTTTCAAAAACGCCATTCAAACAATATTTATTAGCATCTTATATTGCTCCGAATGGCTTCACTATAGGAAATTAATGGTTTAGAAAACTACAGATTGATATGTATGCACAGTATTATTATTGTCTGATATAACGAGATCGGCTTATAACGAGGTAATTAGTCTGTCATTTCAGTTCTCGTTATAGAGGGAGTCTACTGTATTAAAATACGCTGGTGTATCGTATATACCTGTGAATGAGCACTACGACAAGAGATAGGGGTTTGCTGCTTGGTGTTATTCACTCCAAAGATCCCTATTGGTCGAGTGTTAGCTTAAAAAACCAGAATATAAATAGTTATAAATAAAATTGTTTTCACTAACAATCGTTATATTTGTTATTTAGCAATTAATTATCTGAACAATTTTGTTTAAAAAACGTTGTTGTCTACCTACTTTAATTTTAAACGTCTCAAATAAATTCAAATTTCGACGTAGATAACAATACTTTTAAGATGCTTTTATGAAACGCCACTGATAGAGGGTAAATAATTAAGAATTCGGATAGATTGTGTTTGCTAAAACGCATCCTGAATACATTTATTGTTACAGCTGGCTCACTGTTGTAAAGGATCGCATTTATTGCCCATTAAAATGTATGGAGAGTTATCAAAATGTTGCGAACCAATATTATTTTAATTGTCGTATTAGTAAACGGCATTAGTTACATTTACTAGTCACTCTCCTTAGTTTCTTGTTAGAGTATAGTTAATAAATTCGGCAGTATTGCAGTGGCACACCTAGAATTTTTCAGGGGGGTTTAGTTTTAGGGATAGAAGATTCAGATATCTGTTATCCTGCCTACCAACTAAAACCAGCCTCTCCTACTTGTGCGCAGAACACTGTTGATGATTTTCTTCTTCATCTTTCTTTTTAATGACTGCTCGGATGTAATTCTGAACACTATTCCATCTCTCCTTATTTCCAGTCATCTTCACGATCATCTCTCTTATAGTCACAGGGTTCATACCTATTTCTGAACATATGAAGATACGCCCTACAACAGACAATCTACCCAGTCCCTTAGGCTCGGGATTAGCATCTTGGTCCACTAGGCAACATCTTCCGTGTTGTGCCATGTAACACATGCAGAAAAACACAACCCGTGGTAGTTCATAAGGCCGCCACAGATACAGTCCTGTAGGCGCATGCTACTCGCAACAGACTCGTTATATCTATTCTTATCATGAGCCTCATATTAGGTATCTTTATCTAAATATACTAAAAAATATTAATTATTGTGTATTAATTATTGTGTATTTATACAATCATTATTTTATTCTACATATTTAAAGTGGTAATTAAATTAAATTAAATTAAATTAGAGTTTTGGATTTTTTGCATTGTATGTGAAAGATAAGTTACATTTCCCTACTATTCTTTATATATTTTGCGCTGGGGGGGGGGTGTTAACCCCCAAAATCCCTGGGTGCGCCACAGAGTATTATCTGATTTTGTATCATCAATACTTCAAATTTATCATTAGCAGATGATCAGCAGTGGATCATTTACTGATTTTTTAATTGTTATCTCAAAGTATTACAATCTTAGTGCATTTTTCTACAATAATTTGTACTAAAGTTTGTTAATTGTAGAGTTTTATAAAATTATTTCGACTAACAAAATTTTAAATATAAACTACATAACTTTTATCCATGCATACGGGTATCAGCTGAGTGCTTATCATGACGTTAGGTTCAATTAAAGATCAAGTAAACAATAATTACTTGCAATTTATTTCTAAGTATATTATAAATAAATGAAATTCAAAAACCCGAAAGAGATATAACTAATATTCTTAGACATAAATATACTAAATTAAAAGTGGCATCAACAAATTGATCAACAACGTTACTCAGATTAAAGTTATTCGTGTAAAAATAGAGCCTTTAAATTGAAAGGAATCGTCTGGAGGTATTTTTCCAAGTTAAACAGCTAAATCGTCCTATTCACTTAATAGCTGAGGCAACTAATGTGGATAATATTTGTGTGGAACAAATAACAAAACTTGGGCTTAGTCGCAAAGAAGTGGGTTACGAAAATAAATAAATAAAAAACTTATGCTGCTCTAGCGGGGCTGGAAGTTCTTAACTGTTTCAATGGCATTGCCTTTTATATAAAGTGGCCGTAGAATTCGCAGGAAAAACGGAAAGCAACACTCAAGAAATAGCAGTACTGGGCAGGAGAATAAAAGGTATTTGCACCAGAGATAAAAACAATCATATAAATATGTGTCAAAAACTGGAGCAATATGCAAACCGCCTTGAAAGTCATGAACTATTTAAAAAAAGTTAAATATTTGGCAATTCAAGACAATAATGGAGAAGTAAAAACCGACATAGAGAGCATTGCAGAGACCTGGAAAAATACTGCTTGAGTTATTGATGTATTAGTCTCAAAAAACAAGAGACATGCAATCAGAGACGCGGAACCAATTGTTTTACATTTAGATGTAGAGAAGGCTCTCAACCAATTAAGAAACAAAATAAAACCCAGTGATCGGTAGCATATCAGCGAGAACTCTGAAAGCAATGGACGAGATTGACGTAGATTTAATACTGGATATATGCAACAAAACATGGATCACAGAAGAATGGTCTGGTAAGTGTTGCGAATGAACCTTTATCCCTATAAATAAAAAAGATCACTAACTGTATGCATCAATTACAGAACCATTACCCTTATTCCTCATGCATACAAAATCCCGCTATAACTAAAATTCAGATATCTGCCTATTGCGCTTTCTACAACATATAAAACAGACAGATTGATGAATTAACCGATAAGCGGATTATACAATTTGCATTCCACCACTTGTCTGTAAACCACGGCTAATATCCTCCGCGAATTATATTTATAAACGTATTTTACAATTTTTAGCATAAACTTTTTAAACAATAATTTTTTTTATCGATACACTGCATGTTTACAATCTACTATATATACAGAGTACAGAGTAATAAGTAAATAGTCTGTAAGTTAATTATTGTGAGTTTGGTATCGTCCAGTGATAGTTCTCTAAGTATTATTGCGGTAGGTCTTCTGGCCATACTCTCCTTAGTCTTCTTTCGGTAAGTGGTTGAATACATATCACCATGGAGCTTTTACTTATCATACGGAGTATTTTGGATTGGAATGTTTAGAGTATTTTTATTTTTGAAGGTTTAGTGCAGCCCCATAGTTCTATTCCGTATGTCGAAATTGGTATGAGTATAGCTTTGTACATAAGCAGTTTATTTTCAAGAGATAACTAGGACCTTTTGTTAGCTGGCAAGAGCATATTTTTTAGTTGAAGATCTAATTGCTTTCGTTTAGTTTTAATGTGCGTTTTTTATGTGAGTTTTTCATTCAGATGCAATTCCAAGTATTTGACAACTGATTTTATGAGAATCGGGTTATTAATAATAGAAACGTGCACATTTTCTTGTTGCAAAAGTAAATGTACTGATTTGCTGGCATTAACATTGATCGTCCATCGCTTAAGCCAGTTTTGTAGTTGGTCTAAATAATTTTGTACTTTTTGTAATGCTACATTAGGGTGAATTTCCACTGCCAAGATATCCATATGATCGGCAAGAGTAGCTAATAAGGTATCATTTGAACGTATTAGAAAGAATCTAGCTAAGAACGCTACTCTGAGGTCCGCCAGATTATATGATAGTAGCTGTCTACTTGGTAATTTGAGTAGCTGTCTTCAATTTTGACTTAGAAGTAACGGTCAGTAAGATAAGATTTTAAAATAAAGTATAGTTAATCTGTTTAATCTCAGTTTGTAGAGGAGATCTTTATGCTTCTCTTCTTCTTCTTCTTCTAATGGCGCTACAACCCTTTGTGAGTCTTAACAATGCTTAACAATGTTCTTCCATTCTTCCCTGTCGGATACTTTCCTTCGACACTGCCTGATGTTCATGGTTTTAAGATCCCTCTCTACGTCGTCTATCCATCTTTTACGGGGCCTTCCTCTTGTTCTGTTTCCTTGGGGCTTCCATCTCTGGACTACTTTTACAGCTCGATTATCTGGCATTCTTTCTAGGTGACCAAGCCAGTTTAGTCTTTGTGACTTTACAAATCTGACAATATCTGCGCTCTGCATTAGTTCATCCAGCTCGTGGTTCATTTTAATTCTCCACGAACTATCGCTGCATTGGTTTGGATCTTTATGCTATACTCTATCAAATGCCTGTTATAGATCGAGAAACACTCCAAGCGCAAAACTTTTACTCTTCGAGAGTTGTTTTAATTATATTTACTATTCTGTCTCATTTTTGAAGTGTTAACGTCTAAATTGACGTTGTGGTATAATTTCGTTTATCAGGTTTCAGAATCATAGTAACTTAAGCAAATTTCCATTGAATTGGAAAGTAGGCCTAGGTCAAATCTCTTTTTTTTAAGAGTGAATTTGTTATTGTCGGCCATTTAAATTTGTTTGTAGTCTTCATGTGTGAGGGTCAAAACATAAAACTGGAAGGAGTCGTTTTTTTCTTCATGTAGTGCTCTATTTAGTTTATAATATCCTGTTAGGGTACGTTTAGAGAATTTCGCGTTTGTGCGGTATTCGACTACCTCCTCTTTTTGCTGCTACTACTTCTCTTATATGTATGGAAAATTATATTTTTCTTTTCTACAGAATTTTGGAATATATTTCAGTTTGTTTCTTTAGTTGTCAGTTTGGGTGGTAGTGTTTCCCATATTATGTGTGTTACGGCAAAATGTACCAAATCTAAGATTTTGTTGGGGTCCATAGGCCAGTATGTTGGTTTTCCCGTTGATAAATATTTTAAGTTATTCTTTTGAATGGTATTTATTAATGCTCTTTGGCATTTCAGTCTCCTGCTACTATGAATTTGGATCCAAGAGTTTGTATGAAATCATGATACTTTTCGCTTGAAATGGGATGTCTAGTTGGAGTTTAGATTGATGTTAAACTGAGAGAGATGTTTGTTTCAAGTTTATTAATTCCCTCTTGCATTTTTGTGGATTTGTGGAATGAAATTGTGGATCCATGTATTTTTGATCATCTTGCTCAATTTCTCTATTTAAAAATAAAATCTGAAAAAAGTTATAGTGCTAATACACACAGAAGACATATAACGTATCTAATGGCATCTTGATATTAAAACAGTCGTTAAATAATGTTGATTGGGCTTCAGTTGTTTCTCTCAAAACAGCAAACAGAATTAGCTCAATTTATTACCGAAATGTATGTAAAGTTAACTGAAATCAATTTTCCTAAAAAAATCATGCATAGTAAAGCTCCAATTTCTTGGTTTGATGATGAACTAGTAGTAATACGTGAAAATCTTTCCACAGTCAGGATAATTGCTGATGTTACAAAAGAATAATATAGTGAGTATAAAAAGTTTAAGAAGCACTATAAATCAACAATATCATTAAAGAAAAAATCACATATTTTGAAACATTGTTGCTATTCAAAAACGGAGTACCCAAGTACAGCTTTTACACGATAGTACTAGTTTGGTCAGGGTATTTGCCTATCATGATGATATTTTATGTTTTTATATTTTTATTTAGTGTGTCTGTTGTTTCTTAAATTATTAATATTAAATATCTGTTTGTAATGTTTAAATTCGCAAAAATGTTATATTTATGTATGTAAAAATTGTCATTCTTTTTCCTTTGACTTGTCAAAAACAAAACTATTTTTGTATATTGACTAAATAAATTCTATTCGATTCTATTCTATTCAGTTTCCTTTAAGGTCCTGAATATGCTGTCTCCAAGATAAGCTTTTTATCAATGATACCAAGAAGTGTCAAATAGTTGACTATTTGTAATCGAAGTCCATTTAGAGTTAGAGTTAGAGTGTAAAAGTTAAAAAAATGACTTTACAAACCATAATTTTAAAGGATTTTTTATACTTTTTGAGTAAAATTGTTGCCCTTTCCATATAATTTACCGGTTTTATCTTTAGTATTTAAAATCAAATAGCGATCTTACATTGTTATATTGTTTAACCTTTTCCATATTTTGTTTATCAATCACCAAATTTATCCAAGGCCGTTGTTAAATACCTGTATTAAAAAATGTCTTCAGAAAATCGTTACTTGCCTATATACCCTATAAACTCTTATATTCTATAAACGGTAGCCGATATTCTAGGTGTATAAGATTCATAACAAATGACTATCAACGTTCTCGATATCAGTTGTTAAATAGTTAAAAAACTATTATAATAATTCTTGTTAGACTGAACTGACCCTTCCATTGAGCTACACATATTATCATCAATCACTTTTTGATAATTTAAAATTTAAATTAATGAAATATTGTTACTGTTTTGCTTAAAATAGAACAAATTAGTATTCAGAATTATGTCATAACTATTAGTTCGTTGTTTTTAATCAAATATAGTATTTTTATTTAAATTTTTCTATTATTGTAGAGTCAAATAAAATGTAAGTTAAACAAGATTAAATTTCAAAAACTTACCTATTAATATAGCCACAATTTGTGGCCAATCTTTTCCTTCTAGACCTTTTTCAACCCTTATTATAGAGATCGTCATGGTTTTGATACCTGTCTAATTTTTCTATTCTAAATAATATTAAAAAATGTCGCGATTTTATATTTGTGCTGTTTTAAATCTTTATTGCTATGACTTAACAAAAATTACTTATTGACTTAATTTTCTCGTGATAAGATCTGTCCTTCAGAACTAGAAATAAGGAAACAACCCGTAGCATAACAAACTGCAATATTATAAATTATGGGAACTGTGTTGGCCTTTATTCATATCAAGACCTTAAACATTATGTAAACGACATTACTTTATTCTTCGTTTATTAATATTTTTACAGACTTAATCAGTTGCACCATACACTGCAGGATTAACTAACTTGACTTTGTGCAAAATCTAATAGGAATTTCAATGTTTACACTTTGATAATTATCATGAATTTTATCTCATTTTTAAGAAGTAATTCGCAATGCCAATAAACTAACACATTCCAACGTAACGTGTAGATCAGTTTCTTTACCTAAGTAAGACTTTAAAACCATTTTTAATAAATAAAATAAGAGATAATTTTTTTTACTTCTTCGCTAAACTCCTTCACGCACTAGGGTATCGGATTTTGTGTTGTGTTGGTGACTTTGGTGTCGATTCTCCTTTTCCATTCCTATTTATTTCTCTACTTATATCATTTTCATCTCTGTGTAGTTCATCCCTCTGGCTTTACCTGCTTTTTTAATTTCATTTATTTAGCTTTTTTGGCCGTCTTCGTTTTCGTTTCTTTACTCTTTTAGTTTCTAATATTCCCTTTGGTCATCTTTCGTCTCTTACCCTTTGTACGAACAAGACATCGAAGTAATCAGGGGTATAGAATATGAATCGGATCATTACTTACTGCAATATCGAGCTCAAATTTCCTATAAACATCAAAACAATCAAATCTCAACTTAAATCAAGGAAACAACTGAAAGGGAAACAAAGTTTAATATAAACAGTCTTTACGATGACAGCACACGAAAACTATATCAGAACAGACTTGACCAGAGACTTAATAGTGCATAATATGTAAACCATGACACAAATATACTTTATAGTAAATGAACGTGAAATACGGCGATACCCTGTCATTTTCCGTCAACACAGCATTGCATGAAAATTTGGACTCAGGTTCTACTTATCTAACACTTCACTGTTGGATTTGTGCTGTTGGTTGCTTTGTATTTTTTAGAGGTGGAAACTACCACTATTAGAAAAAAATCGTTTAGTTGTAAATTATAGCGGGCAATTGATTAAAATCATCTTTTAATGAAGTGAATAAATGTAAGTTAACATTAAACAATATAATTTAAGATTTTATCACAGTTTAACCCCTAAATCTCACCTCCTAGATTAGTTATAATTAAAACAATGTCATTGAATACCTTGTCTAGACCGATTTGCATGAAATTTTGGATTTAGATTATACTTACCCTCCACTTTAAAACTGGACTTGAGCTGTTGGTTGCTTTTTATTTTTCAGGGTTGAAAACGACTCCTATTAGAAATGAATCATATAATTGTAAATTAAACCAATGTGGAACTATTTAATTATATAGTGACATTAAATTTAAATTTCTTTACTGTTTTAATTTTTTGTCACATAATTTCTACCCTTATAAAAATCACCTCTTGCGAAGAAATTCAAATAGTTTTAGTATTTTTTTTATTGACACTATGTATAAATAAAATAATTGTTTTAATCAAAATGTCATGAATTTATTTTATTCCAACTTGAAAAACAACCCTAATTAGATTGTAAGGATGGTTGAAAGTAAGTGTGTACCTTAATAGCACATTATGTGTATCTTACAATGCTCCAGTACAATTGTACGTGTTCTGATATTTCCTAAAATATGTGATTGATTTTTTATTCATAACTCGGTTAGCTTTTAAGCTATGAAGTACTTAACAACATAATTCTATAGGTTTTTTTGAAATTAATTATTAAATTATTTTTTTTAAACCATTAAATTTAAACCACATACTACTACTGTCCTTTTAAGAGGCAATCGATCTATTTCCCTTAAATTAATAACTTAAACTTACCGTTGATAGATGGCGCCTGTGGGGTTTACTGTCAAACATATCGATCAAGATATTTCATCAGTTACTCGCTTTAAAGTTTTGTTTACGTACTTGCATAGCAGTATTGTTTTTTAATTAAACATGGATGTTGCTAATAGGAGGTAAGTTTTTTTTTAATTACAAATCAAATGTGGCCGTTTTACATGATTTGCTAGTCATTGCTTTACTTACGTGTAATTATAGTGGAAATATTGCTTTGAGTTTTTTGTTACTTTCTTGTGTACGGCCATTTTTGTTTTGTTCTTTTAAAAGAAGAGTAGTAATAATCACTACAAAATAGTTTTTTTTTGGAAACCGTTAAAATTGCATGAGTTAATTGCAGAACTTGAGACAGATGAGATTCCAGCGCCTCCTGATGGTATAATTATTTTTCTTCCAGACAATGTAAATGATAATATAACAATTGTGATTCAGGAGATGAGGATGTCATAACGATAGATCATTTACTAGTAAGCCAGCTGAGAAATGACGTGGAGGTTATTTTCGATAATCAAGATCAGAGTGCAAAAGAGTCGGATTCCGACGACGACGACGTATCTCTTGCCATACTACGCAAAAAAAAAACAAAAGCTTTGATTATTCTCGAAAAACTATGATCTGCACAATGGCTTATAGAAACAAAACCATTCGTTGGGGTTATAAGCTTTGGATGGGTACTCTCCGCCTAGGTTATATTGTATGGTTTACACCGTATCAAGGCAACTCAGTGCAAGTACCAGCCTCATACATTGTTTTGTCTTATGCAGATGTGCTTCAATCACGCTGGCCAAAAACGAGATTTCACCTTTTTTGTTATCTTCTTCTCATCCATGTATCTACTAAATGAGTTAAAAACTAGAGGTCTTTTCGGTACAGGTACAATAAGAGAATAAGGAACAATAGAACACTAAAATGCCCCCTAACCGCTCCAACAGCTATGAAAAAAAAAAGAAAGGGTAACTTACTATTACAGATTAGATATAAATACAGGAATTGCGGTTTGTCGCTGGCACGACAATAGTGTCGTTACAATTGCATCTAACTTTTGTTCAGTAAAACCACATCACCTAGTCAAACGGTTTTATCATAAGGAGAAGAGAGATATTTTTGGTTCTCAACCAAATATGATAAAGCAATACAATTCTTTTAATGGGTGGCGTAGACCGCTGTCAGCAAAACATTAGTCTTTACCGGATCTCTATAAGAGGGAAAAATGATACTTTCCGCTAATAGTACATGGAATTGACATGGCTATTCAAAACGCGTGGCAATTGGACTAAAAAGAGGGAGGAAGCCTTCAGCTTGAATTTAGAAGGCAAATAGCTTGCAACTTTCTGGAAACCTACAAAAAAAGATACCAAACGCGGCCGAACAAGACGGAATCCCAACACGGTCTTACATTCAACATATGGTGGTATAAACAACATATAAAAGGTATAAAAGAAAAACAATCTCGTTGCGGACTTTCAGGTTCAATTTTTGTGCAAAAAATGTAAAATACCATTACACCCTAAACAATGTTTTAAGGATTTCTATACTTTGTAATTATTTTTGTATTAATAAAGTTTTAAGTCTTAATATTTATACTACTGTCCTTTTAAAAGAACATGACATATTTTGACAGCTAATGATGCAAAAATTATTATTTGTTTGTCGTTAAATAAGACACATTTTCTTATATTTTCTTTAAGTACAGATAAAATAAAAAAATAGTTTGAGTAATATGTGGGTTAAAAGGGTTATAGTTGAAAGGACTTCAACGGGTCACTCAACTCATCACGAGTGAATGCAAATTTTATATCACAGCAATTTTATAGCAATATCTTAACCATCCTACCGACAAACAAATAAGAGCATAGTATGGAGTGATGAACAAGAACAACAGTAACAGATGAAGCAACGAGCGTATCACAAAAAGTTTAACTTCCAAGAATTAGACGAGAAAAGCCAATGCCGTATTCAACTAAGAATTAAAAAAAGTGGTTATAAAGCATAGAAACCAAACATGGGAAAAAATGCGAGGAAGTGGAATGATATTGTGGGTGAAAGCAAGTCTTCGGAGGCTTGGAAATTCATACGAAATCTAAGGAGGGAAGCCATCACACCAAGCAACAACATCAATGTACATAAAAGTCACAACGCAAAAGAACTACAATAGTCCAGACCTGAATATCTTCAACAAACACCCAGAAGATACCAAATCCATGCACCAGAAATAAACATCAAATACGATATATTTGCAAAACTCATAAAAGCTATGAAAAATAAAAGAGCTTATGAACCAGAAAAAATCCTCGCTGATCTTTTGAAAAATGCAAGATCGACGCTTCGTAATATGCTGACAGAACTTTTTAATAGATACCTAAACGGAGATAATATACCTGAAAGCTAGGAATAAGGATGGATTACACCGATCCCTAAAAAATAAGATAGACTGCAAAAACTACCGCTGCATCCCATTTACCAATACCCTCATTTTCCGTACAATACCAGATTGTACGGAAAACTTATGAAAACCCTCTTCGAAAACCAAAAAAGAACCACTTGAGTTAGAACAGCAAGCAGAATTTCGAGCTGGACGATCTTTCATCGACCATATCTAAACTTTAACCCAAGTAAATAAAAAAAATGGTTAGTGATAGACCAACTTATCTATTATGTGTGGACTTGACTAAAGCTTATGATATAGTACTCCTATGTAGACTATGGTAAGTATGGCAATATAAATATTTTACAATGATCTTCGATTAAAAATAAAAATTAACAATCAGTTCTTCGAGAATTTTAGGGTAAATAAGGTTCCAAATATATCTATTTGAGGAAAACATGGAAAGAGATGGACACACTGAAACAGAAATCGAAGAACGGATCATAAAAGGGAAAAAATAATAGGCGCATGAAACTCACTACTTTTTACGTCAAAAACGATCACTAAACTAAAAGATACAGCTTTATAACAGCTTTTTTAAAAGCGGTGTACTTTATAAGATCGAAACCTGGCAACAGACTAAAAAACGGAACAAAAACTCTTTCTTCGAAATGGATTTTTGGCAAATCAGCGAGTATATCGAGAATGATATAAATGAAGAAATAAGACAACTCATGGAAAAAACAACCACCGTGGTAGAAGAAATACAGCTAAGGAAAGATAAGAAGAAAGATAAAAGCTAAAAAAATGAGGAAACCCGAAAATAACATGGCTTGATCGAGTCAAAAAGGCAATGTCAGAGAAAGATCTACGACCAAAATGGACTCTGAGAACCGGAAGGCGAAGGACGCTATAAACTGGACATTATTATATATCCTCTATACGTGCACCAATGACTCCAATTGATTTGCTTATTTTACTTATTATGGATTCCTGGTCTGGTTGTTTTTTTATTTGATCATTTTTAGTCATTCCTGGTGTTGTGTGATATTTTGCTAACAACTTTCGTTTCAGTTCAGGTTCACAGTTTCACAAGTTTCTCAGCCAGTGTTTAACAGTAAGACGTATTGAAATTAGTTGTTTAGTTCATTAAATTAATAAATATTGCAACTGCAAAATGGGGAAAAAGCATATAGATGTTATCAATTCTGGAAAAACTCACTTACCTTGTGTTGAAATGTGGAAACCACAATGAAGACCATCGCGAGGAAAACCGAGTCATCATAAGCACGTGGATATGACCGTATCGGCTATTACTGCCCGGTTCTGTTTGTAGGGACAGATTTTTCTACCTCGGTAGTCCAGAATTTTGGAAAACTTACCGTAAAAAATTAGCTTCTAAAATTGTAAGTCGAACCTTTTATATGCAATAGTGTATGTATTCCCATTTTGAAAATCGCAATAATTTAGATAAAACTCTCGAAAAAGTGATCTTATAAAAGCATTTTTGGATTTTCGGGGTAATTAAGGGTAATTGGTTTCTCAGACCTTGATAACCATATTGTATTGGCCAGTTTAAAAGAGAATTTAAAAAAAGATTAAAAATATAATAATAAGTAATTAACATACATAGGTAATTAAATGAGATCATACTATAGTAAAATAATATACTGTAGGTCATAAAAAATGAAAAAAGATATGTACATAAACACTAAATAATTGTCCAAACAGCCAGGATTTTTTCTTTCTGCCCAAACCTCTTCTACTTTTAATCTTGATTTTCATTATAAATTATTTATTATTTAATCTATTTTCTTCTATTCATATATTGTTTTATTTAACGTATAATAGATTTTTTGGCGTTCTTTTGCTTTGAGTCTTGAGTTACACGATGTTAGATTGCATATACATACAAGTGTGTTGAGGTTTAAAAAAATAAGCCTTTCAACTTACTCATAAATGTCCGGAAAAAAATATTATACAACCAATCTTAGTGGTAAGAAAAAAATATGTTGACATATTACAACATAGATAATGACTTCTTTATTGCATTATTCATCGTATTATTGTTTAATCCTCTTAATTTCGTACCCCATAAAATATTAACAAAATGAACAGCAATATAAGGATTTAAAATGTACGCTTTATATACGTTTATTGCCAAAAAAATATCAGTTTAAAAAAATTATTAAACAGTTTTTTTGCGAAATAGGTTTAATTTTTTTAATCGAGTTTGCACACCTATTTAAATAAGGATAGTTTATATAAAGATCGAATAATTTTATTACGTCCTAATATACTAAAGGTGTTAAAGACTAAAGTCTTTTTCATCGAATCACTTGGTATTTTATGATGTAACAAGTTCAAATGGTTTAAACCGTTTTCGTCTTCAATTGATATTCTATAAGTTTAAAAAGACGCTTCCGTGTTGGTGCTGTTTTGGAGGCTTGACAAATTTCCCCTTTACTTTCCGTATAACTCTTGTATGAGTCCCTCCTATTAGTTTTGTCACTCTATGTTAGTGAAACTGATTGACACTTGTTAACAAGACATGCCTTTCTCACCTTTGGTAAACAGTAGTTTGGGGTTATACTATATTTCTGCTATTTAAATTTTCTTTATATTTTGGTTAAAATATTTAATTTTTTGGTATAATTGCTTCATTGGGGATTTTTCTACAACTGAACCTTATCAGAGCCATACAATACGTGGAAAAGCAATTCCACCAAATGCATTAATAAGTCTATCAGCATTCCACGCAACACGAACACAGCAGCCTTCAACAGCAACCAAAATTAACATGTAGCCATAGCAATTACAGAAAATCTATTTTACAGTCCAGCAAGAAGATTGCTTCATCAACATCTTAATGGTTAGTGTCTTGATGTATTTCATACGTCAATCATAGATCCTTCGTTAGCTGTTGTTTGACGCTGATGGATTGCACATGCTCATAACATTCAAATAAAACATAGTCGGATATGATAATGTATTAATCCAACGTTTCTTTCCGATCAAGTTTGTTAAAAGTCAAAAAAGTCTATTGGGGTATACGATTTCAAGCACACTAAGTGTCATAGAATTTTTTGAACTTGATTTTAAAAGTAATGTCTGACTTATATTACATTTTACAACTGTAGTCAATTAAAATAACTATTACAGCTTCATAGAATAACTTAATAATAATATGAGCGACGGGTACAACCTGTATGGGATGAGTTTGGCCTATTGTTTGATCATGAATCGGAGGCTAATAATAAATCAGACGGCGAAGGGAAAATTCCATCATTCGAAATATCAAACAATAAAACCCAAGCACAAGATGAAAAAGTAAACACAGAGAAAGAAGAGGATAAAATTTTGAAAATAATAGGTAATGGAGAAACTTTTTACTTGACACAAGTTTTACCATAGATAGTGAACTAGATTACTTAGACTAAACTTCTGACTTAAACTTCTGGCTCGAAAGCACCGTTACTCAGTACTGGTAGGTTATGGTCGGGGTCGTTCATAGAGATGAGAAATGTTTTTAAAAGTTTTAATTATATACCAAATATAATATATACCAAATATTCAAAATATCAAATATGATCAATATACAAAATAATCAAATAAAGTAATCAAATAATCAAATATATCAAATATCAATAAAAGTATAGACCATGTATTATAAGAAACGTATTGTGTACTGTAAAAGTCCGCTTTGTAATTGATTAACTGTGTTGAAAATAAAAAACAGCAACAACAAATCAAATGAGCAATTTAAAAACACAAAAAAGAACCCCAGAATTTACTGTTTAGTTAACTCATCTTCGTTTGAACATGTTTAAAATGGAGACTGTACACAATTTTAATGAACAATAAATATTTAAGAATAAATAATGAAATATGCACTATCATAATTTATCATAAAAATTTTTTAATAAAAATAACTATATTTAATCTCTTGGATTTTTAAATAAACTCTCTTAACTAGAAATTATCATCAAACAAATTGTCTTAGAATATAAGAAGAATGTATTCACAATATTTTATCATCATCATCATCATTCAATCTTTGCTTATCCACTGCTGGACATAGATCTCCCTCATAATTCTCCATCTATCTCGATCCTGTGCCTCTTGCATCCAATTCCTATGATAACGTTTTAGATCGTCAGTCCAACGTGTTGGTGGACGACCTCTGCTTCGGTGGGCATCATCTCTTGGTCTCCATTCCAGTATTCCATATACAATATTTTATACAACCTGTAAATCAGATTAACTAGACGGTGACCTCGGCATCAGCCAAATTTTTATTAAAAAAGTGCGTTTCTTTCCGAACTGGGACAAAGATGGTCTCTAAATTAGAAGAAACTTAGATGCTAAATGGAGTTAAGTTGGATTCTTAATGAGTTAACCTATGAGAACCTGGGACACTTATTAGATGGAGAAAATACAAAGTCAAATATGCGAAGTAGCAAAAGATGTAAATATAAAGAAAAAAGGGTGTAAAAAATATCTTACCCTTTGACAGGGGTCGGTAATTACTTAAAACGTCTTTATTACAGACCACAATTTACTGAGGGGTATGCTATCATGGTTTTTTTTTATATTTACCAATATCATATGTATTTTTAAGTTTCTGGCTGTTATTTTTTTAAAGCTGTTTTAAGCAAAAGAGGTTGTCAGTACAGGACTTTCCAGCACATAATCTTTCTGTAAAATCTGGAAACAAAGTTTGTTACGTTTACACCTTTGTAGTTGCAGGACTTTCTTCTATCGCCTTTTTTGTGGATGTTTGATACGAAAGCTGTTTTCCATTCGGGTTGCAGTTCTTTGCCTCTCAAAAAACAATTAAATACAATGTTTACCGTCCATAATTTAAAAGTTCAACTAAGAGGCCTGTGCGTCCAGAAGTTCATTCATGTTATATTGACATTAGGACTTTGTTCACTTCAGTTGGTGTTATTGAGTTTTCAATAATCTTCAATTCAATTATATAAAAGATGTCTCTGACTGGAAATAATAGTCATTATCTTCAGTTAGAAATTGTGGGGATCTTCAGTTGATAATGTTTTGCCCCCAGCACTGCGTTTTTGACATATTTTAACCTTCCTGTGTAGTTTTTCCCATTTTCTGTATTTTTTTGTTATTAACGGACAAATAGCGCACATTTTTTCATGAAAAAGGTTTGTGCTTTTACAGGATATAGAAATATGGCACGTAACCCTTTTCGCAGTTATAATAAGGTTCGAAATAAAACACTTTAGATTTAAAAATGATTTTTACTTATGTCTAAGATACTCTTGTATTTCCTCTAGAGTTTTTCCTTTGGTTTCAGGTACAATGAAGTATGCCAAAGCAGTGGAAATAAGATTGCAGGAAGCAAAGAAGAAAAACGGACCATATAGTCCAGTATACCTATTAAGGTAATAGAAAATATTATTAACAAGAATTGAACTGCCTGCAAATACCATAGTACTGATACAGACTCCTTTGACTTTTACACTAGCTGAAAATAATTCACCTAACATCAAAGTTGGTATTAGTCCAATTCCAAAGGCCGAAACTAATACGAATAGCAGCATACCAGCTAAAGGTAACCATTCTATAGATTTCATATTTATAGTCGGTACATTAATGTCAATATAAAAGTACATACCTTCTGAGATCATAATCAAAGCTGATAAGAATATAGAAATTATATAAGATTTTCTTCTTCCTAGTTTATCAGAAAAATAGGAGGCGCTTACATAACAAATTAATATTGCCCCTATATAAATAACAGATGAATCTTGTGCGCTGATGTTACCACCTGCTTTTTGAAAAATGAACTGAGTATATGACGTAAATACGTAGATTCCTGAGAGAAGTTGCGATATTCTTAGAAAAGTAGCAGCCGTTAACGCTCTTCGATTGGCCTTTACGTTAATTAGTTGAAGGTAAGAACCGTTTTCGGCCATCTGTCTCTTAACATCGAGTGTAATTTGATTAAACTCTAATTCGACATTTTCTTTTCCTCTAAGAATTTTTAAACTCTTCTTAGCCTCTTCAGATCTATCCTTCATTATTAGAAAATAGGGACTTTCCACTCTAAAAATAAATGTCAACAAAAAGAAAGCTATCAAAACTAATACCATTAACGCAGTTTGTTGGACAGTATAAAGGCTGCCCAGTATGTTTATAAGTAATTGGCCAATATAAGCCGCGCATAAAAAGGCATTACCCCAGACGCCTCTAACACTCGGTGTAGAAATTTCTCCAATATAGGCAGGCATTGAGGCAAAGAGAAGTGCATCGCCAAATCCACCACATAACCTAAAATATTAGTAATATTAATAAAAACACAAAGTAGGAACAATAAATACAAATCATTATTTACTTTAATGTACCCAAAAGTTATATACAGAGTGATCAACTTTTGTGACAAACTCAAGGTTCTAATCAGATTTTCGCCTTTTAAATCAATATAACTCAAAGACTCAAAAGTGGTTCATCTGAAGTCCAAATTAAAGGTATTGATGTCAACTATTTCCTCAAATAATTTTCAAAAAAGTAGCTCATTTTTTGTTATTTTTTTAATTAAAAATTTTAAAATTTTTAATTAAAAAATTTCAAATTTTAAAAAATTTTCAAGCGTTTAAAATTTTCAAACGCTTAAATCAATTTGAATTTCCCGCCAACTCTTATTTTTGTTCAAATATTTTTATGGAGCAAAAAAAAGTTTAAAAAAAAAGGAAATCTATTTTGGTTAAAAATTAAGCGAGTTGATGGTCAAAAAATGATTTTTTACGTTTTATGGAATTTTGAGGTTGTGTGTCAATATTTTTTGCTAAAATTTTTTAAATCTGCATCTTTTGTGATGCCTAACAAGACTCCAAAATTTGAAGTCAAGTTTCTTCTGGAGCAATTTTGACATTCTTATCCTGCCCTTTCAATGAAAATCTTAACAAGTTCAACACGCTGTATAACTGAAAAGAGTTACAAAAACAACAATCTGTTGTAGTCATAACTTTATGATAATTATCTAAAATTATAACAATAAATAATTTTGATTATATTTATTCAATAGAATACAGGGTAAGTCAAAACGCAAGTACATTATTTTCTCGAAAATTTTAAATGGACCGTATATTTTATATCCCTATCGAAAAATGTTGTTTCCATACTGTAATGTTTATAAGACATTCCCTAATCCCAAAGTTTATTAGTTTTTTTGTTGTTTAAAATTTTTGGTATGTAAAAATTATTTACTAGTTATAATAACCAAATAAAAATACTACCTTGCAACGTACAGCAACCATAAGTTATTTGTAAAAGCCTTGATTGTAAAACAAATTGAGTATGGTAAAGCTACCAAAAGCAGCGAGTTTTTCCTTCCAATAATATTGACCACAGGTACCAGAAATACAGGAAGTATAAATAAACCAATCACGTGGACGGTCGTGAAGTAGGAAGCTTGTTCTTCGGTAATATCATAATTTACTTTATCCGCAACTATTCTGATAATATACGGTGATGGCCATGCAAAAACAATGCCACTTACCATTCCAATCAAAGCAGCTAAAATTTATAAATATGTCTAAACTGTAACTATCAATCGAAAACAATTATAATTGGGATAATAGACTAAACGTCAGAGACGAGAATATCTCAACGTTTAAAAGTCATACGAAGAATCTGAATTTTGCTGAGAATGTTAATTTTGACAACCCAAAAAAGATGCAAAAAAGTATGTCACTACTACTTCCGGGCTTGCTCCTAAAACTCACCCTTGTAAGATTTTTACAATGTCTGATTTCTGGATTGAGGAAGAAGAAGGAGCAGGAGGACAGAGGAGGAAATTGAACCAATGATTTGAAATCTTGTTTCTTTTTTCTCGAGAGCCAAGAACCGGTAAGTACCAAAATTAGTTTATGACCTAACGAAAATATTTTCGTTCTTTTGATTTCTTTTGGTAATAGGCAGTTCTTAAACAATTATCTTTCTGATTTACGATGATAGGTATGGTTATTTGTTTTTGCCAAAACCTTTCGTTTCAGAGTTGTGGTCTTACCACTCAATAACTATAACTATATTATATTAACCGCCACTGCAAGGGACTTTAGTTGGAAATATTTCAGTAATTTATAGTCTACTCTCGTCAATCGGCAACACTGGTGTCATCACATGATTGAATTTCCTAACCTAACATCGATGTATTGTGGTACGTGCATGGCTGTCTGAGTTATTATTTATGAAATTGCAAGAACACGTTGCTTATTTTAATTAAAATTAAGGAATAAACCGTGCAGAGGTTAATACTATTACAAATAAGTAAAATACAATAAATAGTAATAAAATGTAAGGTATTTTAGCAAACAATAATTTAGTGGGATTGTTTGTTTCCTACAGTAATTTTATATGGGATCAAAATTACCTATCAGTAATAAACTTTTTCTCTTTTAGATATGAGACGAAACCGGCATCTTAGTGAAAAAGAATTAGAAGAAGCTATAAATAATATAACTGACTCAGAAGACGAACCATTTTCAGATTCTGATGAGTCTGACTATATTCCTAGAGACAGCGAAGATGGAAGTGAAAGAGGAGTTCAAATGAGCGACGAAGAGGACAAAGGTAAAAGCAGTTCAGAAGAAGCAGATATAAGCAGTGTCCCAATGTAAACACGCATGTTGTAACTTGGAAAATACCTTCGAAAAATTTTATACCTAGAAGAAAATTGCCTAAGGAAACGAAGGGTGTCAATCTTTTGGAATTCAACGGACACTCTTCTGAGCTAGATGTGTTTCTAAAATTATTTCCTAGGAGCTAAAGCTAAAGCTATTAAAAAGAAGAAAGAATTTAAAACTTAACTGCGAGGAGACCGACATGTATGAAATTATGATAGTACTTAGCTGCACTCTTGTGATGTCCTATAATAGGGTACCGAGCTTTAACCAGTACTGGTCCAACACTGAATAATTGTCAAATGGTATAATAAAAAATTCTGTTGGTAGAGATCGATGTACTTTGCTACTTTCAAAAATGTATGATACTGACCCAATAAAACCTCAAAATTGTTCTAAAACATACTATTTAGAAGACGTCGTAAACTGTTTAAAAAAACACGATTTCAAAAGGCAAGATATTAATTAATAATTAATCAATCCATTAATGAGACGATGGTAAAATTCAAAGGGCGATAATCTCTCAAGCTTCTTCTTCTTCTTGTGCCACTCCTATCGGAGATTGGAAATCATCAAGGCTATCCTGACCTTGTTTACAGCTGACCTAAAGAGTTCATTAGTGGTACAGCCAAACCACTCTCTCAAATAACGCAACCATGACATTATTCTATGGCCTGGATTCCGTTTTCCTTCTTATTCTCTCAATCTCTTAAGCACAACAAACCGATCATGAGAGGTATCAAATTATGGCCACGATGCGATTCCATGACTGGTTACATATACGACTTTAACATCTACTCCGCTAAGGAAATCGCAGCACTAGAGGGGACTCTTGAAGAGAGGGTGGTAGCGACACTATGTCTAATACTTCAATTAAAAGACGTATGTTTGTGTATTGATCGTTTTTTTTTTACCACTGTTGATTACATGAATAATCTTGAGTTTCCATCCGTTGGTACATACATGAAGCGCAGAAATAATACGCCACAATTTATTGATAAAAAACTATTTAGAGTTGAATCTAATTCATTGGTAAATGATAAAGGCGTAATGGCAGGAAACTAAAGAAGTTTTATATATACATCGGTTTAGAACGTCTTTCGACGTTGTCCGATACCTAAACACCATTTCTTCCTATCTTTGCAGTCGTTTGTTGTTAAATTTCTTTGTTGCTGGCATCCGTTGAACATGCCCATACCACCTTAATTGTTTCTTCTCTATATCTTGAGTTATATTTCCTTCTATTCCCATACGTTATTTTATTACATCATTTCTGATTCGGTCTCATCTGGAAATACCTAAAGATCTTCTCATTGCATCCATCTCTACTGCTTCTATTCGTTTTTTGTTCTTTTCACTAATTCTCCGTGTTTCAGCGCCATAAAGAAGAGTAGTTTTAATCATGGTCTCATATATATTAAATTTTCTTTCTTTCGTTATCTCTTTACTCCACAGTATACCATTGAGACATCCTAAGACTTTCTTTGCTTGATTGATTCGTTTTTCTATTTCCCGTGTATCAGTTCCTGTATTGTCAAAGGCAACACCCAAGTAGTCATAGCTCTGACAGCAGGAAATATGTTGTCCGTTTTCGAGGTCTATGTTATCTGACTCGTTTCCAATACAAAGATATTTGGTTTTTGTTGTATTGACATTCATTCCCCAGTCGTTATATTCTTCTATCAGTTTTCTAAGCATGTACTGCATGTCTTCCCTGTCGGTCGATAGCACTACCTGGTCATCAGCAAACTGGAGTGTATATATACATTCATTACTAAGCTCTATACCCATCCTATGCACCTTTCTTTTCCATCTTTCCAATGCCGCTGCAACATATATCTTGAATAAGGTTGGTGAGATACAGCATCCCTGTCGCAAGTCTTTTGTAACCAGGAATTCTTCCGTTAGATATTTTCCTGTTTTTATCTGTGCCTTTCAGTCTCTATATAGTTCTTGTATAGTATTTATCAATGTGTGGTTGATGTTAGATCTTTTCAACGTTGTCCACAGTTTTGTTAAGGGGATGTTGTCATATGCTTTTTGCAGGTCTACAAAAGTAATATAAGTTTCTAGATTCTTAGCCGATCTTTATTCTATTATTTAAGACAAAATACGTTATCGGTTCACGATCTTCCTGCACGGAACCCGCTTTGTTCTTCCTCTTCATTGTGCTTATATTCTTCTAAAGAAGTTTTACTTTTATAAAACTGTCACTCGCCATCTTTATCACAGATTAAAAGAAAACTAAAAACAGCCGAAAAATGCACTTTTTATTGCCCTGAAGCTATAGTATTTTACACTTAATAAATATATGGGAGGGGTTGATTTGGCTGATCAAAAGACTGCCACCTATGATTTAGACAGAAAATGTACAAAATGGTGGCGTAAAGTTTTCTACAAATTGTTAATGGTTTCTGTAAAAAATTCATGGATAATATTTTCGGAAATTCAGAATAAAAGAAAGAAAGTTCCTCTTTTATCATTATTTAGTACCTGTAGTTGAGCAGTTAATAAGTTTGGGGAGATGCAAATCCAAAATTAAAAGAAAAGTAAAAAATTTTTTGTAATCCGATGGGATCTTAAAACCCCAGTCAAAACTACTGTTGGGGCCAGAAGTTCCCACCTCCTTAGAACGGACAAATGTGAATTTTACGACTAATTATATACATAATTTGTTTAAATTAATTATTCTGATTATAAAACTGAATAGTTTCAGTCTCTTACACGTAAAACTAAATTCAGTGGTGAAAGGGTTAAGGAAAAACTTTATGATTAAATATGGAATCACTGACAGGAGAATTTTACTATCATTATTGCATGTGGTTGTCTTTTTCAAGACGACTCACACGCGATGTTTTCTGACGAATATTCTTAAGTTAAAGTTGATTTCATGTAATAGAATAAAGTCGTCCCAGGAATGCAACTCAGCAATATTGACAATATCATTTTAAAATTGTCAATATAATTAAGTTGCTTTAAGATATCAGAAGAAAATCGCTTCAGAACGATATTTGTATGCAATTTATAGAGTTTACAGCAAATGTAGTGAGTTTCTATAAAGATGTTAAATAAATAAACGTTGCGCAATTTTTGCCAACATGAAATTTTCATTCCGAGTTTTGAAAACAATTACAAGATATTTGAAATATGCCTAAAAATTGCTGAAGTTAGACTTTTACATTCAGTTTATGCTTCTTTACGATTGCATAAGTACGTTTTTCGAAATTAAACAACTTCAGCTATAGATTCCATCTAATGCCGTTTTCAAGGAGGCAGTTTCCGTGGCGTAAGATTGTTTTTAATGGGAAAGTTTAATATCAGTATATTGAGGCATATGAATTTGAAATGCATCATAATTGATTCCGAAAATTTTTCATCTAAAATTTCATGTTATGGTTTTGAAAATTAGGCTCTAGCAATCAAAATTGTGACCAGTCAATACATTTTATTGATAAATTTCGCAACGTTTATTTAACAGCTTTACAGAAGCTAATATATAATTTTTACGGTCGAGTTGACACAAAATTTATTTAAAAAATTGATTTCGAGCGCGTAAATGGCATTTAAAATCGTCGGTCGCTTTAAGCGTTGTTTCTGAGAGAACGGCTTATTTTACACAAAAAGGGCTTTTAAATAGTTTTGTTTAAAATTATCTCAGCTACATTTTTCATTTGAAATATTTTTTCCAGTAGCGTATAGATTCTTGGTAAATTGATTTTTGCTGTTTCCCCCTCTCTACGTGGGAGTTTTTTATAGAAAGCACGGGAGTGGCAATTGTGAAATTCGTTAAAGTGCAGAGACTTAGATGGGCTGGACACATTGCTAGGATGTCAGATCACGAATACACGAAGAGATTAACATTTTCAAAACTAGAGGGCACAAAAAGCAGAGGACGACCATGAATGAGATGGATTGATGATGTGGAAGAAGACCTACAGATTCTGGGGGTTAGAAGATGGAGGGAAGTTGCCAGGAATCGACAGGAGTGGCGACTTCTTTGTGAGCAGGCCAAGATCCACAACGGATTGTCGAGCCACTTATGATGACGGGAGTGGCAAACTTTTTTACACTTGTTTTGGTCTCATAAAAATTAAAATCTTAGCAAAATTCAGCTTGTTCGTCTCGTTTTTAATTTCAAATCTGGACAAAAAACTGGAGTTAGAGTAAAAAAAATTGAAAACAAATAATATAAACATCAAAATTTCTAAAACTCTAAACAAAATTAGTATAAAATGATTGGAATAGCACGTAAAGTTAATTTAGAAAAAATACACAAATATTTTTATGAACTTCGATCAAATGAAAGGCAGATATCGAGCACAGTTTATTAATTAAATCTTGCCCAAGTACTTTCGCTTCCTAGAGCATCTTCAGGGGTATTTCGTCAATTTTGGCCTATCCAACAATCTGTTGAGAGTGTCATAAACATAAAATTGTACATTAGACTACACGGCACAAGAACAAACAGTTTACAATTAAAAAAAATATTGGTTGGTATCATGAGAGAGAATCTCTCTCCTTTATGTTGTACTGAAAATCCATCATCAGTATTAAAGGAACTCACTTTTATTGTCACGGTGTATTCTCCTTTATGGTTTCACATTAAATGGAACTCATAATGCGTAAATTGTGAAAAGCATGTTTTACAAACAAAAGTGTTATAGTCCCTGTAACTCAAAGAAATGCCTATTTTGTACATCAGACCTTCTGCTATGTATGCTGCATGATACTTGCTTGCATATAAAAGAGCTTGCACTTCGTTGCATTCTCATTGGAAAAACTAAGACCTTTTATTATTCGACAAATTAATTTTGACGCAGATTACTATATTGCTCTGATTGATTGGCAGAACAATAAAATACCTTGCCCTCCATTGCTTCAAAGTTTGAAAGTAGAGGTTTGACGAAATATTATTTCCGGTTCTCCTGAAAAAAAAAAATCATCGACATCGCTACATTTCCCTGTCACACCCAATCTATAGAGAGATTCGTGAAGTTCGTAACTGAAGCATCTTCATCGGTTGTTGTTCCACAAAAAACAGACAGTTTTATTAAGGCAAAAATTGATTCGCGCAAAGATATGTCAAAATTTAAGACAAAAAAGACTACAAACCATAAACTATCATCCATAAACCAGAAAAAAAATTCAGCTCTTGAAACTATTTGTTTTAAAAAATAAAGCAAAAAACGTACAAAATTCTTATTTAAATGGTAAAAAAAAACGTATTCTAATAACTTACCGTTTAGCAAGGCAAGAATTTGTGGCCAACTTTTTTCGTCCTTTGTTTCATCTTTAAAATTCACTTTAGTAATCATCTAAACAAAGGTAAATAATATTATTGTTATCAAAAAACTTGTGGTAGTAATGACATACAAATTATACCGGAACTGACTGCGACAGGAGAAACTATAAACCTGAATAGTACGTTGATCAGGTTCGTTAATTTAAAATACTATACATACCAGTACGAGTATATCTGTACTGTAATTAATATATGCTATGTCTCTCTTTGGGTCATTTTGACTATTTTAGTCATTATATTTATTGTCGTATTATTGTATCGAAGCAAGGCAATTATATTCCTATTACATTTTAATATACTGACTTGGAGCAGCGGTATCTCGATTAAGAAATTACGTTATGATACTGTATGTATGTTATGAATCTGTAATTTAGTTATACTTTATAAACGTTACTTATATTTTTAATTTTAATTTTAAAACTATATGTAGTGTTTGGGTAGTCGCTACTAATCATTTCTGATCCCGTAGGAATATTAGTAAAATATTCTATGTGAATTGCTGTTTCTGGTAAGTAGCATATTCAACTTTTTTGTATATTTGATGACACTTATTGGGTAAAATTTAATTATTTATATCTATAATACACAAATATGTAAGCTGTCTACCTATTTCATAACCTTTTCTACTACTACTCTGTAGAAAAAAGCGAAATTTTGCAAAAAAAATATTTATTTTAAATTGTTTAAACAAAGTTCTGGGCTAAATAAACAATTTATACTACAATCTATGCAACGAGGCATGTATTTATGTATAGCGTCTACAGGCCTCTTTGGGCCTATTATTTCCATCGATTTCAGCGTCCACAGGCTTTTTGGGCCCATTGCTGTGTATAATTTCCATCGATTTCTGTTCTTAGCTGTCTGTTTCCAATCTTTGATTCCCATCTCTCTGATATCTTCCATCATTATATCTCTCCATTTCCTTGTTGGCCTTCCTCTCTTTTTTTTTTGCTCTCAGGTACTCTGCAACCAATATTCTTCACTTCCGAGCCATTCCAGTCTTCGTTTTGACAATACTTTTGTTATGTTAGGGTTAGTTTACAATTATTGGTACAGTTCTACATTAGTTCGTCTTTTCCATTCTTCCTCTACTACTTTTTTAACAAACGGTCTTCTTCTTCTTAAAGTTCCATCTCCTATCGGAGGTTGGATATCATAACGGCTATGGTCACTTTGTTGGCTGCTGCTCTGAAAAGTTGTAGTGAACTACAGTTAAACCATTCTCTAAGGTTCTTCAGCCAGTAGATGCGTCTTCTTCCTATGCTTCTTCTTCCTTGGATCCTTCCTTGCATAATAATTCTCAGCAGCTCATATTTTTCTCCTCTGGTTATGTGACCCAAATATTCTAGTTTTCTTCTTTTTATGCTGTTCATAATTTCTAACTCCTTATTTAGACGTCGTAGTACCTCAGCATTGGTAATCCTTTGAACCCACTGGATTTTTAATATTCTTCTGTAACACCACATTTCGAACGCTTTTATTTTTCTTATGTGTTGTTTCTTCAATGTCCAAGCTTCCATTCCGTATAGTAAGATAGAAAATATGTAACATCTTAGAGCCCTCAATCTAAGATGCAACTGAAGGTCTCTGTTGGTAAGCATTGTCTTCATTTTCACAAATGCTTGCCTTGCAGTTTCAATTCGGACTTTGATTTCTCTGCTTTGGTCATTTTTGTCATCAACCCAGGTTCCCAGATATTTGTATGTCTCTACTTTTTCTATTTGGGTTTGCTCTATCATTAATCTTTCATTTCCATGTTGCATCTTTGAGACAATCATAAATTTAGTTTTTCTCTTATTTATTTTTAGTCCGTATCTAATGCAATAATCGTTAATTCTATTTACCAATTCTTGTAGTGATTCCAGGGTGTCTGCCATTATAACGGTGTCATCAGCGAATCTTATGTTATTTACTATTCTTCCGTTTACAGAGATTCCATCACCCAGATCAAACAAACAGTCTACGAAGTATCTTTCTTTTCTATGCTTTCAATCTATTTTATATGGTTTTGTTCATAGTCCATGTCTTGGCAGTGTATATCATTGTGGCTCTAATTATAGTTAGTGTATACTCTTATTTTTGTATTACGAGATATATCTTTGGAAATAATTACTTTGTTCATGGCCCCAGCATATCTGCTGCTCTTGTCAGTTTCAGATTAATTTCAGTTTCTTCCTTACATGTCTGATCAATAAGGGTATCTACGTACATTTATTCACCCACCTTCTCGAATTCTACAACTGATCCATGCTCCATATCTAATTTAAAGGAGCCCCTGGTGTTTATTCTTTTTTGTTCAAGATTCCCATGTACTGGGATTTATTAATATTAACTTTCAGTTTTATTTTAGAGCTTTCCCGAATCAGCCTTTTTGCTATACTTACCACTTCTTCTCCATTTCTTGCGACGAGAACCACATCATCAGAGTACGCTAAGCATTGGTGCTCTTTGTAGAAAAGAGTGCTGAGCCTATTTAACCCACTAACCTTTAAGATTTTTTCTAGAACTATATTAAATAGACAACGGGTCACCTTGGTGAACACAAATGGTTTTTCTAATAGTCATTTTTACCAATCTTACTATTTTTTCTTGGAATTCTTTTAGCGTTTATATTAATTTGTTTCTGTTTATTGTATCGTAGGCGGTTTTATAATCAATGAAAAGTCCTTGTGCTAAAATGTTGTATTCATAGCAATTGATCAGGATTTGTTTTAGCATAGAAATTCTTTACATATATTTTGTAGCGTTTTTCTTTTATCTCGTATATAATAAAACACCGAAAAATATTCTTAATTTTTTTGATTTTCTTAAGTTGGTAATATAAACATTGTTAGTCTGTTTATAATAACATAAATTGCTATTTCGTTTGATATTGATTCCCCTTGGATTATTGCGTGTCAAATAAGTATGAATAATTCCACTTAGGTTAGTGGGAAAGTGATGCGGGAAAGAGGATACGGGGAGGAGGATGAGATCACTCTCGGTGGACCCGCTGCCAAAAGCAGTCGGTTTCATTGTTTAGTCCGGATTTTCTTAAAATTCGTTATTCGTTTTTGTTATCGGAAAATAGTGAAAAGTGTAGCAGCAGTTAGAAGCAGATTGGGTTCGGAACAGTAAAGATCTTTTTCGGCATATAGTTCCAAAAAAAAACCGGCAAGAATTTTTGTTTAATCCTACGAGTTAGAAGGAGCTGAATTTAATCTCAAAATGCTATTTGGCTCCTTTTTTTTAGTGAGTTAGTTATCACCGTTTTGTTGGATGCTGCAGTCCATGCGAAAGGGATTTGAAAAACAGCCTTTCCAAGGTTTTAAGAGGTCCACGTGGTTTTAAGTGAAAATTAAGAAGCTGAGTTTTGAAGAATACATATTGTTATCATCAGGATAATCTGAAGCCCAATTTGATGTTTGGCTTATCCAAGATTTTTTCATTTTGTGTCTGCATGGGTCAATCCAGATCAATTGCAGTTTGTGTGGGACAGTGTATTTGGTTTGTATCCAATTTCGTAAAGCTTCTACTCCATATTTTAAGTTCTCTGCCACAATACCGCTCTCCTCGGAGTTTTTTTAATTTTTCATATATTTTATTATTTCTTCAATTTCTTTTCTTGTGGGCTTTGGAATTTCTTTTACTACTATTTGAGGTTTTAGGAACATTATAATTTTTTTCAGTAGTCACTCCGCCATTTAGCAGCTCTTTGAAATATTCTTTCCATATTTCACATATTTGGTCTTTGTCCACTATCAGGTTTCCTTGCTTATTTTTTACATTCATAGTTCTTCCCTGGTACCCAATTTTAACCTCTTTGTAGAATTTTTTTATTTAATTTTCTTGTAATTTTCTTCAAAACACTTTACTTTATCATCGATATACTTACTTTCTTTTCTGCGCCTTTAGGACTTTCTTTACTTTTTTTCGTTGTTCAACATACCTTTCTATTTCGTCTTATTTTTGCGATCGGAAACTTTTTAATCTGAAATCTGATTTTTTTTTACTCTGTTCTACATTCATCATCGAACCAGTGTTTTTTTTTATCTTTTTGTTCTTGGTATATTCTTCGACGTTGCTTCCTTTTTTTTGCTTGACATTTTCAAGAACTTTTGTTGTATGTTACTCACAGTAGCCCTATCTTGTTTAGCATAGGTTTCTTTTATATCCTTTTTAAATGTACATATAAGACTTTTAAGGTTTATTGGTGCAAACGTCTTTTAGAGCATGCAAAAGCTTTAAAACGACGGTTTGTAAAAATTAATACACCTATTTGTTGTTTAGATAAAAGCAAAAAAAAGCAAAATTTTGAAAAAAATGTATTTATAATTACATATTGCAAAAATTGTTCTAAGACTTTAAAATTTTGTCAAGGTTAGGTCTTGTAATGCTTAAAATATGATAAAAATTTCAAAGCCATTTGTTGAATTATATAAATTTAATTCTTTTGTTTATCCCAAAAAGCTGTTAGAACAATTTTTCGGCCTGCCAAAGAAAAAGTGAGTCTTCTGCTTTAAAAATAGTAAAAAAAATTGAAGAAAAAAAATTTCATTATTAAAAACCAATTTTACAAAATAATTTTACAAAAAGTATGTTAATTTTTTACTTAAAAACAAATAGAATAACTTTTTTGTTATTGCTAGTAAAATGATTATTTTTACATATTCAGAAAGTGTAAATTTTTCACGAATATCAAAAGAAACAAATTTGACCTAGGTCAATTAGGGCCAAAGTTAGCCATTTTTTTTTAAATTTCACAGCTTATTTCTTTATAAAAATTAAAGGATGTAATTTACGTCGTTTCAATTTTGAATATTCAAAGTTTATGTAAGAAAATTGAATAAATTCACACCTCAAGAGAGTCGTCGGTAAAACTTTAAAAATAAGATATAGCTGACATTTTCAATGAAGTACAAAAAGTTGAAGAAAATTTAATTTCAAAGTTCAAAATTGGTATACGTAAAAAAATGTATTTTCTTGGCTTCCAATGGAGCAATTTTGGTTGCACACAGAACTTATAAATAAAGAATACAGAATAAAGGAAGATGGAGATGAAGAACAAACTCTTTAGGTCAACTGATAGTAATATAGCGAGCAAACTCCACTATCGCCAAACTTTATTTACTTAAAAGACGGCTCAAGGAAAAAATATTTAGAAATATCGTACTTACCGTTTTGGTGAAGCGTATACAATTTGAGCACTACATTAATGGTGATATAATTTGACTATTAATATTTCCTAAGACATTAAAGTAGATGAAATGGTTTTTAATAAATTTTGTAAATGTGAGAGAAATCAAATATCGTTATCTATATAACTTTATAAAGATTATATATAAATAGTACATTATAATCTACATATAAATTAAAATACGCATAAATGTTGTTACAAAATATTCTTAAATTTCTTATTTAAACACGTTCATTGCCTTATCAATTCAGGGTTAGTAGTATAAGACATGTACAACAAAGCTAAAACATATTATATTCAAATAAATATTATTTTTATATCTGTCAAACACTCCTATAAAAACATTAATGTGTTTATAGATTATACAGTTTTATGTACATAGGCATAAATTGCATGTTATTCCTGAAATGACTACCATTTTTATGTGATTTTTATTTTAAAGTGATTATTTTATCTAATCTATCAACAAAAAAAATCTAGAGTTTTAAACCCACTATTTGTGGCGTCTTTTTTAAAGGACCATAGGAAAATATAAAAAAAAGCCTCTTTATACTCGTAACAGGCTAGGACGACAACTCACACTGTTTGTCTGGGACGATAACTCCAAGCGCCACCTAGGAAACAAATCTAAACTAATAACTGACATTTCAATCATATTTTTTTCTTGAAACTATACGGTTGATTTAATGCTAATTTAATATACAAATGATTTAAATATTGTTAATCAGAAATTTTACTACTTCACAGTAATTAATTTTTTCGAAAATTTCTAAAAATATAGGTTAATATAATTGTAAGGTAAGATTTTTATTAAGCAAAATAGCTTTTGAGTGTTTTGTGGTAGGGGTAAAATAGTTAGTCGGATCGTGACGTAAAAAGTAATGACCTATTTTCTTGTAGTCCATGTAATTCTTGTGCAATAATAAACTATATGCAATATCAGTGTAATGCGTTCATAATCTGTGATATAGACCTCTTTAACTGTAGTGTAAGGGACATTAAAAAATGTTATGAATAGATAAGTAATGAACTCAATTTTATAATTTTATTAACTTGTGTCTTTTTTTTAATGTGTTTACTTTCTGATAAATATGATCTTTTACATCTGATCATTCAGGGAAAGATCCAAGGTAATCGTGGTCCTGGTAGAAGAAGAACATCATGGCTGAAAAATCTAAGGCAATGGTATGGAAAATCAACTACATCGTTATTTAGAGCTGCTGTCAATAAAGTCACGATAGCAAATATGACTGTAGCAAACTGTCGAAAATACTAAACATTGCTGATAAGAATAAAACGTACGTGTTCACAATTGTGTGAATTATTGCTTTCAATAAGTTCGTTCGGTGAGGCACTTTATGAAGAAACTTTTCATGAACGGAATTGGACGGATATCATTGACGGAAACTTTTTATCTCCTGAATCCAAACAAAAAAGAGATAAACAAAATAGTATAACCCCGTTAAAACATACGAAGAAAAACTCCCAATCACGGATGGGAAGAAAAAAAACCTCTTGGCACTATATGAACAAAACTTAATACCTAAGCTATACCACCAATATTACCAATCTTTACCAATATCTAGTACTGCTAGAGATTGTCTTCCAGAACCTGACGCAACTAAAAACAATGATTCAAATGTTTAATTCAAAAATTATTTTACAACTGAGGGTCATGACTGAGTACTTAAGGTAACTACAGGACGTGAAGTTCCATAATTAGAGAACGGTGATTATTTTTAACTTTTATGTTTTTTACGTTTCTAATTACATTAATTTTCTAGCAATACATACTTTCATAAAAATACTTTTAATAATTTCTTTACACATTTAAATCCATTTTATCCTACAACTTCAATTTTTAATTAAATGGATTGTAATAAATTTTGTACCAACATTAAAATTATTTTAATTTTCCTCTTTTTTAATTAAGAATATGAATGTGTTAGACCAATATGAACTGTCGAAAATGCCACCCACATTCGCAATTTTTAAACATTGGACCAACGAATGTGATTTTTTGGAAAGAAAAAAACCGTAAGCAGGTTGATTTTTTATCAATCTAACAAGGATTAAACATTAAATATAAAAAATATAAAAATTTTTCCATTTGTCAAGGCGCTGGTTTAGGATTCTCTAAAAAAGAGTTATCTTCCTCTCGTGAAAAGTACCACTTTTACATTCGATAGTTGGAAATGGTAGGGACGATATATAAATAAATCCACAGGTGAACTTGGAGTCAGATCAGCGGTCGTAACTTCAAATGACTTTTTTCAATTTAAACTTTATCAAAAATACAGCATCTATTTGGTTTGTTAGCATCAAACATGTTAATATTAAAAAAATTGTTTATTCTCTAGTCCTTTCCGACTCGCTCAGCTCAGTACGAACTATAAAATATATATTATCCTAAACATTCCATTGAAAAAATGATCAAGGCCGAACTAATGCAAATCCAGATCCTGTGGATACCATTTCATATAAGCAACGAGCAGATACAAGTGCGTGTATCGCCATCACCAATGACTCATCAGAAACCGAGTGTCGGAGTGTCACTAGCGATTTAAAAGTTTGTTTTCAACATAAGGAATTAAGTGAGTGGAATATGAAGTGGCATGATTCCAGTTCTATTCCAGCATGTTGAAATTACTTAAAATATCGATATGGAAGTATAAAAATCTTCTTATAACTCCTGGGCTATATATAAATCTTGTTGTCTTTATTTACATTTAAATCCCCCAATTCTCTGTTTACATTGTGAGGCAAAAGAAAAGATTTCCAAATTCCGGTTATAACTAGGACGTTAAAATTATCGATATAATACGTGTTATTTCTACAAATTTAATAGTAGTTTGTTTCAAGGTCGCTTTGCCAGATAGTTGAGACCTGTTTAAAACAAGAATTTTGGTTTTTTTAATGACAAGAATCGTTGGAGAGGTAAGGGAAACGGTAGCTCTTGTTGGTATTAGATTGAGTTCGAGGGGAATTAAGGTCAGGTTTGGAAGATGGCCCCTTGAAGACTGAGGTCGTTATGTAGTTTTGCAGAGACCGGCAAAATTTGATGAAATAGTGGACTAGACTCTATGTAATATGTCAGTTTAGAAAAGAGTCACCACTATTTCTATTTTTTTAAGTACCTAAGAGATTTGTATAAATATATCGTATAAAATATATCTTAAATAGTGGCTGAGTTGTCAATATGAATAAGTCAGATAAAATAAAATTATTAGAAGAATTTTTTTACCAAGTAACAAAAACAAAATTTGTTTAATTTATTGGTATTTCGTATTTTGAGTTAACGATTTCCAAAGTGGAACTCGAAACTTCAAAATAAACTTATTTTAAACTAAAATTGTGGCTTATTCCCAATAAAAATAGTAAATTACAATATTATGCCATAAGAAAATAGATTAAGAATAATTTTTATTTTAAATAAAAACACACACACACAAGCGTACAACCCAGCTCCTACAGAGATATGTGTGTTAACCATTCCTTCATTTCGTCTTTTCTACACCCCTTAGTGAGACATTTTTGCACTTGGACATTGTGGTATGATGCATTGTCTATAACCAATACACTACGGGCTGGTATATTAGGAATAAGTTTTACATGAATCCATTTTTATAATTATTATAGATCATTTCGCTATGATAATCTCCAGACTTCGTACCAGATTTAAATGTCAAACATGCGTTTTTTATGAACCGGCGTGAACAATAATCAGCCTTTGCCCTTTGGACACTGGCTTGTGCAAACCTGCGGTGGTATCGTTTCCCCAGTATCTGTCATGGGTATGAGAGGAATGAATATAAGTTTCATCCATGTAAATTATGGGCCGATTTTTTTCCCTATATTGTTTAATATTTCTGAGAAACTTCCTCCGGAGCACTTGTATATCGGGTTTTCCATTAGGATTTTCCTGTTATTCTTCGCTTTCTTCCATCGAAATCCCATATCTCTCATCACTTTTCTCAAAGTTTCATGCGACCCTGTAGAAATATTGTCTTCATTATTTTTTTTTTGTTATATGTCGCAATGTAGGAACTCGTTTTGCCGTGACATAATAATTTATTATTATACGCCGAGGTAAACCTTTGTCAAAATCGCCCAAGTTGGATTTTGGGGCAGATCTCATTCTTTTGTTAGGCGTCGAAAATGATGTAGAAGCACCTTCTTCTGTATTTTTTATTTCATGAGAGATCCGTTTTATAGTGGCTATACTTATTCCCGTTGCTAAGGAAGCACGTTCTTGAACTTTTTTAAAATATTTAACCTGCGGATTTTGCATCGCTTCTCTCTGCATAAAAATAATTACATTTGCTATTATCTCCCTCGTTTGTCCAGACAAGACTTTGCCTTCTAATTTTGAATGAAAATCTATGTTTATAATTTAAAATACTTAACAATAATTATTTAAAAAGTCAAATCTATTGTAATACGATATTTCTTTAACACACAGTAACTTTAAACATAAGTAAAATAAAAAAATCTTTGTCGCAGACTATACAAGTACCTTGCAATTCGAAGGGCTAAGAAATAATAAGGACGAATTGTGTTATGGTCGAATGCGCTCGAATGAGCCTAATTTCAAATCGGCCAAGTATCACGTTAAATTTGACAAGCAATACCCATTTGTTTCATTTTTGTGTAGTTGCCCCAATCCAACCCCCTTGCCATTCACTTATCCACGACCCAGCTCTTCAAATAAGCCCTAAGTGCTGTTCACACAAGTATCGTTAATTTCGCTTGCCCTATCTCCACCCCAGTAACTTATGTCCCAATTTTCAACCCCCTATAATTATACCCTATGTGGTAGGCAAAATATTTCGTTACAAAGTCCACTTCCAGAAGTAGAAGATCACAGGATATTATTACACGTCTACGACTTGGACACTGTAGGTATAGTCATCCCTACCTCTTCTCTAATTAGCGAACCTCAGAAATGCAAAATTTGCAATGCAGTAAACAGTATAAAGCAGTTCCTGATAGACTGTACTAAATATGTAATTCAAAGACATTCTTACAATTTTCCAAATAACCTGAAAGCATTACTTGATAAAAATTTTAATAACATTTTATATTTTTTATATTTATGTTTATGTTTATGTTTATGTTTATTAATAACAATAATAAACAATTTAATAAATTTCTTAAAATGTATAAATATGTTATATAAAATTTCATTATTACAAAGGTCACAGGAGTGTCGCTAAAAAAAATATTTTTTCTACAAATATTTTAATTTATGTTTTAATTTAAATGGATAAAAAAGTTTTATTACAGTATATTACATTTTACTTAATATAATTTGAATTTCTTCCAAAGTCTTATTCTTTGTTTCAGGTACAAATTTGTACGTCAGAATAGCTGAAATGATGTTAGATATCCCAAACAATAAAAATGGCCCTCCTAGTCCGGTTAGATTGTTCAAACTATAAAATAATGTATTCATAATCAGATTTGATAATCCAAACGCCGAAATGACTACAGCTACGCCCTTGGCTTTGATATTCGGTGCAAATAGTTCCCCAGGCATAAGAAAGGGTACAGTACCTATACCATATGACGAAAGTATCAAAAACAGTATGAGACCCACTAAAGGAAACCACTGAATTGGTTTAAGGTTGATATCAAGATAAAATGTATCAATAAAAAAATATGCTGCTTCTAGCAAAAAGATAACAGATGTACATAGTAATGATGAAATAAGAGATACCCTTCTACCCAATTTATTTGATCCGTATGAAGCAGTTGAATATAAAGCAAAATTCATAAACGTGTATACTATTGTAGATACTTCCAAGCTAATGTCAGTTCCAGATTTTAAAAATATAAATTGTATGTATGGACCCAGGGTGAATATGCCTGAGAATATTTGACTGATTCGTAAAAATGTTGCAGTAAATAAAGCTCTTTTGTTAGTTTTATTTGTTATCAAATCTGACCAAGAACCTGATTCCTTTAACTGTTTGTCCATGACTTCTTTTAGTTTTGAAAACTCTTCTTCTACATTATTTTTACGTTTGAGCCTTCTTAAACTGAGTTTAGCTTGTTCATCTTGTCCTTTGTAGATATAAAAATATGGACTTTCTGGCATAAATACAAAAATAAATAAAAATATTATAGGAAATATTGCACAAATCAAAGAAGCAACCGTAACGCTACAATATAATCCTAAAACGTTAATGAGAAATTGGCCTAAAAAACCTGTCCAAACAATTGCATTGCCCCAGGTACCCCTTACTTGTGGACTGGATATTTCGCCGATATAAACTACTAGGCACGTAAATGCAATACTATCACCAATTCCGTTGATTAGTCTAGCTAAATAAAATAGCCAAATATTTTTAGAGAATGCTTCAAGTAAATATGTAGTAACGTAAGGTAATGATGTTAACAGTAGCAAGCGTTTTCTTCCAATCTGATTAACTATTATCGACAAGAATACTGGTAGTATTACGACTGCTACAATGCTTATCACAGAGAAATATGAAGCTTCTTCTTCAGTTATATTGTAGTTTTCATTATCATTTACAAGTTTGATTAAGAATGGTGATGGCCATGCAAAAGAAATTCCGCAGGTTAATGAAACCAGAGAAACTGAAACAAATATGTCATTATCATTATTATTGAAAATAAACTAAAAGATTTTTTCTTTTATAATAAACAAAAAATCATACTGTACAAGAAAACAAAAACAAAATTTGTGTTAAAGAAGTTATAAAGAATTTTAAATTTTTATTTAACCCTTTATTGGTCTATGGTCGATATTTCGACCACTGCTCTTAATGATACTTATGAGCTAGTAATTGACATGAAAATTTACCGAAGGGCAAATTCAGTGTTTGTAAATGAACTGTACCCAAAATGAACACCACAGTACAAAATCCAGCAACGTGGCAGCAATGTGGTCGATTCGCCAACCACAAACCGTCAGACATACGTTACCGTTGAACGTGATCGTAGGTTTTTGCCGTTTGTAAAAGTAAAAAGAAAAATAATTTACAAAGAACTTATACATCAAAGTCAATGTAACACATCACAGTATTATAAGTTTTTATTATCTATTCTGATTCGATTGGCACTGGCGCTAAGATAATATATCTTGATTCACTGAACATAACCTCAAAGTAGCACATGTAGATTTTACAATTTGAAATGTATTTTTATATATATATATATATATATATATATATATATATATATATATATATATATATATATATATATATATTTCATACATATATATATATATATATATATATATATATATATATATATATATATATATATATATATATATATATATATATATGTAAGAAAAGACAGTTCTTGCAATATAGAACACGATACTGGTGCATCTCGAGTGAGGGGAGTAGGCAGATTGAGACCCCGAACTCGAACCGAACCGTATCACTCTTGATAATGGCTCCAAAATGGGTGCCGAAACGTCGAGTAATAAATTCTCAACGTGGTTCTTCCCGAGAACTAAGTAATTTTCATTCATCTGACCGCGGAAATTTATCCGAACATTTTATTCGCCTCTACGGGGAGGAATTTTTCATTCTTACTAAATCTTTTTCTAATCTTCTAACACGCAAATACCGTCTTCTCTGTGACCTTGCTTTTCTTAAATCGTGTCGAGACCATCAAGTAATTCCAAAATCTCTTCAAGTTAAACATCATACTAAATCTTCATCAATTTCCAAAATTCTTAGAGCAACTGGTTTTTCGCTTCTTCGAAATTCAATTCATTCCACCCGACGCAACTTAGATACAACAAATTCCCAACTTCTTAAAAATTTACAATGACATCCACTCTTTTAATATCCATCCATTATTATGGGACACATTCGATCGTCTTTCTCACCAAAAAGCCCAACACATTTCTGACAACAAAACCCAAACCCAGAAACGTAAACTGGACCAACTTATCTCTCAACAAAATCCAAAGCCCATTTCAAATCAACAACCTTCTACTGTTGTCCACAATTTCTCAGATATCCACATATCCGATTCAGCTACCAAAGCTCTATCAAAAGGCTTCAATTTTTCTGTCACACCTCTTTCAATACCAACTGAGAAAATCATTTGTCAAACTGAAGAAGCTATTTCTCATTTTCCTTCCGACCAAGCCGAAGTCGCCAGACAAGATGTCGCCAGAATTCTCCGTACTTCCAAACCCCCACCGTCAAATATCAGTCTTTCAGAAAGACGCGCCCTCAAAGAACTTTATAACAACTCTGACATTGTCATTCTTCCGGCCGACAAAGGTAATGCCACCGTCATTCTTAACTCTTCTAATTATTTCGACAAAATGATCGAACTTCTCAATTCCACAGAATACAAACGCGTCCCAAACGATCCCACCACCTATCTGAAAAAAACGATCAAATCCATCATAAATAAGTCTACTCTACCTTCAGACATCAAAAAATCTCTTATACCCAGAGAAAAATCATCCCGAATTCCAAAGATATACGGCCTTCCAAAAATCCATAAGCCCAATGTTTCCCTAAGACCCATCGTCAGTGCATACAACTGCCCCACTCAGAAATTGGCAAAACATATCTCTTTATCCTTACAACCATTAGCCGAAAAAGCTTCGTCTTTTGTCAAAAACTCTTTTCATTTTATTGATTTTCTGAAAAATATTTCTATTTTACCTCCAGATATACTAGTTAGTTTTGACATTGTTTCTTTGTTCACCAACATTCCTATCGATGAAACCATTTCCATCATGGACTCTAAACATCAAATCCCCCAAGACACACTATCTCTTATAAAACACTGCTTGTCTAATACATACTTTTCATTCCAAAATTATTTCTATCGTCAAATCAAAGGTGCCCCAATGGGATCTCCCCTCTTTCCCGTAATAGCTGATATTTTCATGGAACATTTCGAAACAGCAGCCCTGTCCTCATCAAATCTCAAACCCACCTGCTGGTTACGGTATGTTGATGACACTTTTGTCATTTGGCCTCATGGTAAAAACACGTTAGATCTCTTCCTCTCCCACCTGAATGGAATACATCCTAGTATTCAATTCACGATGGAAGTTGAGTCTGAAGCGTCTTTGCCATTCCTTGATGTTCTTATTCAGAAAAACTTACCTCACAGTTTTTCCTATTCCGTGTACCGGAAACCCACTCATACAAACCGATATCTTAATGCCCAGTCACATCATCACCCCGCCCAACTCAATTCAGTTGTCAACACTCTCATTTCTCGTTCCATAAGACAACAATCATAGGTCATCCGAAATTAATTCAATAAGGCAAACACTCTTAAAAAACGGCTACCACAAAACCCAAATCAATAAGAGCATTAGAACCACGTTGAGAATTTATTACTCGACGTTTCGGCACCCATTTTGTAGCCATTATCAAGAGTGATACGGTTCGGTTCGAGTTCGGGGTCTCAATCTGCCTACTCCCCTCACTCGAGATGCACCAGTATCGTGTTCTATATTGCAAGAACTGTCTTTTCTTACATATATATATATATATATATATATATATATATATATATATATATATATATATATATATATATAAACTAAGGAACACTCGAAGAGTGTTGGGTTTTTCGGTCAAAGTGGAGAAATAAAAGACAAGGTGGCTACTTCATCTATTTATTGAAGACGTTTCGCTTTCTGCTCAGAAGCATCATCAGTTCATCTAAAAAGAACAATATGAAAAGCCAAACATCCATAGAGAAGTTATAACATGTGTGTTACCTTAAAAAGACATGTAACAGTCAATGATATTAAATGTGTGAAAAAGCTTACGATAATGGACATTTAGAGCTAAAGTTGCATAAACAATTAATTGAATTTAGGTACAGTTTACAAATTAACGGACTTAGCACAGCAAAAGAACATGTGATAATCATACATGTATATAAAAAATTATTGTAAAAAGCTTAAGTAAAAAACTGAGAGATGCACTTCCAACAATGTATTATCAGTTAAATTTAATTTTGACTTTAGGTAAATTATTGAATTGGTGGAATTAAAGATTAAAATATAATATTTAAAAGTAAAATGAAGTTACCGGTCTTTAGCTTACTGAGTGCCGTAGGTAAATGAATTAACAGGTGTAACACCCACGCCAACAACGTGAAAAGACAGTGGCCTTGAGGTCAAAATATGACAGAACAGCAAGGCGAAATACCAACCTCTAGTGCAATAGAGCGGTACATTTAAAGAATATGATAAATTTGGGTGACAACTTGTCATTAAAAAGCCAAAAAAAGAAAGGAAAAGGTGGTTAAGATCACCATTTCCCCCCCAGTGATTGGTTTAGAAAACCAAAGAACAAAGCAAGCGAGGTCAATCCAAAATATCATATATTATAATATCTACGTTGTGACTGGTTAGCCAGCCATCAGGTGAAGATTAATTTAACTTCCACAGTCCAAGGTTCATAGCATTTGGAACTGTGAATGAAAAAGATTCTATGAATCAGTTTCAATTAAAAAATTTTACTAAATAAGTCAATAAAAAGAAACAATTACTTAATGTATGTAAATGTGATATTGACAAAATAGTTAATCAAATGTAAGTTGATGAATCTAAGTTATCTTTCTTTCTTTATTTAAGCTGGGTAGAATACAACGTGGCTTCAAGGAATAGCAAACTCACGTCCGCAGAAAGAGGAACCCTTGTGACTCTCACTGTTACGTTACCTGACACCCCACGTTAGGCGCCAAATTGTAACGAAATATTTTGCCTACCACATATTATTACTACGTGGGTTGAAAATTGGGACAGGAGTTACTGGTGGAGATAGGGCAAGCAAAATAAACGAAACTTATGCGAACGGCACTCAGGGTTTATTTGGAGAGCTGAAGTCGTGGATAAGTGAAGGACCGCATTTTTCTAGGTAGACATCAACATATTCAAAAAGTAACTACCTGTAAAAGAGAAATTGTAATCCTGAAATAGATTAAGAAAAGCCCTATGTTATCAATTTTAAAAAATAAATATAATTAAGCAATACAGAGCTTTAAAAAATAGAAAGCGTCCAAAATGACCGCATCAGGTGCTTCTAGGTAGAGATTAACATATCTCAAAAAGTAATTACGCTAAGAACCTGGAAAAGAGAAATTATAATTCTCCAACAGATCTGGGAAAGTCCTAAATTATCAAGTTTCTAAAATAACTATAAATAAGTAAATACAGAGGGTCAAAAATAGAAAACGGTCAAAATGACCGCTCTGGTACTTCTAGTGTTAAAATCTTAATTCGTTCTTTTTCAGTTATACGATCCAGTGTGACTTTAAATCAACAATAACAATACTAATTTATTGAAAGGGCAAAGTTGTTATTGTAACATTCATAGCTATCTAAATGTATTATTTTATCTTTGGCGAAGATAATGTAAATGTAGCAATAACTCAAACACCATGGCATTTAGGTATAGAATACATTACATAAATAAGCAGTATTTCTTAAGGACTTCAAAAAACAAAAAATATACAGGGTGATCCATTTAACCCTTTATGACCTGGCGTTACATATATGTAACGTTTGTAGACCCGTACCAAATTCTCCTGTGCGACCTTAGCTAGGCTATTAGCACGTAGATGCTGTAATAGGTCAGTTCTCAAATCTAGTTCTGTCGTTAGAAGTAAGCTGTATGTAATAACTTTAAATATATTGTTTATTTTGTGTGATTTATTTTTGGTGCACATGACTAATTCGATAGAAACCGGAGTACGATTTAAGTAAGTATTATAAAACCCATTTCTTTTTTACTTATGCAACATTATATATGTATTTGTTCAGCTAATAGTTCTGTTTACAAGTTAGGATAGGTATTTTCCAAAACGAATGTTAACAGACTTACGCAGAACCGGTGTTTTGTTTGTATTACAAATATATATGTAACGCTAGGTTATTATGAAGCCAAAAAAAAAAGTTTACAGTCTAGATTGATGATTTTATTTTTACTTGTCGTTATATATGGTTAAAACGGATACGAGAAAGAAAATTATAGTTGTGAATTGACAATTTTGATCTCATTTTATGTGTTTTAATTTTAGGAAGAGTTAGAAATGGCATACATTGATCATGCACAGAAGATATTCAGAGAATCGCCGTAAAGTCATGTTTACACTTTAGACGAAGATTCTGCAAACGAGGATACTGTATGGACTGTGAATAAATTAATTATCAGGCTGGAAATTGAGAGCACAAGTTAAAGTTAAATTCCCACATTCAACAAGAATTTTTTACCTCTCTACTTTAGATAAAGCAACATGCAGTATATCTGATAAGAATGTAACCAGTAATCATAAGTGTCAGAGAACACTCACATCTATATTGCCAGATAAAACAAAACTCAAAGATAGTATAAAAATGAGCCTTGGATGGGAATTTTATAGATAATTACGCCATACATTTTCCGCCGCCAAATTAAAAAAAATATTGTGAAATGTCTTGTGTGGATATGTTCGGACAATTTATCGATAATGATACAATTAATCTACTTTAAATTGAATCATTTAAATATGCTTAAATATTGCTTATTATCGGATTGGGATTAGCTTTAAAAATGGTGGTCGAGCATATACAGATTGAACGAATTTAAAACGGAACACACAATTTAATATATGTCTGTTTGAACTGCATTTGAAATAGTGGACCAATATAAAACTTGGACAAAAATAAATCCATACCCGGTGATAGACATTGTATAAAATATCGTTCAACTATCTGTCTCCTTTAAAGGAAAGAGGAGCTTGCCTAATAGTCGGAGAGATAGAGCCGAAATTTTGAACTGATCAGTAATATGACATTTCTCTATTGGAATATATTCATTGTAACTGGGTTAAGACTTTGTCTTACAGGCGGACGCCCCTCGTGGTACAGGGGGTGGCTATACAGGGATGAAGTTGTAATTTTTTTCGGAAAAATTAACGATCGATAATATGGCTGAAAATTTGCCCAGAGTAAGATCTTGGTATAACTAGACGAAATCCCAAAGGGCGGACGCGAGGGTGGATACATAAGGGGTGGCGGACAGGGATGAAATTGCAATTTTTTGGGGAAAAATTAACGATAAGTAATATGTCCGCCATTTTCATGGCTCATTATTTAGCCCCTAAAAACTCTAAATCCAAAAGGGCGGACAGCTGGGTTGGTACAGAGAGCCATAAAACGGGGTCAAATGTACCACTTGCCTGCGCATTTTAGGTCTCGGTAACAATTTTCAAACTGATTTTATTATGATATTTTTATACCGATTAATTTGAAAATTTGTATGCTCACTTCTGTTACTATTCTGAAAAGCGTCAAGTAGAGTTTTCCTTAAAATTTTCGAAAAAAATTTCCGTAAATGAAAATTTTTGTAGTTTTTTGAGGTAAAACCTAATTTTTAGAATCTTTCGATTTGAAACCTTAGAAACTTTCATGTCACTTATATGGAACAGGATTGAAGAGAACAATTCCAAACAGAAAAGTAAACGATGTCAGATTTTCACTATTTAACCGGCAGTATAAGTTGCATGATGTGAACGAGCCTTTAAAAAAAAAACTAAAAAATTTCGATGCTTCAAACTTACCATCATGTCAAGATGAATTACACCAACATCTACTGCGAGCTCATTATATTTCAAATATTTGGACAAATGCTCATAAAAAAGTACCAACAGAATTGATTGTTGAAGAACATGGTTGGGAGCTTGAAGATGAAACATATAAATTCAAATTGTTTAGTGGACCTCAGATGCTAGAATCAGTTCGAGAAGTAGTGATTGAAAATGAAGCAGATAATGAATGTGATATTACTGAAAGTGAAAGTGACGAAGATGATGAATGTGATACCATCAATCAGAGTGAGAAAAATGACGAAATTTTTAAAGTTTTTCTAATTTTTTTTTCTTATCGGAAAAATCGTTTCAAAATTTTTGGAATAAAATCATGGTATAACTTACAGAAAATCGAAAGGATTCTATAAATTTGATTTTACCTCAAAAAATTACGAAAATTTTCATTTACGGAAATTTTTTTCGAAAATTTTAAGGAAAACTCTACTTGACGCTTTTCAGAATAGTAACAGAAGTGAGCATACAAATTTTCAAATCAATCGGTATAAAAATATCATAATAAAATCAGTTTGAAAATTGTTACCGAGACCTAAAATGCGCAGGCAAGTGGTACATTTGACCCCGTTTTATGGCTCTCTGTACCAACCCAGCTGTCCGCCCTTTTGGATTTAGAGTTTTTAGGGGCTAAATAATGAGCCATGAAAATGGCGGACATATTACTTATCGTTAATTTCTCCCCAAAAAATTGCAATTTCATCCCTGTCCGCCACCCCTTATGTATCCACTCTCGCGTCTTTCGCGTTTGGGATTTCGTCTAGTTATACCAAGATCTTACTCTGGGCAAATTTTCAGCCATATTATCGATCGTTAATTTTTCTGAAAAAAATTAAAACTTCATCCCTGTATAGCCACCCCCTGTACCACGAGGGGCGTCCGCCTGTAAGGCAAAGTCTTAACCCAGTTACAATGAATATATTCCAATAGAGAAATGTCATATTACTGATCAGTTCAAAATTTCGGCTCTATCTCTTGGACTATAAGGAAGCGATAAGTGGTTTGACAGCATAATAACTGCTTGTGTAGTCTAGTTTTCACAGTGATTCTAGTCAACCTATTTGGGTGGAGTTTTGACTTGTTCTTGAATGAATTCAGAATCCAGCAGCCCGCTGAAGTATTAGATGTTTATAATATAAATATTTGACAACCTTTTGTTGGCCAACCACCTAGAGCGGAGTTGAGCCGAAATACATTGATTTCGTATGTTCCGTTTTAAATTCGTTCAATCTGCATACTCTCTTGGCTATGTCTCTTTAATGCAGCTGTAAACAACTCTTGAATTTTGTACAGAAAACACCACAACATATCTCAGTCAGAGTTTCGCAGAACTATAGCACAGGCTTACCTACAAATGTACCAAAATCATCCTAAAGAAGGTGGAAGGCCGTCTATTTCAAGGTCCAGTATTTCTTTGAATAGAATTTCAGACGAACTTCGCTATTATGGCATAAACCATCTCCTAACTACCATTCCTGACAAGAAGTGGAGGCGTTTTGCTGGATAAGATTGTTCTTTCAGTGAGAACTATGTGCAACAAATATGATATTGGCATTTGTTTGGAATGTAACATAATATTTCATATAAACTCTCATAAAAGTTCACATGAGATCCTAGTGTTATATGTAATATCTTTTTTTTTTGTAGTAATTAATAAATAATTACGTTATTACTATAAAAATAATAATTTACGTTTAAAAGTTTAATAGATTTCCAAAAAGAAAACAGACGATGTGACAACAATGTAAATCTCACCATAATATCTACCGCATTACAAAACACATGTACACCAAAATCTATAAACAACTTGCAAGCCGTTTTCGAGATAAATGAGACTTAAAACTCACTCTTTATATAATTTTAATTATTATACTAGTATGTTGTAAAATTGTATGTAAACAAAATCTTTAAAGGTTAATTAATAGAGGTAATAAATACTAAAGCCACATACATCAATAATATAGGAAATTTTAACTTACTTGCTGAAATTACTGCAATTTGATACCATGTTTTTTCTCTTTGTATTTCCTCAGATTTATCAACAACCTTTGTTACTGTCATTTCTTTTTACTCCTAATAACTTCCCATATTGCTATACCTAAAAATTGGCTAGATAAACTCTGAATGAACCATTCGGTTGTTTGTGAATGATTATCATAATATTAGAGTATTAAGTAATAATTATTCAAGTTCAAAGTTTTTATATTATTATCAAATGTTTGCAGAAATTAATTTTCTTAAGGCTAGGGTTTTATATTTATGGTACGGTATAACGCTTACTACACATTAAATTTTACGTAGTCACTTTTAAAATCTTTCTTGACTCATATATTATTAACAACTCTATGAATACTACTAGTATGTACACCATAATTATTCACCTTTTTTACTAACTAAAATTGCCAATGTGCAAAATAGTTTAAATTGTTCGGCAGTGTGAACGTTTGGGTTTGAAAACCTAAATTTTCTTCGCTACATAGCATTTAAGCAAAACAACGCCGAGTCAGGACAATTTTTAAAATTAATTTTGCTTTTATTTTGGATAAACGTAACTGTGATAACAGTTAGGTTGTCGTGACCATGTCACCATGACGTCGTGATGACGCCATCTCTTTGTTTTTCAAATTTTTTTTTATATATTTTTCTGTTAAAATTAAATAGACAATGTAATTTTAAAAACAGCAATGCATATCACTATTGGCCTAGAGTGAGTAGTTTTTAAAATTGTTACGTCTAAGCCCTTGCTATGCTACATATCGACGATTCTAAAGGCGTTATACAATGTTCTTCATGAGTACTCTACAAGCCTGTCGAACAATTCGAATGTTCAAAGCGAGACTAAACCACCGAGAGAGACTTCGATGGGATTCCAGAATCTTGTAGTGGACAGTATACATAAGAGCGATTAAAATAAAGGGTTAGTCGATAATATAAGTTTGAACAATTAAGTAAATAAATATTATAAATTAATTGTGTTTGTAGTGTTAGTATTAGAAGACTGGAAATAAATTAAAATAAACATTAAATTGGTGTTATAAGCAAGATATTCAAATAAATTCAGTGAAAAATAGCTACAAGACTTAGTAATTTAAAAGTAACTGATTAACGACGTAAATTGGAAGATAAAAAATTAAATCCTGTTGGGAAAAGGCCTAAGATCGCCCTGAAACATGAAGCCTTTGATACAGAAACGCATGTTATGCGTATGCTGCTGTGATTTCTTCTGTTTCAAAAGTTTTTGGAGGTATCACATCAATGGAAAGTTTCTTGTGATATTTCAAAAGTTTCTACAGACATTGTTTCTTTAGAACATAAAGTTTATAAAGATATTTCTTCTCTGTAGAGCAAAATTTCTGCTAACAGTTCTTAGAAGAAACAGAAGTAATCCTCACGGCGGACTTACACACAGTGGGAAAGTATTTCCGTAAACGGAGGCTCCAACCAAACGCTACCAAACTAGAGGTTTCTAGTTTCCATCAAAATAACTTGCAGGAAGAACACTCAACATCCAATTTGAAAACACCACACTCGCCTACACTACAATTCTAAAGTACCTTGGGGTGACTCTTGACATACCCCTATATTTCAAGGAACATCTATCATAAGCACCGGAAAAACTTGAATCCAGAAACAACATCATCCAGAAGCTGTACGGCACAACATGGTGAGCACTTTGCGATCATCTGCCCTGGGCCTTGTCTTCTCAACCGCGGAATACTGCTCTTCAGCCTAACTTAACAGCCCACATATACATAAAGTAGATACCCAATTGAGCAAAACAATGAGAATGCTCGCTGGAATTATTAAATCCACCCCTATGCAATGGCTATCAGTACTGAGCCACATTTCACCACCCAAACTACGGCGCATACACTTCCTCACTAGTGAGTATAGAAAGATACTTAGTAACGAGATCCTGCCAATCCATTATGATATAGATGCTGCCAATGGTAATAGTCTACGCTCCAGACGACCGCTAATAAAAACAACAAACTGCTGTGGAAAATGAGTTCAACTTAATGACCACTGGGACTTGAGAATGGATGGAACAACAAAACTGCAGCTTACCCTGCATCACATAAAAACCACCAGGTTTTGACTTACTACGCAATACATGGACTATGTTGAATCCGGCAGATGCGATTACATGATGCACAAATTAGGTAAACGATCATCCCCACTCTGTGACTCCGGACAACCACAAACCATCTGTCACATCACAAAACAGTGTCCCACAAGATCCTATCAAGGCAGGTCAGAGGATTTCCTAATGGCGACTCCAGTGTTGATAGCCTATATAAATAAGTTAGATGTTCGTTTGTAAACATATTTATTATGTTTTATACAGAATATATGTAAATTTAAATGTAAATGTGTCAAGTGCCATATGATAAATAAAAAATTAAAAAATTACAACGCCGCTGGAATATCACTAGGTATAAGTACGTACTTCTTAATAACAAAGAAATCTTTACCAACTCATAGATAAAGTTTGCTAATGATAATAGTCGGTATTAACAGATACCCATGAAAATTATTGTTTTATAACAATGAACAAGCGTTAATTTACAACATCCCATAATCCGTTGATCTTTACAAAAATAATGTCAACAAAACGTACCAGAGAAAAGACATTAAAAAAATTTTTATAGAAGTCACATTAATAATCAATTAGGGATGGAACAACAGATTCCTCTATCGTCTTCTTCTTTAGGGGTCATCTCTAATAAACGTTGGCGATTACTTCTGCAAATTTATCTCTATTCTATCCTTTTTTTATTTTTTATTAAGGTTTTATGTAAGCAGGATCACGCGTTTCTTGTACTTTTCCTTTCATTATTAGTTAAAGGAAGTTATATCTCCCGTGTCTGAATATTCGTCAGATATTTTTCGTATAAGACAAGATGTTTTTCGTTTTAAAATACATGTACATAGTTTAAAATAGTCTACAAGAATTTTTAGAATGCTGCGAAATATCCACTTCTCAAAGTTTTCTAGGCGTCTTAACGAGCTAATGGTCACCTTTCAGTCTTACGTATCATATAGTAATAATACTGTGTGTATAGCATTTTATCATGCGATATCGTAGATCTAGATCAAGACCTCGGTTGGTGAAAAATTGTTTCATTTGCAGAAATGCGTTTCTGGTTTGTCTGTTGTTCTGAGCCTAAGATCTCGTGTATTCATCATCCTAGATATTTCAACTTGTTCAATTAGTTTGTCATTTACTAATAAGTTTATGGTTAGAGAATTATTTTTCGTCATTACTATTGTTTTTGTTTTCTTTGCATTAATTTTAAAGCCATGTTTTTCTTCCTCGTTTACTACTTTGTTTAGCATATTTTAAACTTCTTGTTTGCTTCCGGCAGTTAATACTATATCGTCGGCATAATATAATATATTATATGATGTTATGTACAATGCTTCCTTTGACTTTAATACCAGAGTTTATTCAGAGCTTGTGCAAACATCTCCTCTGAGCACAGGTTAAATAATAATGGCAAGAGCATATAATGGTCTCACCATCCCTCATCTCCATTATATATACAAGGAGATATACATATACTCACCAGTCTTCCGGGTTGAACCGCGCTGATTTCCATTGCGCCGAGCTTTCGACATCCTCTCTGATGTCTTCTTCAGCACTTCCGAGGTCTCAGTCTCCTGAGCCCCCAGACACTACTGCACTGATTACTATTCACTTCACTAGTAGTGAATAGTAGTGATATGTACCTCGGAAGGAAACACTATGTCCATTTTCATACAATAACAGGAGAGCAGTTTAAAATTTTTTTTCTCCAAAAAATGTTATTGCTGCAGCTATTTATTAAGATATTGAAACAATATATTCATAGAACATTCAATTTATTGTTATTTACATAATTCATTCCTTATAATTAAAAAACAATAAAAAAAAAATTTCTGTGTTTTTTAACCTTTTTAGTGGCCATAGTGTTGTAGACCTCTAATAAAGTTATTGTAGTGTAAGACTCATTTTGGGGTATTCAATAACAACTACAATACTATTTGACTTACAAAACTTATTTAACCCTACAATTCACCTGTACAAATACAAATAATACATCTATGTATTTAACCAAAATGGTATTTTACGTAAAAACGACTGCTTTAAGTTTTAATAAAAATCATGGCAAAATTAAGGAACAGATGGCAGTAATGCCAATAGGTCATTATACTTTTGTTGGGATATAGGTATTGGACTTTGTGATAACAGTTGGCAATGTAAGGTGTCGCCTTCAAAACTTAACAATGTCAATCTCCTGGTTTTCACAATGAAAATTACTTTTCAAAAACAGAGTTCCCATACTGTTTTGTTTTTCTTGCAGTTAAACACAATTTGACAGAAGAACTTGTTGTTTGTTAATCTCTCCTTTTCTATTAATCAAAGATGGATTTTGAGATGTTTTGACATTATACAAAGACAAAATTTTTTTTAAATCTTCTAGTTTCAGATTATGTACGTAGACATGGTGTTAAGTTTTTTTTCTCTTTCACTCTATCAGTGCATGGACAGTGTACGCCTCGATGTGGGTGTGATCTTTAAGTAGAAACTTGAATATTGATTCACCTATTTCATGTTAATGAGTGAATTGACAGCAGGTAATTGGTTATTTACTTGACCAATTACTTCCCGATATCCCCTATAATGCTTTCTATTTGTTTTGTTATCAATTAATTAAATCCAAGTATGTGATTCATTGCAAGTATTTGATTAAAATACTATTTTGAAGGTTGGACGTTTAAAATTATTGCTTTTTGTGATTGTTTGATATAAAAACCTGTCTTTAAAATGCATAAACTAGGTAAAAAAGGAAAATAGAAACAGTTGTTTTGTGATTGGTATAATAATTAAAATATTTGTATGAGTTTCGTTAATAAGAATTTCCATTCTGTTGTATACAATTTTGTTTTTATTAATTTTGTTACAGATATTTACCAGAGATTTACTTTGGCAGCTGTACATAGAAGTTTGTAGTTTGTTTTTGTTAGATATTTCGAATACTTATAGCTGTGTTTTCTTTAATTAGAAAAGTTGTTTATATTAGTAAAGTGTAACCATATCAAACAGTAATAACATTGGATTGTGAGTAGTTGCATGTACTTTGCTAGTATAGTTATATGGCAACTATTTTATTGGAATATTTGTATCATTATCATTGTTTACTGATTTTTATTTAAGAAACAGCAAATCCTGAAGATATTGTTAAAAATCGACCTGATATTTTACCGAAGCTCATACAAAGATTAAATAAACACTCTGAGTGATGATTTTTACTTGAGGCTACTTATTGAGTATCCAAAAGAAACACATAATAATGTGTACATTTTTATTCTGGCCGTACCAACCATAATATAATTTCTTCTATCGCACTGCCAGGAATGTCGGTATCTGCTCATTTCAGTAATACAGATCCGATTTCATTTCCACCACGAGTAGTTCATCATAACTTTTGTCTATATAAGACTCATCTTCTTCATCAAAACTCAAGGCGTCTCTAATATTATGCTCTTCATTTAAAACATTATTGCTTGGTGTATTATTTGATTTTGAAATAAAACTAGGCTTATAATATTAGTTGTAGAATATATAATAGTATTGCTATTTTAAGGTTGGTATCAAATCACTGCATTCTTTTTTTGTTTTAATAATTTTGAAAATATTTAACAAAAAAGGTATTTACCTGTAAATGCAGTAGATGAATTCGCAGAACTTTTCAGTAGTTCAAGAATCTTTCTCCCACATGAATTATGGTACATTATTCTAAATTTTAGTAACAAACAACTATAAACACACCATAAATGGCAAAGTACTATTATTAGACCACTAACAGTCTACCTCTCATCATGCAGATATGCAACACTATGTTCGGCAGTAATTCACATGCGTAGAGGAATAAAACAGTCCACATGGCGTTCTATCCCTCTAAGTGAAAATTGACTTGGTATTCTTTTAAAGTAAAGGTATTCTTTTAAAATCTTAATTAGCAAATAATTTCAGACCTAGTGCTCTATTCCTTTAAATAAAGTGATAAAAGTTAATTATTACCGAAAAAAAAAATGACAACATTGGAAAAATGGACAAAGCAAGTTAAATAGTGTTAAGAAATTAGTACGAATTATTTTTGAAAATTTTTATTTTGTTTATGCTAAGAAAAATCCACTTTTAACATTACAACAATAGAAAAATAGGTTAAGAAATGGTAAAAAGGGCATTAAGATTGGACAAATTCACAATGGGATGCAATACAATAGAGTGATGAATCCAGATTTGAAATGTATATTCGAGACAGCAGTGCGTTATTCGCAGTAAAATTTAAGCGTTTTATCACGACTATGTCAAAAACGAAGTCAATTTTCCTGCGCCTGTCATGATCTGGGGCAGCATGTAGTCTAAAAGTATGGAAAAGCTGCACTTTATTATTGAGATTGTAAATACAGACATATATTTAAGCCAAAAAAATGCACTTACACAGTGGTGTACACAAACTTAAATGTGGCTACTGTTTAAAAACTTACATTGGTCAAACAAGTAGAACTTTTAACAAATGTATAGCACAACATAAAATGGCTTTCAATAATAGAAAACAAATTTTATGTACGCACTTCACTTTCTAGACCATAATCGTTCTTTTAATGACGAATTTCTAATTCTTCACATCCAAAATAAAGGCCTTAAGCTGTCTTTATTAGAATCTATGGAAATTAACAAATTAAAAAATACAGACATAATTTTGAATGCCCAACTTGAGACAAATAGTTCTCTCCTCCTCAACATAATTCAGTTAAAAACTATAAAGTGTAAACACATACCAAAAATAGATCACTTTAAGGCACCATGCCGAAACAGCTAGCTGTAGCGATAAGATATTATAATAAATTTTGTGGAAGTTTTAAAAACAAAAGTTTTCTGTGTTGTATTCATTGTTATATAAAATGAATTTTCATCAAGTAGTAATGGCCGAATCCATCACTTATGTATAATATTTATGTCTGAATTGTCAATATAAATATGAGTCAGATAAAATTAAACTATAAAAAGAATTTTTTTATTACCGAATTTTTTATTACCAACTCTGAGTAAAAAGTAAACACTTTTATTTTTATTATGTAAGTTTTTTTTAAATGAACGTTGGGCGAACTACTGACATGGGAGGGTGTTCGTACAATTTGCTTATATTCAAAATTTGGCATTTCCACTTCTCTTAATTAAAAATACGAAAGGTTAAAAGACATTAACTAAGGAATAGTAGAATATTACTAATCTTTGAGCACCTATGGTTTAAAGAGAGATTTCTAACATTTAATTTAAAATAAATCCAAATTGGTGACCATCCTTATCACTAACACATACACCACTTCACTAAGAATAACCAAAAATTTTAAATTTTAAATTTTCTTCGTAATGGTTTCCCGCTTCCAATTCAAAACGTCCAAACCAATGTAAAATGTAGTTCTTATTAAAATTAATTATAGTTTAAGACAGTTTAAAATAATATTATGTAACTTAAACATGTCACAAAAAAACACTTTCTACGTCTCTTCTAATAATTCTAGTAAGAAAAATCTACAACAGGAAGATCTATATACGTGAATAAGTCAACTTACCTACTTCCAAAATTGGTTGTGCTGTCAAATAGTTAGGTAGTTAATTAATAAATAATAGATATTATAGAAATAGGTAGTACAGTTGATAATAATAGTGTATAGATGTAGTTATATAGGTACTTTATTGTGAACTGTAAATTTTATTATTTTATTTTATTTGTATGATGCTAAAACTCATTATGGTTATCAGGGTCGTACTCATTTATTTTAAATTAAACTAAAATTTATAAAGGAATTTACTACGTGTAGCTTCTGGTCTAAGACTGTGCGGGGCGAGCTTTACACTAAGTAGGATCGGCTCAATACAGAGGAAAAGAGAGATTTATTGTTTCAAAAATGAGTTCTAATCATATTTGACTTTGATTCTCAATCAAAATTAAAATTAAAATAAAGTATATTAATATCTGAAATTAATATTATTAATATTTTAAAAACAATATAACTACGTTAAAAAAATCCATACATTGTACCATTGGTACACTTACGAAGCATATTATACTCCTATTTGTATACAATTTTCTAATAGTATCCAGTTTCGTATCCATGCATCCAGTGGTTATGTTTTTCCAGTATTATCCAGCTCCTCATCCGGTGTTTTTTTATTTTTTTTTTTTTTTTTTTTCATTACGTATTTATCTAGTTATTTATTTTCTTTATTTATATTGTTTAATATATTTTTTTTATTATTAAAATGCTTTTTTTAGATTTTGTTTTATATATCTTACTATTGACTTTATCGGTCGCATGCCACGGGGATTCAATCAATTTATCTACAGTCAGTCATTAAATGTTTAAAATAATTAATTTGTTTGCATATAATCAAATTAAATATAAAGTATGATCTGGCGCACTTCTGACCAGTCATCATCTTTTTACTATACCTTTTTTGAACATTGTTTATAATATTTATCCTGCAAATGCATACATAACTGCTGAATATTTCAAAAGATGGTGATCTGTGGAGGAGAAAAACGCATGTTATTTTTTATATTTCAGCATTTCAGCACTTCAGCATTTTATGTACCCAGTGTCGTGCAGTGTTAGTAGTCTTCTTTTAAAGGGATACATACCGAAAATTGTATTTTTTGGGCATTTATTTATTTATTTATTATATAAATATTCAATTTTAATTTTTTTTTAAGTAACACTTAATTTTGAAATCACATGTTTACTAGGTCATTGAGAGAAATTTTTATTAAACTCTATATAACGATATATAAAGGTATTATTTGTGATAGCATTGTTGTTTCTAAGACTTAAATTAATATACTCATTTTTTTATGTATTTGGTTTATTAATAAATATAGCTTGTTTGTTATAATTTTGTATTGCTTTACATTTCTCTAACAATCTTCTGTTCTCTAGTACTACGAAGAAATATGTGATAACATGATGCTAAGCTAACACACGAGGTAAGTGTGATAAATAATATTTGTCTATTTTGGTTATTGTTATTTGTATTTTTTTATATAGGCATTTTGGTTTTAAGGTTTCTTTGATCCTCACAAAAAAAAATGGGTGTGGCAGTCCAGTGGGACTGCCGGTGGAAGTTACACTTCTATACACGCATTCGCCGTTACAAATTTATTTGGGAGTCAATCTGCACAATCATTACATATGTAATTCTACAGGTAAGACATAGCAGAAAGAGAACCATAATTAATAACAACTTACTAACAATGAAGGATTGAATCAATATTTTGATGAAAATGTATATTTTTATTTTCATATATGTATGAAAGGAGTTGAATGAAAAAATTTTTTACACATACTCTACAGTAAAATTCATTGTTTATTCTGTTATTAATATAATAATACAGTACAAATTAAACTGCAATATTCATAAGTATTTAAAAATGACAATAATATACATAAAAAAAATACACTACAATACAGTACAACATAATTCCATATATAATAATACAATACAAATTAAAATGCAATATCCATAAGTATTTAAAAATGACAATAATGTAATAATATTAATAAAAAAGTCCTCCCCGACTGGGAATCGAATCCCGGTCTCCCGCGTGACAGGCGGGGATACTGACTACTACACTACCGAGAACATAACACAAATGTATTTCAAAATTGACAGTTCTGGATCATACAGTGATTTATTGAGATTATTATTTTGAAATACAAAAGAATAATATAATTATTATAAACATTAAATAAATAATACAAAACATATCACATAAATAATAATATTAATAAATATTTTATTATATGTATAATATTATATGTATATATATATATATATATATATATATATATATATATATATATATATATATATATATATATCTTTATATAATATATATAAAGTTAAATATTATATACAAAAGGAACATTTTTATATTCGAGAGAGGAAGAGAGAGAAAATATATCTTCTGTCTCTCTCTTACTCATTATGTAATGGTTTTACAGATTCACTCCCATCCAAATTTCCAACGTAGAGCTCGCGTATAGAAGTATAAATTCAAAAACAAGTAGCACCCTCCTTTTTGAAAAATTTTTTTTTATAACTTGTTTTCAGTCTTTTTGCCAATTTTTTTTTATTACTAGTTTTCTATCTTTTTTGGTAAACGTCTGGTTTAGCTCTAGTAGCTATCATCTCCCTAATTTCTTTTCTTTTTCGTTTTTTTTTTGTTTCTGGGCAAATATGAATGACCTAAACAGCCACGCCCACATCTCCTCCAATTCTGAGCAACGCGTCCTCATTCATTTTGTGTGCCTCAAACATCATCAACGTTTGATAAGCTACATATATTCGCCCAGCGTGTTTACATGACCTTTATGTGCTACAAAGTCCAGAGAAGAGCACAGAAGCCAACAGTGCAAAATCCTAACAGAACAAAAGTATCAGCCTGGATCAAACTACAAATAACAACCAACAACAGGCCTCACAATCACATAAGAACAAACGGGCAGTCATACGCCTAAGCGCTGAACATAGCGCTGAACTAAGGTACGAACCCAGGGGATACCTGAAGATAAAATCCTGGAAGTCAACCGGTAGAAAAACAAGCACAAACTTGCTGGACGAACTAATACATAAATATGAAATGGATGTAACAATAATGGAAGCTTAACTAACTCACACCATTAACATTTAGTTTCCGGAATACAACATCTGCAGAACGAACCACAATGAAGATTCAAGAGCAACAGTGATCCTAGTGAGAATATAAATAAATTATACTTTCAATACCACAGACGCCAGCACTAAATATTAGGGAAGGGACAAAACAAGAACAAAAATCCAGATCCAGGTCAAAGTGAAATTAGGATCACTTTAGTATATGTGGGCCACAGATTCCTTAAACAAAGACGACCTGGATGCATAGCTTAACATAGAAAAACCGTCCATAATAAGAGAAGACTTAAAGGCTAGATCCCCTTATTGGGACTAAAAACAGAAACAAAAGAATATTAAATACTTATCTAGTGAAGAGTGAAGACACCATGGGCATTGTGCTCATCGAACCAACCCATTTTCCAAGAAATCCATTTACATAGATAGTAGTGGTTACAAATCTAGAACAAAAATCCAAAAGTTAAATTAAGGATCAGGAAACCACAGCCCCATACTCCTAGAAGTAGAAACATGGAGAGAAGGTAACATAAAAGCAAGGGAAAGAAAAAAAACAAGGTGGTCAAACGTCCCAAAAATCAACAATCCAAAAAAAATAAAGGAAAAAGTCCTACACCTCGAAAATATAAGAAAAGAAGCAATAAGGCACTAAGAAATAGCATTGTTTAAGAAGAATATGACATCAAATTTTTTTAATGATTTAGAAACATCAATCAAAAAATAAAGAAAATGATAAGGGAAAAGAACAGGCCAAAAAAGAGAGCTAGAAGAATACGAAACTAGGAAGACAAAAATAGTGCAAATAGACTTAATCGACCAGCAGGCACTAATAGAGGCTCGTAGGCACGTAGGAGTCAAAATTAACAAATCACGTAAAATGAATGAAGGAACAGGGCCAAAATATCAAGAAATGTGGAGGCTTCAAAGAAGTTAATAAACGACAGAAAACGCATTCCTCCACTACACGGAGAAAACGGAATCGTCTACTTGGTGGATAAGAAATCCGAGGTGATAAGAAAGACCCTCAAGAGAGAGTCTACATTGAATTATCACTAAGATAGAACAAGAAGAAATAATAAATCCTACATTACTCAGAGAAATAAGTAAACCAATCAGAAGTTCATCAGGAAAAGCACCTGGATAAGACGAAATCATTACCAGGGCTCTGAAGTATCTTTCATCGAAAGCAATTGTATGTTTAACAAATATACCAAACGAAATACTAAGATACAGGCTCTTCCCAAACCGATAGAACGAAGCTTATGTAATCATGATAATTTTTTCTAATAGTTTGCAAAGGGTACATAGAGATGGGCCGAAATATTTTTTAATTAATTAATATTTAAATGGGAATAAGCCACAATTAAAGGTTAAAATACATTTATTGACGTTTCAATTTCCACATCGGAAATCGTTCTCAAAATACAAACATTAGTAAATTAAACAAATTTTGTTTTTGTTACTTAGTGAAAAATTCTTCTAATAATTTAATTTTATATAATATAATAACACATTACCTTTTCTGGATGTTTTAATCTCTAAGAACGATACTGGATACGAAACTCAGGTGTATAGAAAACCACACCAACAGATATTTAAATTTCAAATCAAATCACAATATTAATATTAAAAAGGGAATCATTAAATCCTTATACGATAGAGCCAAAATTACTTGTTCTAACGAAAATTCGTTCTTGGAGGAGAAACATTTGTTAACAACTGTTTTATTAAAAAATGATTATCCTTTATCGTTTATAAATAAGGAATTTTCAACAATCGATCGAATAGAACAAAACAACTTAGAACGAGATCCTACAGCATATACAAGGAATAATACAAGGATAATAACAATACCATACATAAAAGGATTATCGGAAAAGCTTAAAAGGATAGGAAATAAATTCAACATTTCAACAACATTCAAAACAACAAACACGTTGAGATCTATTTTGTCCAAAACCAAACCTAACAATGAACAAGAAAGGACAAATAATTGCATTTATAAAATACCTTGTGAATGCGATCAGTTTTATTTAGGTGAAACATCAAGGCCATTAAATGTTAGAATAAGTGAACATCAATCCTATATTAAAAATAGAGAATTTGATAGATCTCAAATATGTAAACATGCATGGGATAATGAACATAGGGTTCAATGGAATGATTCAAATATAGTCCTAAAAGAAACTGATGGTAAAAAGAGAAAAATCAAAGAAGCGGCTCTAATTATGCTAAATGAGACCAATTGCGTCGCGAATTCCTCGGCAGAATGTAGTAGGATCTGGTTACCCATATTGAAAGAGGAAGTTATTAAAAGGAAAATACCAGTATTGGTAAGTCAGTAACATATAGAGAATACATCATTTATATTTTTTAAATAACAAACATATAAAATCGGAATTTGGTATTTATTGAAGGTAAACTAAATGCAAGATCAAATACTTACCATGTCGGGATAGTATTATGAGGTTTTTTTCCTGGTTTTTTCCTCATAATTTACTATGGAATCACTAACGGGAGAATTTTACTGTCATCATGGCATGTATTTGTCTTTTTAAAGACGAATTACATGTTATGATTTTTTCTGACGGATATTCTCACGTTAAAGTTGAATTCATGTAATCGAATGAACTATCTTATAAGTAAAGTCGTCCCAGGAACGCAACTCAACAATATTGGCAATATCATTTTAAAGTCGTCTACTTTAAAATGTATAATGTATGTCTGAATTGTCAATATAGATGAGTCAGATAAAATTAAATTATTAGAAGAATTTTTCACTAAGTAACAAAAACAAAATTTGTTTAATTTACTAATGTTTGTATTTTGAGAACGATTTCCGAAGTGGAAATTGAAACGTCAATAAATGTATTTTAACCTTTAATTGTGGCTTATTCCCATTTAAATATTAATTAATTTAAAATGCCACAAGAAAATAGCTTCAGAACAATATTTTTTAATATCATATAATTTTTTCAGTTGATAAATATGGTTAAATCTGATGATAGGACTATTTATTTAAATATAATTAAGAAATTAGTGGCTAGTCTGCAGTTATAATCACAATTCTTTTTACTATAAATTTTAATAAGTTTTGTACAAAATTTATACAAAACTAAACCAACTGCTTAAATTGCTATTTTCTTCCAGACAAAGAAAAGTAGGTCGCCATCGCAGCAGAATGAATAGAGCAAATCCACATCTTTTACGGTTGCTGTCGGAAAATGCAAATGTTTGTCCGGAAAATTGCATGAGCCCAATTTTCAATTAACTTGTCAGATTTATTGGGAGCTTTGCGATTAAAGCCGATTAAGATCACATGAATAAGTTGTATAGCTGATGGCGCTTACTTTATATTCAATTAAATTATATATTTATCCATGGTAGCCTTTGTGGATGCTAGAGACGTCAATTATAAAGTAGTCAATTGTAACTGAAACACTTTAATTCTGGAGTAAACAAATTAATAAATAAATTTATTTTTAACATGCCTATCGCCCATAAATCCTGGAGCATAATTTTTTTTTCGTATTCTAAGCATATTGCAATTAACTTGTATATTATTTAAAATCAGTAGGGCATATATACTGCAATATTAACTTTTTATATTTATTATGTTGTATGATCACTAATTATTACGATTTGAATTAAGTGAACGTAATTGTCCGGGAAGTGAGTATCCCCAGTTTATCAATAACAAAATTATTAATTTTATGTAAGAATCTTAAACAGGTTTTTGAAGATTCTAAAAGGTATATAAGGGAGAGCTCATGAAAAATCCTTGAAGACGTACCGTTGATCCCGCTTTGTTTTTTTAAACAATCATAAAAAGTGAGAAAATCATTTTTTGTCTATAAAACGTTTCATACATTTTAGAAAAAAAGGTTTAAATAAAAGTTGTAGATCTTAAACAGTTCTGTAATTTGCAAAATTCTAAATTAAAATACATAAGCAATTGATCAAGATAATTGCAAAAAACCCTTATTTTTGCAGTAATTTATAAATTTTATTAACTTTGATTTTTAAATAATGATATGTAAAATAACTAATTAATTTTATGGTAACTAATGAGTCATTAAAGTGTGCTAAATCCCAACTAGATCGACCAAATAGTTTGTAAGTTATTCAATTTGTTTATATCAGAGAGCGATTATTTAAACAATTATACTTGCCCAAACAATGATTCTAGAAATATTTAGCAGATCACAATCGCCTCTTTGAGGCTTTGTTTTAAGATATATTAAAAGAGTTTAACATTTTAATAAAATTTTTACTAAAAAAACCTTTTAAAAAGATTGAACCCTTTTTATCTTATGATAGTATATCGTCTGACGTCGTTTGTTTTGATGTGTCATATGCTAGTATTAGGTTAGTAGTTTATTTTGTACTCAAATACCTTCTTAAGGCTAATAAAGCAAATTTAGCTATTATCATCCATAATGTCGTGTGATATGTGGCTATACGTTTATTAATAACGAAGATGATGTGTAGTGCCGTTTTGGTAGTCTCTTTGTTTGTTTTTTCTATCTGAATATCTTCGTTATATCCTACCCTTTTATTTGCTATGTCGCATCTTAGGATTCAATTAGTTGTTTATTTTGTAGGTGCAGGCTCAGCCCTTAGAAAGTGAAAAATACTAGTACAATCCCATTCGGAAGCTTGGTCGGTACTTAATCTCAATTCTCATGCAAGAGTGCAATATTTAGTCACAAAAATTCCTCCATGGAGTTTCTCACATTAGATTTAACGGAAAACTACGTTTTTAGTTGTGTAAACAAACAATTGAAAGCGTATTCTTTACTACGAGAACTTAGGTGCTGCTATTAGGATATTTTAAAATATTTATAAAAACTTTGTTCGAATATATAATTGAAATACTCAAAGTTTGTTTTCCCAGTTTGAATTTGAAAACGCAATATGTTTTAAGTACGTATTAGGAACTGGATAAATTATTAAGATATAAAGGGTTGAAAAAAGGGAAATGGATTAAATCACTTCTAAATTACATCTAGTTAAAGATATTTAATCTAGTTAGATTTTTGAGTTACAACTTTATGTCTTTATAACATACATTTTGTACGTGGTTAAAGCCCTGAAAGTTAGCATTGTAGATATTGTAGGTATACTAATGTTACGATAAATAATGACGTGTCATATAACTCAAAACTGTAAACATATTTATTACTAATATCTTTTTTATTCTAGTTATTTCGGCGCTCAGTTGAAAGACCTGTTTATCTGAATTATGATGAGTCACCTACGATTCGAAATTTCCAGGCAGGCCGAGTAAAACCAGCATGGGTGATTTTCTCGGCTGTTCGATGGGGGATCGCTGCATTCTCGAATAACAGGATTTTATATTTAAAGAGGAATTTTGTTGTAAACAGAACAATTAGTTTTTGAACATCGCGTCGCGTTTTAAAATGTAACGCAGGTATTATAATAAATGTAGATAAATTATATAATTATTAGTGTAAGATAAATTAGTAATAAAGACTTTAATAAATTTGTAAGTATTATAAATAGAACCTTTAATAATAAATAAAAATCGGTTGCCTGTAAAGTCGGTTTTACGGGCGAAGATTTTACGTGACAACGTCTTTTTCTCGGTAGAATATTTATTGATATGAATATTATTAAATTGCACAATAGGAACAAGGAATTGAATGAAAATAAGAATTGCACAAATTTTAACTATAGAAATATATTTTGTTTACTAAAACATTGTACATGTAAACTTAAACTTAACTAATTTCTATTTGAGTGATTTTGTTGAGGATAGGACGATGATAGGAGAAATAGCATCGCACCAGCGGACCGATCATGTTTGAGTGGGAGAGAGACGCAAGGCATTCGCCGGTCCGGCGGGCCTCTCTCTCGTTCGGTGACTCATCGTAACAGACGTGAGCGGGCGTTACACTTTTTCATGAGTGACTCCGAGCCACAACCTAATTTAAGACGTTGTCACGTCAAAAACAATAAATTAGATTAATAATAACAACACTACCATAAAAAAGGTTGGTGACTTTTTGGATTTAGACTCGACTTTTTTTTCCAATGTAATTATGAACATTGGCAGAGTTTTCTGCCCTGCCTTCCTTGATTTCATGTCTGTTATGTTAATTCCATACTTCCCTAGTTCGGTTTGGATGATTTCCATTTTTATATTTGAGAGCAGTCTTCTAATTACCATTTTAGAATTTAAAACTACTACGTTAGCCTTTTTGATTTTCTGTCCCGGACAAGTAATTGAACCAATGCCGTTAAATCATTTGGCAGTGAAGCTACTGCGGATCAGCCGCCTAGACAGTTTGGTCATTTGACCGACTTTTAGCTTATAATAACTAAAAATTCAAAGATAAAAAGTTTATGTAAAATTTTTGATACTAATCTTTAGTTCAAATGAATTTAAAATTGTATAACACAAAAGTTCCTGTAAATTTTGATATAGGTATTTAGTAAAACCAGTAATAGCGTAAGTTATTCATAAGGACTAATATCTATATTCGCATCTTCACATTTATAATAAATTTTTAAAATAAGAGTTAATAAAATAAAAGGAGATACTTGAATGCCTTCTTAGGAGACGTGCTTTATATCTGAGAACTTCTGTTATTTATAATATAAACACTTTGATTCCCCAGTGATTGCTCAGCTTCCTTGTAAAAGTTGCCACCTGCTGATATCAAATATCCGGAGAGAGCAGCATCAGTCAAGTTATTTTTAACAATTTACGAACTTAGTCACGAGTGTTTGACCTAGTTTCCCAAGAAAGTTTAAAATTTTTGCAATTGGCGATTCCTAAAGGTACACTGAATCAGGTTAAGAATCTCTATAACAAACTTTCAATACTTAATCTTTCTAAACACGTTTTATGTGACAATTTTCATTCCATTACATATCGAGTACTTTATATTTGTTAGTATGTGATTCTAATTCTGTAAATCACATACTAATAAATTATGTGAACTTTTGATTAACGAATGATTAAATGAATTATGAAAACCATGATGTTTTACTTTTGTACCTTAACAATAATAATATATTGTTCTGAAGCTATTTTCTTGTGGCATTTTAAATTAATTACTATTTACATGGGAATAAGCCACAATTAAAGGTTAAAATACGTTTATTGACGTTTCAATTTCCACTTCGGAAATCTGATTTCATTGCAATTCGGAATTCTGAATTGCAATTGGTGGTGGTGCCAGCAAACTAGAGCTAAATGTTTAAAATGCACTAAATACTGACACTACATTACAAACTCTTATATTGCTAGGTAATAATTCGAGAAAGCTCTAGCAAACATTTGAAGTGTCCAGATCGTTTCCCTTAATTCAGTTTTTATACAATGTTCTCGTCTCTTCACGTCAAGTGGAAACATATCGATGTTATGAGTTGCGCCTAAAGTCCAAGAACGTACTAACTTCACTGCCTCCATCTATGCCTGACCATCGCGATCAGAAACTCCCGGCATATCTTTTTCAGTGTAGAAAAGAATAGGTTTTTCAAGCTTTGAACAAGTCTTGGAAAAGAAAGTAATAATCCACTGTTCTTGAAAAGTAAGATCTCCTCAATATTTGGTCTCAAAATGGTTAACGTGCACCATATATCCAGCTTTCTCCTTACGCAGAAACTAACGATCTTCTAAACGCAGCACTTTAACAAGTATAGACTGCTGATTCAGCTGAATTTTTCTTAGATGCAAGAGATTCACTTGATCATGGAGTTCTTGGGTAACATAATGAGCAGTAGAATCATCTTCTGGAACGGTAGAAAGATGTTGCACTTCAATGGTTACAACTAATATGTTTAAATGTTTTGATGTTGGAAGGTCATCGTTTCTTCTGTATCATTTTAGAAGGCTTCATTTAGACATTTAAAAGACGTTTCAATTTCCACTTCGGAAATCGTTCTCAAAAAAAATTTTTTTGAGAACAATTCCCGAAGAATCTTTTTTTAGAAAGAAGGAATTTTTTAATTCTGGGTTTATACAAGAGGGTTTTGTCAATGTTGTCAGTGACACTTCTGATGTAAGGAAAAAAGCTTTTGTATGATCAGGGGCTTTAGTTTGAGATCCTTACATTAAAAGTGCCACTGATGAAATCGACAAAATCCTCTTCTATAAATCAAGAATTATCCAAGAAGCCGTAGGGATGAAAAAACACCAAATTGTCTCAATAAAAGATGGCATCCGGTTACCTTCGATATGGAGACCCCTTATAAAGAAAATATCGTCTGCTCCACCTTCTTATTAAAATCCTGCCGTCAGAAATCTTCTCGCTAACCACCATCCAAACCACGTCATCATCGATGGTATAAATGATCCGGCCGCTGTCCCCAGTAGCAGTAGAGCAGTGACTAGTGAACAATGTAATAGTGTCTGAAGGCTTAGAAGACTGAGACTCCGGAAGCCCTTAAGAAGACATCAGAAAGGAGGTCGAAACCTCGGCGTAGGAATAATCGACGTGTTTCAACCCGGAATCCGAGTGAGTTTATCCTTCCACGGCTGATGCGCGGACAAAATCTCCACACCAATCCCAACTTCTTAATTTTTTAAAAACGACCCACCCTTTTGTTCTAGTCCGCCCATGTACCTCCCACAAATGTTAGTTGATTTCTTCAGACGACGTGTCAGTCGCATCCTGTTGTTTGTAAAGGTAAATCATGTGTATACAATGTAGTAAATTAATAAAGGCCGCTAATTGATCTCAGATGGTTATCTTTAATCAGGCGACCGGTTTTATATTTATAATATTATGTGTAAATTATACCGGTATTTTCTTTTACCTAAAAACAAATAAAATCACAAGAACTTTTCAAATTGTTCACCCTAAATAAAAATAAAATTGAATAACAAACGTTCCTATTCTATTGTATACTCTATTGTGTTGTGGCGAAGCTATTCTTTTACTTGTGTGAGATCAATACTAATTGAATCCACTAAACGAATTTTCTTTACTGAAAACTCTTTCGTCGATTTTCGTCGCAAAAGTGCAACTTTGCAGTTTCCCATAGTAACTCATAAGTGCGCTTGTTTGGTTCTGCTACATACGTGAAATTTAGAGATATTAAATTGACGTTTTATTATAGCTCTTTAACAAAGAGTTTGAGAAGGGCAGTAAAACAGAGAGATGCGAACTTTTCCATATTTTTTTTGTAATATTTTCATGTATTAAATATTTCAATATATTCTCTATTTGTATTATGTCCAAATATTTCGTCACGATTTTGTGATTTCTTCAGGAAAAACTGTAAATTTATTAGAATACTTATTCTATGTAAACAAGGTGAATATTTCAGTACTTACAACCAGGAGAGTAAAAAAATTTCAATTTTGTTAACATATCTAAATGACATTTGTTTGATTTTAATTGATTTAGGAGTTATGGTAACCGCAATACATTATATTTTATAGATTGGACAATTTTTAGTGAATAAGTTAAAGTAAACAATTAATATGACAGTATTATCAATATTATAAGGTGGAAAGATTCAATTAATAGTAGAGGAATGAGAAAGAATCACGAACATGTTAAATTGGTCTATAAAATGTAATTGATGGTATGTAGTCAGTTATTGTAATACTGATATTTAGAAATGGAACAAAATTGTAGGTAGAGTTACTAGAAGATTATTGTTAAGTGAGTTTGTTTTTAAAGGTTAAGATCTATCATACCATATATTGTTTAGTATGTTAAAGTAGATGTTACTTAAATGGTTAGTGTCAGTCTTATAATTGATTGTTTTAGGAGAGTTTTCTTAATGTGTACCATTTCAAGGAAAAGTCGATTTTTATAATTATCAACTTGTTTCAAGATTTTTACATTATTAAAGTCAAACTTAGAAGCCACTGTTAGAATACAGGGAGAGAATTCTAGATCCTTTGATATAAAGGATGGACTCAGACAAGGGGATGCTCTGGCTTGCCTCCTATTTAATATTGCCTTAGAAAAGGCAGTCCGAGATACACGAATTAGGGATGGCGGTACTATTTACAATAGATCGATACAAGTCTTAGCATATGCTGATGACATTGTCATAATAGGGCGTAGCAAGCGAGATGTTGAGCAATATCTCCTAGAATTGGAAACAGCGGCGAAACAGGTCGGTCTAGTCATCAACGAAGACAAAACCAAGTACATGTTGGTTACAAAGGATCCGATAGCAAATGAGGAACGCGAAACAGTCTTTGGAAGTTATACCTTTGGACGTGTTGACAACTTCACATACCTTGGGTCGCTATTGACTGCTACCAATAAAACAAGCGAAGAAATCAAAAGGCGAATAAATCTTACAAATAGGGCATACTATGGACTCCAAAAGCATTTCCACTAAAGAAATATTCAAAAAAAAACTAAAATTATTATATACAAAACATTGCTGAGGCCGGTCCTCACTAATGGAGCAGAAACATGAACTCTAACGCAGAAAGATGAAAGACTTTTGAGAATATTTGAGCGTAAAATACTCCGCAAAATATTTGGAGCTATAATACGATTGCTGAAAAGCTAACCACAGGAACACCTGTAGGAAGAAGAAGCAAAGGCCGACCGCGAATAAGGTGGTTAGATGGAGTTGAAACCGACTTACAGATATTAAAAATCAGAAGATGGTAACATGTTGCCGGAAACCGAACAGAATGGCGGCGAATCTTAGAGCAGACCAAGATCCACAAAGGATTGTCGAGCCAAAGATGATGATGATGAAAGTCAAAGTTATGTCCTGTCTTTAAATGATAGTCCACTAAGGCACAAGAGTTTTTCTAATGTTACAGTCAGTTTTGTGTTGAGTGACACGTTTTTAAGCCACTGTTGACTTTGACTAATATAACAAGTTTGACATTGACTGCAATTTATTTTGTAAATTATGATACGCATTAGTGAATTTGGAGTTTTAACTTTTATTTTTGAGAATAACCTTACATTTAGAAGTGGATTGTATTTAATTAATTAAATACACTATAGTGTACTCTAAAGAAAGTGCGTTTTTAACAATTAAAAGTGATTCCACGAACGATTAATTACCAATACATTTGAAAGCAAAATATGTAAGATATTAAACTTTTACGAAACAATGGACTTGTTTCAAACAAGACAATGTAGATAGGAAAGATTAACAGTAATTTACATAATTTGTTTAAGAATAAGAAAGAGAAATTGTTTATAAGACCGCCTACCACAGTAGAGTTTGATTTTGGGGTATTTCAAATAAGTGTATGATGTAGATTTTGTTGTCAAGCCAGAAGTGAGCAGTATATTGTGTGTATATTAAAACAAAAGGAGAGGAGAGATGAAGAAGATTGACCGAAAGAAAGAGTGGGAAACATATGTTTTTTATTGGAGTGTGTAGATTGGTTAAGGAAGATATTTTAGGAAATGGCATGAAAGAAGACGATAGGTTTGGTTTTGGAAAAGGAGACAATTTTAAAAAGAAGTTCGTTACTAGATTGGGAAGAAAAAGGATGTTTTGATTTTCTTTATAAAGTTATTAAAGAAAAATAAATTTTGGTGTTTTTGCCGTTTAATTAAGAGTGTGTAAAATAGTATGAAAAGTCTTTGTGGTAGCAGCTAAGCAGTGCAAAGCACATGTTTTCAAACAAATTGTAAGTTTTTTTTAATACAACACATTATCTGAAGCGAGGCTTTCAATGTTTTTTTTTTGTTTTTGATAGGCCACCAGAATTGGAAGGTTGTAAGCAGCATTTGATTGTCAATATTTTATTTCAATAAGAGATTATTTCTTTCGGCAAAGATCAACCCATTAGAAGAGTACCTTGAACTAAGAGAAGCAAGATTTTAAGAAGAGGAAGCCCTGACAATTTGCAGATTAAATATTGATTTACAATTGTTTAAAGACAGTTATAGAGAGATCAAATAGGAGGTGAATAGAAACAGTTTTTTCTTATTTGATTCCTAGAATTAAAGAATGCTATAGGAACATAAAATATGATTTATATGTTAGGATTTTTACAGTTTAGATGTCACAATTTTAATCTGTTAGAAAAATTTATCGAGATAAAAGAATAGATAGGAAGATAGTGTTTTCTGCGTTAGTAATAACCCAAATGATATATCAGACAAACGTATGTCATCTTCTAGTTAAGTAGTGAACCTGTGATTATAGTGTAAATAAATATGTAGGTCATTCTACTTATATTTGTATCCTTCGTTGAAACCAGATGAAAAGGAACCAGATCTGATGTAAACCTAATTTTTAAGCAAGACAATGCCAGAGCAAAAAAATTAGTTTGTGTCCATTTTAAAATAAATGTATGTTGAAATTTTTTAACATGATCCTAATAAACTTATTTATAAGCCAATTATAAACAATGCTACTGTTACGTTAATTTTATTTATATATTTATAAACAAAGATAAAATTTAAAATAATTATTGTCAATACTATCACAATTCAGATTTCTTATTTGTATTATTTAGCATACAATTTAATAATACTTAAATAATTTAAACTTTAGAATATCTTTTATTATCCACCACAAAATTGCTTCTCAACAAATAAGTAGACGAAGTATATCATCTGGAATATCCACTCGGGATGGGATAGACGGTTTCTCGACTTCCTCATATACCAGGATATGAGTTACCTGCAGGATATTTACAGATCTCCTCGTTCACGGGAATAGAAACAATATCTATGGACCACATTTTCCAAGACAAATCTCTAGAGAGTATATATTGCACGTATTTTTCAAGATAGAGATTTGCCAATACAGTTTGACGCTCGTAAGTTCTATATAATATGAAAGATTACTTAAATAAGATTGGTTATTTTGTTATATAATATATATATATATATATATATATATATATATATATATATATATATGCATTATGTAGTTGATTGTAGTATAATGTATGCACAAGCATACTCTTGGTACTTCATCCTTCATCCAAGATGAAAGTGTAGCATAAGTTCAACTCATGAACCAAACAATTACACGTTCAATATTTTCGTCTTAAAAAAAAAGAGAACTAAATCAGTTTTTAAATTGCAAGTATACTTTCTAACATAGATTGCAAACAAACTCCTAAACCACTGATAGTGTACTTTATTATTATTAAAATGTTTATATTTAATTTTAGATAGCATTTTAGATAGTATGGCCACACTGTTTCAAATTAAAGCAAATACAAATTTACCACCGTATTCACGAAGTTAACACTTATAAACGCCTTACAATGAAAAATAACTCAAAGTTCAAAGATTCTTTTTTCACCACCACCAAACAATCAAGAAATGACATTTCATTTGACTTTAACAAATAAGGCGGTAATTTCAAAAGTTGGTGTCATGCCTGAGTACCACCACTAATAATGCGGGTTAACACAATTAATGAAGTATGCAAGGCGTCATACACCTCTATCATTAAATTAGATATCAACATAGCAGTACCAGATGAGTACACAGTTTGTGCCAAAAGTAAACAAACATTTTTATTTGTAAGTTGGGCAATGTCTAACTGTCGCAATATTGTTGGGCCAACAATACTGTCAGTTGAGGTATACATGAGATCTATGACGTCACCAAGGGTGCTATGACGTTATTGCAATGCAAAAATGAAATGGATCATGGTGGTAAAGGTTAGGTCAAACGAAATACTTTGTTATCGCAAATTTAACGGTGCACTACAACTAGGGTATTCATGTGAATAAATCTGCTAAATTTTCAATTTAATGCCAAATTTTTCATCTTCAAATTACCCAGAAACATTTAAAAAGTTTTTTCCATTTATTTAGTGGCTCTAAACATGTACATCCAGATAGCACTGATGATGGAATAGTTATTCCGAAAACGTTCTGTGATGTAGCCCGATAGGTTCTTTTAATATGATTATACCTTTTTTAAAGGAATTTTTAAACAAATTTATTATTGATTTAGTTCAAGCCTTATATCCGGAACGCATTCCCGAAAGAAAAACACTGTCTTGCGGCAAGGTTCACTTCTGAACGGTAAAGATAGAGATCAATCCAATACAGACCGAACAAAACTTGGACCGAACAAATCTACTGCTCGTATTCTTGGATGCTTTACACACCCCTGTTCTCCTCAGCCTCCTGGATAAAAAGCTATCTCTTTCTTACTAATCAAAAGGACTTTCGCTTCACCGATTGGCACTACATATATGCTACACCTGTCTTCCATAATACAGGATGTATATTTCGCTTTGGACTGCTACCACTCCTTTGGCTTGTTCCACAGATACATCAAACACTATACACAATTTTTATTTACAAGCAGCTCTGCTCACTTTTACTGCAGGCTATGGAGCAACAAAACAACCAGCTTCTTCAGAACTTCAGAACACAGTAAAATCTCCTCCGGCATCGCAAAATCGTATTGGCGTCGTTTCCCTCTACCCTTCGCTTCTACCAATCAGATTCCAGCATCATACACTCCACACCTTAAATTCCAACCAATCACGTTCAATACTTTCTCAGTAAACAAACTTGCTGTCGTCATGACCTTATATCATTTGGTATTTCATGAATAATTCGTTTCTTTTTGTTTACAAATCTCGATAACTAAACATCAAGATTATTATCTACCCTCAACTTTTACTAAAAGCTTTCTCGTTTCAAAATCATCTGTACAAAAGATTTCTATTTTGTATTCAAAGAATTACTATACATGTGCCTTTGACATAATTGTTTATTAAATACCGACTATTGCTATCATATCGATATATATCTGCTTTATCATAGCTTAGAAAAATCATCACTGTTTCTGATCTATTTGGTTTTTACAGAAATAATTTTCCTATTTATTTATTACATCGAGTTTATTAGTCGATGAAATTAAATTTATATTACGATGATTTTCTTTAAATATTTTAGACCACTACTAAAAATTAAAACAAAAAACTATCTCAATGAAGTTATTGTATCTTTAACAGGCTTACCCTTGTGAGGATTGTACTAAAAAAATAATTTGACATTATAGTATTTAATCTTCTTTTACTCTGTCAAAACTTATTACTATGGTTACCATGTCTGTTTCCTCTGTCAAACTAACCATGAAGGTTAGTTTGACAGAGGAAATGTTTATGTTTATGCAAACCTTCATTGCAAATTTTGACATAATATGTAAAAATGTTTCTTTTGCTTATATATACATATATATATATATATATATATATATATATATATATATATATATATATATATATATATTATATATATATATATATATATAGATATATATATATATATATATATATATATATATATATTGTTATGATGTGTTTTTTGTTTGAATGATGAGCAATGAGTATTTTTAATAATATAATATATAGGGTTTTTATCGCGGTTCTCAAAGAATTAGCTTGTAAGTACTTTTTTAAATTATCTTTATTATAACTATTATGAAACACACATATATATCTAACCTAGTCAATGTAAATTTAAAACAAACTATCTTTAAACTGATATTCTTATAAAACTAATTAAATTCTATAGACAATCTAAAATTTAAACAAACTATCTTCAAAATTGAAATTGTTATGACACTAACTAAATTATATTAACAAAATTTTGTACCTTTCTTTCACTGAATGCCTAAATGAACTATTTTCCACTAAGTATATAGATTCTAATCACCACTGAATGTCTTCGTACTTCAGTTATCCTTGTTTTTTTGTGAAATTACTTTTTTCAATTATCAGCTTCTACCAATTTAAGATATATTTTTCTTCACCAGCATCTATACACCACCAACCAAACCAGCAAACAGCTTTTATATTTATTCTTCTTTTCAATATACCAATATCCAATTATTATAAGTTGATTTATACTAATCTCCAACCACAATATAATTTAATTTCTTCCAATATACTTTTATAATCTTCAATAATTATTTGTGTATAATTATAAATGTGCATTAATTATATGCATAATTTTTAATCTTCATTTAACTCACTATATTAAACAATTTGACTATTTGTACCTGATTCTCTGACTCCAAATAATCTTTCATATTTCTTACTAAACTTTTCTGACTGACTTCTTGAAAATTCTGAACAATTTACTTCACTAAATGTGTCTAATAACTTTCATAATAAACTGGCCTGACTTCTGACTAAAAACTTCCAACAACTTCTGAACAATTGACTTCACTAAGTAAATGTATCTATCTTCTAACTAACTTTCATGATAAAACTGCTAAAAACTTCTGACTAAAAAACTTAAAAACTGCCAAAAACTCTTCTGACTGCACTATCTAAAACTTTTCTGACTAAAAACTTTCAAAAACTGCCATCTTGAATCCAAATCACGGGTATTTATATGTTTTTGGATTTCTAGAACCATCTCGTAAGATATCATGTTCTATTTTGTTCTATTAACTACTTGTCTGAATTTTCTGGAACAAACCATTTCGCAAACATGGCCATCTCCGGAGATCCAGAGAATTCCATTCTTTTCTATTAATAATTTTGTTTACATTTAGGCTTTTCAGATCAGAATATATAATTAAATTAGTAACTTAACATTCTAATTTAATAAAATACACATTTCAAACAATATATTATTATAACCCACTTTATATTCGTAAATATTCTTAAACGTCACTTCAGAGTATAAATATCTGTCAATCTCCGAGAGTATTTTTGGTTGCCTAAGCACATGGCTCACTTATATATATTTACAATATTAAAATACAACTTTTTACAATTATTATATGCTAATTTATTAAAAATGCCCTCACATAAATATATTTTTATTAAATTCTCTAGTATATAACTTATTTAAAACAACCAAATATCTAATATTATGTAGTATATAACTTATAAATTATTTTCTATAAACCCTAATCGTCACAATATATATATATATATATTATATATATATATATATTATATATATATATATATATATATATATATATATATATATATATATATATATATATATATATATATATATATCATCATCATCACTGGCTCGACAACCCTTTTTGGGTCTTGGCCTTTCCAGGATTCTTCTCCATTCTGATCTGTTTCGTGCTTTTTTTCTCCAGTTTTTTATTTTTAAGGTTGTTATATCATTTTCTATTTGTTCTAAGTATCTCAGTTTCGGTCTTCCTCTTGTTCTTTTTCCTACTGGCATCTGTTTGAATATTTTGTTTGGTATTTCGCCGATCTATATATCTTTTTCCTACTGGCATCTGTTTGAATATTTTGTTTGGTATTTCGCCTTCTTCCATTCTTTCTACATGTCCTATCCAACGCAGCCGCCCTATTTTAATGAATGTTATAATAAATATATATATATATAAAATATATATATATATAAACAGAGTTTTGGTTTATATGTATATATATATATATATATATATATATATATATAAACAGAGTTTTGGTTTATTGGGATACGCAGCGGCGAAAAAAAGAGTATACTCTTTTAACTAATTTTCAAGCTTTCGAAAATATTTATTTTCATCGTCAGGATAAAAGTAATTGAGATTTGTTTTTCTTGGATGTTATACTAATAGGTGACAATTTGACGAACAACTCATTAATTGAGTCTAATATTAAAAATATATGGTGTAAAAAATTTTTTTAAATTGACTGATCTACAACGTAATAGAAAACACCTCTTGTATTCTTTTGACAATTTTTGTTTAGTCTTTGCCCAAATCTTGAGTGTTCGTACTGCAAGGTCACCATAACGATATGAGATGTTCTGATAGAATCCCATGCTTTTAAAAAGAAAAGATAAAAAGAAATCTTCGCTGACAACGTTAGAAAAACGGAGTTTTGGTTTATTGAGATACGCAATAAACAATTAAAAAAAAATTTTAAAAATTTTTTACACAATATATATTTTTAATATTAGACTCAATTAATGAGTTTTTCGTCAAATTGTCACCTATTAGTATAACATCCAAGAAAAACAAATCTCAATTACATTTTTCCTGACGATGAAAATAAATATTTTCGAAAGCTTGAAAATTAGTTAAAAGAGTATACTTTTTTTCACCGCTGGGTATCCCAATAAACCAAAACTCCGTTTTTCTAACGTTGTCAGCGAAGATTTCTTTATATATATATATATATATATATATATATATATATATATATATATATATATATATATATATATATATATATATATATATATATATATTGTTATGATGTATTTTTTGTTTGAATGATGAGCAATGAGTATTTTTAATAATATAGGGTTTTTATCGCGGTTAAGAATTAGTTTGTAAGTACTTTTTTAAATTATCTTTATTATAACTATTATGAAACACACATATATATCTAACCTAGTCAATGTAAATTTAAAATAAACTATCTTTAAATTGATACTCTTATAAAACTAATTAAATTCTATAGACAATGTAAAATTTAAACAAACTATCTTCAAAATTGAAATTGTTATGACACTAACTAAATTATATTAACAAAATTTTGTACCTTTCTTTCACTGAATGCCTAAATGAACTGTTTTCCACTATATATATTCTAATCACCACTGAAAGTCTTCGTACTTCGGTTATCCTTGTTTTTGTGAAATTTCTTTTTCCAATTATCAGCTTCTACCAATTTAAGATATAGTTTTCTTCACCAGCATTTATACACCACCAGCAAACACCATTTATATTTATTCTTCTTTTTAATATATCAATATCCAATTATTATAAGTTGATTTATACTAATCTCCAATCATAATATAATTTTAATTCCTTCCAATGTCCATCCAATATTCTTCTAATATACTTTTATAATCTTCAATAATTATTTGTGTATAATTATAAATGTGCATTAAATATATGCATAATTTTTAATCTTCATTTAACTCACAATATTAAACAATTGGACTATTTGTACTTGATTTACTGACTCCAACTAACTTTCATAATAAACTGGCCTGACTTCTGACTAAAAACTTAAAAACTGCCATCTTGAATCCAAATCACGGGTATTTATATCCTTTTGGATATTCCAGAACCATCTGGTAAGAAATCATGTATTATTTAGTTCTATTAAATACTTGTCTGAATTTTCTGGAACAAACCATTTCGCAAACATGGCCATCTCCGCTGATCCAGAGAATTCCATTCTTTTCTATTAATAATTTTGTTTACATTTAGGCTTTTCAGATCAGAATAAACATTCAAATTAGTAACTAACACTCTAATTTAATAAAATACACAATTCAAACAATATATTATTATAACCCCACTTTATATTCCCAATTATGATTAATTTCTATCTGTCAATCACTTCGAGAGTATTTTTGGTTGCCTATGCACATGGCTCACTTAAAAATATCTACAAAATCATAACTACTAAAATACAACTTTTTACAATTATTATATGCTAATTTCTTATAATGCCCTCACATAAATATATTTTTATAAAATTCTCTAGTATTTAACTTCTTAAAATAATCAAATACTTAATATTATGTAGTATATAACTTATAAATTATTTTCTATAAACCCTAATCGTCACAATATATATATATATATATATATATATATATATATATATATATATATATATATATATATAAATTAAACAATTACTTTTTTTGCATTTTTAATTTAACATTTTAAAATTTTAATTAAACTAACTCGACGTTTGATCCTGGAACAGACTTTACTTTTACCATTACTCTCTTTGCAGGCTACAATAATTAAAAAGTGTATTCATCCGCCTTAATCGTAAAAAGTGGGTGAATTAACCACTTACTTTTTAAAATCTTTTCAATTAACAATTTCTATGGGCCCTTTTCTCACCAGAACGCTAATCTGGTCGCAGCTTTTGTTTCTACTTTTCTTTTCTTTTTTGGTTGTATCGTTATAATTAGGGATAATTAAGTCACAAAGATGAAAGAAGAGAATATTTAATTTTCTTAATTTGAATTTAAAGCCAGGGTAAGTTTTTATTATTCGGCTTGAAAATAAAAAAAAAATGGTTTTGGAAAACTCGACGGTAAAAATTTTAAATCTTTTGATCTGAGTGTCCTATCGACAAAAATCAAAATGCGTTTTAAAGGTAAAAAATTCAGCTTTTGTATGCAATTTTTGCATTTTGCGGCAAATAAGTCAGTTTATATAAAACTGTTAAATAAATAAACGTTGCGCGATTTTTGCAATGTTTTACGATTTTCATTTATAATCAATAAAATTTATCACTTCTGTTAACAGTTAACTCTGGAATTTCCATTGATAGAGCTTAATCTTCAAAACCAATTACAAAAAATTTTGATTTTGAGTTTTAACAAAAATATGAGGCTTTTGAAATATGCCTAAAAAACGCTGAATATAAACTTTCAAACAAAATAAAACATTACAAACGATTTAAATCATTTAAATTTCTTCTTTTTAAATAATTTAATATAAACTTTCTATAAAAAAGATGAGTATTTCAGTTCTTCCCGTTGTACTGATTTGGAAAAGTGGGCAATGATAGCAAACCATCATAAAATCTTGCGAAAATGCAGAAGGGCGTCCGAACATATTACCTGCAGCTACAATTTGCTAACGTGGAAGAAGACCGGCATATTTAAAAAAAAGTAAAAAATGGACTATAGTTTACTGTATACTGTATTACTGAAATATTCTAATTTTTTTATGTGGTAACGTCATAAAGTAAGTTCATGTCTATGGCCGTTAGATCGAGCCAAGTTGGCTTGACATTTTGTACAATATTGTCATATTTTTTCTTTCTCTTTCTTTCTCTTTCTCTTTCTCTTTTTATAATATAATATAATAATATATTATACTTTCTGAGAAGAATGATGCTTTATTTTTAATTTGTGTCAGTCTTGTAAATAAGTTGAGGTTATGTTTAAAATGAGTTGTAGTATTCTTTTGAGTTATGTCAGTATTATGGAAAATTATTTAAACTTTTTGAATTTTTGAACCAAATTATCTACAAATTATGTCGACTTATGACGTTCTTTAAAAAAATAATTCTAGTTGAAATTATTTCAGATTATAAAAATGAGTCAAGGATTTAGGGGTGGACTCATGCTAAAGTTAAACTCTGTTAAAAATAATAATGAGAGTGTATTATGGAAAGTAAAAGAAGTAATTTCTAACGATAATTTACTGCAGAATGACAGTATTTTTTAGTTTTTACATTATGGTGTCCTTGTTTTTATTTTTATGTGACAAATATACAGTTTTAAAAAAGAAGTGAATTCTCTCCAAACATCTAATTATTTTTTTAACGTCACAACTCAAAAATTTTATGGCCCAAAATAGGATTAAGGAAGTACGGTCAACGCCACTTAAGTTGGCGAGGCGCACAAACCCAAAATTAAAGTCCGCTTAGGGTGGATTAGGTGGTTATCATCAGTCTCCTCCCAGTAGTCAGGTGCGTAACACAAAAGTGAAGTGCGGCTGTTATTTTTCAGACTTCTTATTATTTTGGATAGTTAAGTGTGTTTGTGGCAGTTTCTTTAAATGATGGCGTTAGAAAGTAATAGAAATACTAATTCTGTTGACAATTTCGTGAGATCATATATAATGTGTTTAATTATTTCAAAAATTTTAAGCTCGAACAAAGATCTTGAAAACTGTGAAAGAAACAACATCTAAAGCAACAGGTAAGTTTGTACAATAAATTAATTTTAATTCACTATTAAATGAACTGAAAATAATCGAGAGTTTTTAATTTTGCCTATATTATGTATATATATATATTTTGTTAGTCATCTGCTTAATTCATTTACTCTTAGTTGTATAACGTACTTTCGTGGTTGTATCACATGGCATTTTTCTTTTTCATATGGAGTGATCGATTATCGAGGGTTGGCTATAGTAATTTTGTTGACGGCAGCTCGGAAAAGGGATGCAGAGGCTCTATTAAACCATTCTCTCAGGTTTCTAAGCCATGACGTTCTTCTTCGACCTGTCCACTCTTCTTCCGTCTACCTTGCCTTGTATTATTAAGTGGAGTACATTATATCTCTTTGGGTGTCGCATAATATGGCCAAAATATTCAAGTTTGCAACGGCATAGCTTTTTAAATAAACATATTTGCAAAAATTTGTGAAATTATAATTATTGTATGTACATCGGTCTTACTCTCGATAATTGAAAGACATTTTTTAACATACCTACTTAAATTATTACACCTATTAGCACATGAATATATTGTGTACTGTCTTTCGGTATGGCAGTAAATATAGACTTTTTATACTTAGATACTAGATAAAATGAATCACTATAGTTACTTTTACAGGAATTTCCATCAGAACAATCGAAAGGATAACAAGAGAGGCAAAATGTTCTTTGAAAAATACCGAGAGAGTCCAGTTTGCCAGTCCAGGCAAAAAACGAGTAAGGAGATCAATCATAGATTTGCCGGAATACCAAACAGGAGACATTCGCAGAATATTCTACGATTTTTATAAAACAGACAAATGTAGGGTTACGGTAAAAAAATTAAAACAAAAAATTCATAACGATTTGTATATCACAATTTCACAGACATCTCTAAGGCGACTTCTACACAAAATGCAATTTCGATGGAGAAGAACCGAAAACAACCGAAAAAAGTTAAATACGGGCTTTGAGAATAAAATATATCAGGCAAATCAAACTTTCGTACTCAAAATAGGCCAATTGTGTATGTTGACGAGACTTAGTTACACAGCGGTCATACTTTACCGGATTTAAAACCGGAATTATATGAAACCATTAAATATTATAAACCCCGTCATGTAAAATACAAGTTCGACGAAATTTTACGCGAGCATGGCCAAATTTCTTTGCGTTTACCTCCGTACCATCCTGACCTAAACCCGATTGAACTTATATGGGCTACAGTCAAAAATAATGTTAGCCAGAAAAATGTTACATTTAAATTAGCTGACGTACAAAAACCGTCTGAGAAGGAGTTCAATAAAATTGATGCAAATAAGTGGAGAAAACGATGTGACCATGTCATTAAGAAGGAAGATGAATACATGGACAGCGAGATAGTGGTTGATAACGTCATGGAAATAGCTCCTATTATTATAAATATTGACAGCGAATCTTCCACTACAGAGTTTTCTTCTGATGATGAAGATGAAGAAAATTGACCATTAGAAAATTTTTTTCAGTTACTATTTTTCTACACTTGATATTCGTTTTAGTGTTATAATAAAACCAAAATATCAAAATTAAATAATCACTGTGTTACATTTATTTATACAATACCCTCCATTTAATATGAAAGACAATATCAACGTAGTTTTATTTATTAATTAAATTCAGTCATAATTATTATTGTGTTTGTAAGAGATATTATAAACCAGTGGCTTTCTATTTAAATTTACTAAAAAAATAATAACAATTTCATCTTCCTAATGATATATTAAAGCTTGCGAAAAAATATTACTACTTTTTTAATTGTGTAATAATTATTTGAACTACACCATTACGCCACTGAAACTACTTATCAGAAATAGTAAAACAATAGGAGAATCATGAGGCGTAAACATAATCTATTTCTCAGTGACGTTGTGCGTATTCCGTCGCCAAGTTAACAGGCGTTTACTGTACCAGTAAAGTTTTATGATATTTTTAAAATTTATAGACTTTTCGTCGTTTCGTGATTTCTGAAAATTGTCACATTTTGACACATGATGGACTTCTTTAAAGGTAACGAATTGCTCTCCACCGCCATAAATGCCATTAACATGTCTGTTTGAAACTTGATCAAGTAACAAATACTGGAAACTTATAATAATTTTTCTTGGGGGCTAGATATTTTGGATTAAAACTTGAATATGATGTACTGTTGGACTTAAATCTGACTAGTAATCTGTTCAACGTGCAAAATTGGCAATAAAAAAATTTAAGAAGTAATATAGAGGTTGTTTAAAGTTGATTATCTAAATTTCTTTTTTATATTTAGTAATATTACAGTAATTTAAACAAATATGTAATAAATATAATGTTTGGTTTAACACCAGTATATTTTTACATGTCCATATTCACAGTTAAACAAAAAGTAACAATCAAATCAAAGCATAAAGCTCCACATACTAACCTCAAATTTAAGTTGAACAGCCAGAATACAAAGCCAATATTTAGTAATATTACAGTAATTTAAACAAGTATGTAATAAATATAATGTTTGGTTTAACACCTGTATATTTTTACATGTCCATATTCACAGTTAAACAAAAAGTAACAATCAAATCAAAGCATAAAGCTCCACATACTAACCTCAAATTTAAGTTGAACAGCCAGAATACAAAGCCAAGCAAATCCCTTAACATTATCAAAGAAAAAAGTGAAAACAGTAAAAACCATCGAGATTTTTCAATCAATTGGGGACTCAAAGCGCTAGAGATTTGCTCAAATCATTTGTTTAAGGCCGCTAGAGGCACTTTTGGGATTTGGACGTCCTCGATGGTGATTAGAGTGGAAATTCAGTTTTTAATTATTGGGAATTTTAATGTATTAATGCTTTTGTCCGTTTATTATTAAATATATATATATATATATATATATATATATATATATATATATATATATATATATATATATATATATATATATACATTATCATAGAGGAGGGTCTTAGACCTTGAAGCCAGTTTTTTCAAATAGGTAATTCTGAAATGCAAAAATATGCTAATGCTCAAAATTTTTATCTCTCGGCGTCAACAATAGGATGTATTTTATCAATATAATACGCATTTTTTATTAATTTTAATAATTAAATTTCCCTATTTAGATTTAAAAAAAAAACTGAAAGTGGCCCAAGGTACAGGGTGTAATGTACCTTAGGTCATAGACAGAAAAAGCAAATAGGTAAAGCAAAATAAAGCAATTTCTATCAATAAAAAAGATCTCATCACTTTCCTTTAAAAATTTGTTCGGTAGATAGAACCTTTGTAAATATTGTACATGGAATTGCTTACTTCTGATATGTATTATCTCCGCTACATAGCAGTAGCTAATTTTGTAATTAGCTACTGGCTAATTTTGTAATTAGCTACTGCTAGAGGTACTTTGTAATTTTTGGATTGCACTTTTTGCATCAAAGAATATTATGGCTTTTTTAATATTTTTTTCTAAGCAAACTCCTACTGCCTTCTGTATCTGTATCTGTAGAATAGGGAGGGCGAGTTAAGTTTCACAGCACTTTCTACCCATTGTGCATCCTCCCAGGGAGCTGTCACCCTTAGCTCATTGTCCATCCTGCCATTTCTAGGAAGGTGGACAAGTCACCAGGAGACATCTCTCTTATGTGGGCAGGTGTGGGCCAGACTCGCCGAACGCGTACTTTCGTATTAACGATAACTCTGGGCATTCACATAGGACATGCTCTACAGTTTCGTCTTCTCGTTCACACTACCTACATAGAGGTGTGTCTGCTATTCCCAGTGTGTGGAGGTGTTTGCTCAGTTGACAATGACCAGTTAAAAAACCAACTGCCAAACGTAGATTTTTCCTGGTCATTCCCAAGTACTTCTTTGATGTTGACTCTTCAAGGTTACTTAGTGTTACCCTGGCAAGTTTACATCCTTTCCCTTCTTCCCATCTTTTTACGGTTTGCGTATGGAAGTGACATTTGACAATTTCCGCGATTGTTGTAGTTGACCAACCAAAAAGATCCCCAGATCCTAAGAGTCTTAGGCCTGCGCCTTCCTAGATAATTGATCAGCAATGCGGTTGCCTTTATTCCTATTGTGTCGTTTAACCCACCTCAGAAATGATGGTATTACCATCCGAAGCTTGAGTTAGTGATTCGTGACACTTCATTAACCTAATACTACTGCCTAAGTCCTACTGCCTTATTAATGGCAATAATTTCAGCAGTGCATATTTGTATGTGCTCATGTACTCTAAATATAATTGTCAATTTCATAAGTATTTATCATATGTTTAACCTCAAATTAAGACGTCCAAAACTGTCAGATGGAGACGGTAGGTGTAGCGTCAGTCACGCGCGGAGCGAACAGAAGCTTCGTTTAAAAAAAATTATTCAAATTATAATCGTATGTTGTGTTGTTATATGCTAGAGTTATTGAGACATCTTGAGGTAGGTATATTGGCAAAGCTTCCTTAATTCACTCGTTAAGCGATTTAACATATCGTTGAAACAAAATAGGTTTATTGATAATTTAAAATACGTTACTCGTTACTTGTTACAAAATAATTGTTATTGAGCTGCCTGACACCGATCAACGATAAACACAGTAATAGTAATCCTGCTTATCATGCGAATTCCAATTTATATCTAATAACTCGGTCACATATTTCTGTCAACTCATCAGATTGACTGCGACCGTATCAACAATGTCATGCATATGTTATTAAACAAACAGGTATTTTTATAATAAGGGAATTGTTTAAAATTCCCTGTTCCTTATACAAAAAAGGCACGTACACGAGTATACTTCACAATATAAACCAAATAGAAAGTCAAAAAACCCAATTCTAATATGAATATAAAGGCAAGAGAAATTGTACGGTATTAGGAGTAAAATCAGAAAAACTCTCTTCCGCGCAATTTGCTATTTCTTTTAAGATAATTCCCGAATTTTCAGATAAAATTGTGGAAAAACGACAAAGAAATGTGTTCATATCAATTATCCTTAACTGGAGAAATATAAAACGGGCAAAACGAGCACCATCGAGTAAATTTACCAAGGCCCATGAAATTTCCATCACATTATATCAACACCTTCTAAAGAAAATATCTAATCTCACTAGACATTAATAATGGCATAAAGAAAGAGAGTGGAAAGTAAGCGTATTTATTAGTAGAGTGGCTTAGTTAAATAATAAATTAAGTATTCATTATAATAAATGACAACATCGACATCATGATAAACGACAACATAATTTTGATATTTTTATAAATGTTGCATTATTGTCAATGACATTTTTTTGTTGCTAACTTATTTTTACCTTATTTTATTTTATAGTTATTTAGGCCTTATTTTAATTAATATTTGCTTTTATTTTGAGACTGTTTTCGGCCTATTTATAAATTTTCGTAAATCCACATTATTACCACAATTACAAGGAAGGGCCAGGAGGAGGGAAACCGACTAAGTCGTCAGACCATTTTTATGATCCCTGTGGAAAAAGGGGAGACGGAAATGGACGGGAACAAGAGACTACAGGCAATTCTGCCTAAATTGAGTGAAAACATAGAGATGGTAGGGACAAGAGAGGCATCCCTAAAAGTAGTGGGCGGCTACAGAGGTAGGAACCTCAGAAAGCTCCTTGAAGTCACCTTTAGAGGTATGGACCTCCACCTCGTGCTGGAGGAGTATGAGCAAGAAGAAAATAGGGTGGGAACGCAAAATGTGATCGTGAAGAGAGGCGGAAAATCTTACGCCGAGTTGCTGAAATAAATAAAGGGTAACGTAGACACGAAAAAGGAGGGGTTTAGTGTCAAAAGCGCTAAAAAGGTAGGTTCAGGTAGACATATTTGACATAGGCGAAGATGTCACAAAAGAAGAAATTCTGAGGCAGGTCCAGAGATATACCGGCAGCAGGGGGGCTAATGACGTCAAACTTGTCTATATAATTGCAAAGAAATAGAAGAATTTAATATGAAACACAACACACATAACCTACACATAAGAAAATGAAAGTAATTACGAGTAATACACGGAAGAGGATACAACAAGTTATAAGAAACTCCGATGGAGATCTCCAATTATCAGAAGAGAAAATAACAACAAACTTGGGGGAAATACATCAAGGACTTATTTACAGGTAATAAGGAAAAAATAATTGAAACATTACCAACTAATGAAAATATACAAATTCTAATATCAGAGGTGAAACAGCCAATTCAGTTCTCTATACTACTCAAATAATTGTTTTTTGTTTTGTCATTTACACATTCGTGTACATACACTACCTATTTTAGATTCTTGAGGGCCTGAAGATGTAAAAGTTTGTAAACATCGAAACCGGTAACCCATTCTCTGTTTTCAACTTTATTAAAACCTATTACAGATTGTAAGTAGAAGACTTATTTCCCTAACATTTTCCATAACAACAATTTGCAGATACCTTAGTTTAGTAATTTAAAAATTCAAAAATCAAATATTAAATATTCCGATTCTAATAGGTTTCAGTAATTTCTTGTTTTTAATCGCGTAAGCACCCTCACTAAATACGGCCTAATGTAGCAGGCTATGCCCTAAAACGCATTAACTCTTAACTGCCAGTGATGGGAAGGAGAAATCTACCTATGACTTTTGTTGAACCACTTTATCTCCAAACACGTCAGAACTATCAGGATATTAGAAGTAGCAGCAATGGCGTATTGTTTAACTTTAGGAAATAAGTGAAGCATGTTAAATTATGTCAAGACTGTACAAGATTGTTTGCGCATTTGAGGGTGCTCAATTTGCAATGCATATTAAACCTGTCTAGGTAGTTTCCGAGTATCATACACTAATTCAAAAAAGTTGTGGTGCATATTTAATAGACCAGAAATTTATAAATTGGGTCACTAATCAATTACTAACATGTAGTAAGTGTATAGTATAGTGGAGATGATAACGGGTTTGTAATTGTTTATATCATAATAAACAGTTAGAATTTGAAAGAAATTTTATACCTCAGGAAACGAAGGTACTTAAAAGCACTTAAAAAATCGAAAAATTACTGGTCGCTATTTGTCTTCTTCTTTTTCTTCCTCTTTATAGGCAATTCTGCTTGTTCATTGGCAGATTAACATGTCTATGGAAGATTGTCACTCCATTCTTCTGCCGATTGGTGACTTATATCTTGCTATTTTGATGACACGGGTCTCCCCCATTCTGCTTATGTGGTTATTCCATTCTTTTTTTCATTTTGTCTATATTCATGTATACACTGTACGTTACATTTTCTTGTAATGTCTTCACTTCCCTTTCTATCTCTCAGCGTATTTCCTGTAATTCTTCTCAGTACTCTCATCTCTGCCATTTCCAGTAGCCGTTGCGTTGTTGCTGTGCCGGGTCTTGTTTCTGAGGCATATATCATTATTGGTCTTACACTGGCTTTATAAATTCTTGACGTCATCTCAGTGTTATTGTGTCTGTTTCACCATATAGTGTTGTTAAGGCATCCTGCCAGTCAATTTGCTTTTTGTACTTGATCTCTCACTTCTTTGTCCAGGTCTCCATAGCTAGACAGTATAATTTCCAGGTATTTTATTTCCATTACTTGTTTGATACTGATGCTACCAATTTTTATTTTACATCTGGTTGGTTCTTTGCTGACTACTTTTGTTTTAGTTTTCTGTGATGAGATTGTCATATTAAATTCTTTTACTTTTATGTTAAATCTGTGGACCGGTCTTTGGGGACTATCTTTATCTTGGGCTATCAATATTGCGTGGTCTGCGTAAGAGAGTATTTTTATTTATTTGTTTCCCATTTTGCATCCCCCTCCTTTGTTAACTTTTTTGATGATTTCAGCCATGATCAAATTGAAGAGCATGGGACTCAATAAATCCCCTTGTCCTTATTCTGCTGCCTATTTCTATAGGTTCTGTAAGTTGTCCTTCCATTTTGTTGTTTTGGTGGATGTTTTCGATAGTTTTTATAAAATTAAGGGGAACTTCTCTATTATACAGAAGATGGATTACATCTCGTCTCGATTACGTCTTACTCTGTCAAACGATTGCTTTAGGTCAATTAGACACAGAAATGCTGGTCTATTAATTATACTGTAGTGATTTCTCAGTAGTTTCTCTTTATAACGAATATTGCATCTGTACATGAAAATGATGATGGTGAGACAAAATATTAGACGAGATTTTAGATAAAGTATGACTTACCGAAATTTTGCAGAAAAATTTTGTAAGATAATCTATTGTTGTAGTACCAAGTAAGAAGAACTTTTTTTAAGTTTATAGAAAAACAAATTATAAAATCATATAATTAGAATTAATTCTCTAAGTAGGAGAAACCAGATGTGTTATAGTGTGCCCTGTAATTAATTAAATGCATAATTTGAAAGGTTACAGTTTATAGTTATTTAACCAACAAGTGTATTAATAAGGGCGATTAACAATTGAGATATTTTAACGCGTGAGCGAGGCGAGCGCGTTAATGTTCGAAATTGATAATCGCCATTTTAATTCACGAGTTCGTTACAAAACTTTTCCGTCGACCGAACTTTTCAGAAATAAAAATATCTTAGTTTAAATTTTTATTTACTTAACGATAAATAATGACATACAATGACAGACAGTACTTACAGCGGCTGTCATTTTAAATAATTTTTTAGTGGAAATATAAATAGGTACCTATATGTTTGGTTGCCTACACCACAGGTCACTGCCAATCACAGAGCGTTAAATGTGGTTAAATTAATTTATACAAGCGATGTATGTTGTGTTGCCTATAATAAAATCGTTCATTAATAGAAAATCATTCATTAATAGGGGTCATTGATCAATGATTTTGAGGGTGTTAAAATTAATCATAAATGGATGGTCGACGGAAAAATAAATTAATAAAGACAGAATTAATAAAGAAAAATAAAGACTTAGTGAAAAGTTAAGTGCTTTAACAACGTGTGATTCAAGAAAAAATTAGAATAAAACTGAATCAAAAGTAAATCAAATTTCAGTTCAATATAATAGTTAATTTGGATTTCGTTGTCTAATAAACGACTTATTTTTTTTTATTTTAACGATAAAAGTAATTAAAAGCTAACCGACAAGGATATCGCAAAACTATTGACAGTGGGAAACAAACAACTCGGTTTCAGAGAAGGACTGGAAGCAAGGAAAGCTTTGTTCTTCAACGATTATTAGAAGTTCAGAAAATAATTTGCGTCTGCTTTATAGATTTTGAAAGTACGTTTGATAGGGTACAACGTGATAGGCTGCTTAAGTATCTAGAAATGATTGGAATAGATGATCTGAGACTTTTATGTTTAATATATTTTTATATATTTATACATATTTTTTTTAAATTGGAATCAAGAATCTTCTATTCTGGTAGACGGCAAAGAAACAGATAAAATGTTTATTCAAAAAGGTGTCAGACAAGATTGAGTGTTATCTCCAACTTTGTTTAACGTTTACTCGGAAATAGTATGTAACGAACCTTGCAAGGACAAAGAGAAGTTCAAATGGGGGGAGAAATTATTAACAACAATGGATATTATTATAGATATAAAGACATAAACTTATCTCAAAAAAACTAGTAAGTAGCCCTAGTATATTATTTAATATTGATGTTTTATATTTAAATGCACAGAGCCTTTTAAACCAAATGGGCCAAATCAAGTGATTAATAATAGTGATTAGCGAAGCTCGAGGCACAAGTGAAATTAAAGATTCTGAAATTGCTTTGTGTGAGTATAAGGTGATACGCTGCAATTCATCTAAACGATCTACAGGGGGTGTTGTACTATATGTTCAGGATAACCTTAAGTGTACTGCCGCTAAAACTTTTGTTAAAGAAGATAATTTTTGGTGTAAATTTATTAAAGTAGATATTGGTTCTTACAAGATTGTTTTGGGTGGCATGTATCATTCACCTTCTAGTTCTAATGTCGTATTTTTAGAATACTTAGAGCATCTTTCTGATGAATTATTTAAAAGTAATGTCAATTGGTGATTTTAATTTGGTTTTTTTAAGTACTACCTTCTACACCCAGAAAATTAAAGTAATGTTTTTACAATGTGACATTAAGCAGTTAGTAACTGAACCTACTAGAATTACGAATGTTAGTAAAACCTTAATTGATTATGTTCTTGTTAATAATGATCTGGTTAGTTGCTTTGTTCATTCTGAAGCATGTTTAAAATTTCTTTAAATTATTCCCCTTAGAAAATTACTTTCACGCCACCTATGTCTATATATTTTACCAGGAACCCTAAAAATAACCCATAAGCAACGAGCGATTTGTCATGCCTCTTTTTAACAACGAAATAATTCGCCAAATGTTCTCTGCTCTTTTTATCTATCATTTGTTAAATGGAAACCCTTTCTAGTAACAAAGAGATCAGTTTTATATTGTCGAATACCCTGCTCACCTTCTAAGAATAGCAGAGATGTTGGTTTTTACGATAAAATAATAATTCCTGTCGGGGGAAAGTGGTTAGGTTACAAAAACGACCATACTAGCCCTACCATTTAAGTATCATTTTCGCGTGGCACTCTTCGGATAATACTCCCACTCTTTTTTATCCTTAGCTTGTCCAAGATCAGAATTCGAATTCATTTTCGAGTCGGTTCCTGTGGCAAGCGGTTTGTCTCCATCAAACGGCGGTAAGTGTATTTTCAATTTACCCTTATCTATATATCTTCACACAGTGCTTCCTATATTAACTATTTTCTCTTTTGTCAAACAGAAATCTTTCAATTCGAAGAATCGAAGTCACTTCTGGTTGCCGTTCGCCTCTACTATTCGTCTCTGCTGTTCGTCTCTACGTTTCGTCTCTGCTGTTCGTCTCTACTATTCGTGTCCACTATTTACTACTACCTGTACTGCTACCTGTATTACTACTGCGTGATTTTCTTGTTCTGCTGCTTCTCTTTCTTCCTTTTCTTTCTGCCTACATCAATTTGAGAGATTGCGGATTGAAACACCGTAATTCGTTACTGTACCTGAATCATCCACGCCTCTTGAGAAGTCCCATGTACCTGTTGCGAGGGTACGCGTCTAGTGCCTTTATTATTGAGACCGTTCATTGAAAGACGTCATTACCTGTGATTACTGGCTGCCGGCTAAGTACAATGTAGATTATCCAATTGTGGGTACCGACATTTTTACATAAATCATTAGAAGTTGATTTACGACTTCACTTCAGTGACTTTGTCTATGGCCAACTCTCACCGAACGAACTATTATCAGTATAAAACTGCAGTATAATATATACGTATAAATTACGAACAATAGATTTCAGACAATTACGATCAAAATTTAGTAAATGTTTACGTATTCTCAAGGCATTAAAATCACTTATTTGACGAATATTGACGTAGATACAACTATAATATTCCTTGCTTTTCTTTCCTATTCTTGAGTAATGTGCTATATGTAAAATTATTTGCAAACATAGTTAAATAAATAAATCTTGAAAATCTATTACATTTGCCATAAATTGCGTTCATTCATTTTTCTTTCTATTTGGCAATTGTTTTATTCATTATTAAAGCAAATAAAATTCCATTTTAAATCCAGCTTCTTTTACATCGTAATATTTAATTACCATTTTTAATTTTTTTTTGTACTAATTAGCCCTCCAGACAAACGTACATTGTCAAGTTCCAAAGATATATAGCGTCTACTTGTTTCCAAGTCTTAGTAGTCGCCTTCTCAGTTTCTTGCTGGTGTACTCAATCACAGCGCTAGCCGAAGACGGTCATAAAATAAAACCTAGTTGCCAACTTGTGAGTGCTTTAAATAATTCCAGTAATTTTAGTTAATTATTCTACTTATAGTTTTCTAACTATTTATAATCACGATGATGGTAATTAGTATTAGAAAGTTGACTTGTTTTTC